>NC_090739.1:57690573-57698073 GCF_036898095.1 Palaemon carinicauda
TTGCTTGTGAGGCAACTCTCTCTCTCTCTCTCTCTCTCTCTCTCTCTCTCTCTCTCTCTCTCTCTCTCTCTCTCTCTCTCTCTCTCTCTCTCTGTCTCAGTGCTACTCTTTCTGGTACATCTCAGTAACATAAATGGTGGTCTACCTTCAAATCTGCACTCTTTGATGTAGATGCAACAGTTCCTCCTTTAAACCAGATGGCTCAGTCACTCACTGTCCAAAGGAAAAGGCAACCCTTTTGGCTGATGTTTTTGACAGTAAACAGAATAATGAAAAACTTGAACTTCCTCATTCATGTTTTCCTGAGGCTAAACTAACTAGTTTAGCTTTTCGATCTCGTGAAATTAAAGCTCTGTTGATGGACCTTGATGTTTATGGAGGTGTAGACCCAAATGGTATTTTTCCATTGTTTTTTATAAAGACAGCAGATTTCTTAGCTCCAAAGTTATCTGTTGTTTTGCGCAAGTTAGCAAGAAGAGGAGCTTTTAGCACTTGTTGGAAGATTGGTAATGGTACTCTATGTAAATGTGTTTGTGGTAGATCAAGTCCCACTGATAACCGCCCAATTTCCATAACTCCCATATTATCTAAAGTTTTTGAGCGTCTTCTAGCAAAACGCCTTAATAGGTTTCCTGAAGGTAATCATCTATTCCCTAGTTTATAATTTGGTTTTCGTAAAGGCCTTAGAGCATGTGATGCCCTTCTTACAATCTCCAATGCTGTACAGAAATCCATGATTGTGGTCAGGAAGTTCGCATGATTGGCCTTGATTTTAGTGCTGCCTTTGACCGTGTTAATCATGAGGCCCTTATCTTCAAACTCAAACAGTTAGGAGTGGGTGGGTCGTTTCTTAGCATTATTATTGATTTTTTAAGTAATAGATCTCAAAGAGTTGTTGTTGATGGGCACCATAGTGAGTATAGGAATGTGATATACAGTGTTCCACGGAGTAGTGTTCTTGGCCCATTACTTTCCATACTATATACACATGACATGTGTTTTGGCCTAGAAAACAAGCTTGTTGCATATGCAGATGATGCTACTCTCTTTGCATCATTTCCATCCCCTGAATGTAGATCTGGGGTTGGTGAATCCCTTAATAGAGATTTAGCTAAAATTAGTGCATGGTGCAAATTATGGAGTACGAAGTTGAATCCTAACAAAACTCAAAGTATGATTGTAAGTAGGTCAAGGACGGTGGCTCCTCAACATCCGGATCTCAGTATTGATAATGTTTCTTTAAATTTGTATGACTCTTTTAAAATTTTAGGTGTGATTCTTGACGACGGCAAATTTACTTTTGAGAAACACATTAGGTCTGTGTCTTCTTCAATTGCACAAAAAATTGGCTTATTGAGAAAGTCTTTTAAGATTTTCGGTGATCAATTTATTCTGAAGACGTGTTTTAATTCTTTCATTCTACCTTGTTTTGAGTACTGTTCTCCTGTCTGGTGTTCAGCTGCTGATTAGTATCTTAATTTGTTGGACAGAAACTTACGGTCTATTAAATTTCTTATTCCTGATCTAGATATTAATCTTTGGCACCGTTGTTCAATTAGTTTATTATGTATGTTGCATAAGATTTTTCATACCTCTGACCATCCTTTACATTCAGATCTCCCTGGACAATTCTATCCTGTTTGTAATACTAGGCAGGCAGTTAATTCTAATAGCCAGGCCTTCTCCATCATGAGGCTCAATCCTACACAGTATTCTAGAAGTTTTATTCCAGCTGTTATCAAGTTGTGGAATGATCTTCCTAATCGGGTAGTTGAATCAGTAGAACTTCAAAAGTTCAAAGTTGGAGCAAATGTTTTTGTGTTGACTAGGCTGACATGAGTCTTTTTATACTTTATATATGACATATCTGTTTTTGACGTTGTTAATAGTTTATATAGGACATATCTGTTTTGACATTGTTACTGTTTTAGAATGATTTATTGTTAACTTGTTCTCATCATTTATTTATTTCCTTATTTCCTTTCCTCACTGGGCTATTTTTCCCTATTGGAGCCCTTGGGCTTATAGCATCTTGCTTTTCCCTCTAGGGTTGTAGCTTGGCTAGTAATAATAATAATAATAATACTCTTATATCCTTTGGCTCACACAAGGTTACCGAATGGTTAAGCAAAATAAATACATTTCACTGTTTAACTTAATCTCACAGAGCCAGTTACAAGAATTTATATTATAAAATGTACTTACATTAACACACTACACTTTTAATTTAGGCACACAATGATATCACCAATGTTTGAAGAACACTATACACGGTATATGTTGGAGAGAAATCACTATTCACACCTGAGGGAAAAATTCTATTAACGTTTGAGAGGACTTATTTAGTGGCTGGAGAGAGTGCTGGCGGATGTTAGCTCTTTCAAAGGGATAGGCTGGATCTTTTCTGCCTCCTTTGCCTTGCTAGGTCCTATATATATTAATGTAACTCACTCTGGAAATTTCTAGTAAATCCTTCTTGTGGCATGGGGGCATGGCTCTAGTGGTGTAAGGTTGCCAACTTAGTAATTTGATGAAGGAGTGCTAATGCTGCTTGTGAGGCCACTCTCTCTCTCACTTAACTCCACCCACCTCCCATCGTAACATTAGAAAAAACAGAAAAATATTTAGTCGAGAACCTCCATGGAACTTCCAACCACAAGGAAACATGATGCAATCTCTAGCATCTGTCATACAACATACCTTTTAACAAGATTACATAGGACTTCGTAACAAAATTACGTGAAATGGAAATTTAATTCTTTAAAAATTACGTAAATTTACATATTCGGAACTGAATGAAAATACAATTAAAGGAAAGACAACAGTCTTATGTAATTTTCACACATTACTTAATCCTACATGAATAGAACTCACCTAAGAGCTGGCTATACATCTCTTAAATACACAAATAAAGTATGTGAATAAAATATTCTATTCTCATGAAGACCAGCTTCATAACTATATATATATATATATATATATATATATATATATATATATATATATATATATATATATATATATATGTATATATATTTATATATATATATGTATATATATATATATATATATATATATATATATATATATATATATATATATATATATATATAAATAAATATATATATACATATATATATATGTATATATATATATATTTACATATATATACATATATATATATATATATATATATATATATATATATATATAATGGATGGAGGGGATTTTATGATATTAAAACTCGGTGAACTTTACACAAAATATCTACAAAAATGCTCTATACCTTTAGTTTGAAAAATTTTATCATTATGCTAATTCACAGAAAGGGAGACACAAAAGACCTGGAAAATTATAGAGCAATAATTTTATACTCAGTAATATATAAAATGTTTACAAAGACCATATTAGGCCAAATAGAAAGACATCTTAACTTTAATCAACCAAGAGAGCAGGTAGACTTAAGAAGTGGGTATTTAACAACTGTCCATACCAACGTAATTAATCACCTAATGGAAAAATCAAGAGAGTGTGACATTTTTAGATTATAAGAAAGCGTTTCTGTCATAAACTTCAGCCCTATCGAAAGCCCTTCAAAGACAAGTAATAGATGAATCTTATGTTAGAACACTTGAAGATGTCTATGTGGGAAATACAGCAACCCTATATCTACGTAAAGATAGTGTAAATTCCGATTGAGAAAGGAGTCAGATAGAGAGAACATTTCTCTCTCATTATTCGCAGCATGACAAGAAGTTTTTAAGAATTTAGATTGTAAAAATGTAGGGATTAACATTAATGGAGAATACTTTAACAACAGGAGATTTGCAGATGACATAGTTCCATTTAGTGAATCATGGGAAGAATTGCAAAATATGATAAAAGATCTGAATAAAGAATGAAGAAATGTAGGACTGAAAATTATTATAAGTAAAACTAAGAAAATGTTCAATGAAAATGTAGAGGCAACAAATAGGGGTTATAGAAGAAGCTGTAGAGAGATAGTTAATGAATTTACGTACTTATGTTTCCCAAGGACACGAGACCAAAATAAAAAGGATAAGCTTTGGATTATTATTATTATTATTATTATTATTATTATTATTATTATTATTATTATTATTATTATTATGAGCTTAGTTAAAACCCTAGCCGAAAAAGCCAGATGCTATAAGCCCAAGTGTTTCAACAGAGAAAATAACCCAGTGAGGGAAGGAAATAATAAACTCTATGAAAACTAATAAACAAATAAAATATAATATTTCAGGAACAGTTACAACAATAAAATAGATCTTTCATATATAAACTATAAAAAGAGACATAAAAAAGCCTTATCAACATAAAAACCTTGGCTGTAAGTTTGAAGTTCTGCTGATTCAACTACCTGATTAAGAAGATCATTCCACAACTTGGTCATAGTTGGAATAAAACTTCTAGAATACTGTGTAATATCAAGCCTCGTGATGGAAAAAAACTGACAATTAGAATTAACTGCATACCTAGTATTGCGAACAGCGGGGTAATGTCCGGGAAGATCTAAATGTAAAGGATGGTCAGAATTTTGAAAAGACTTATGCAACATGCATACCGAACTAATTGAATGAAGGTGCCAGAGATTATCATCTAGATCAGGAATAAGAAATTTAGTAGACCGCAAGTTCCTGTCCAACAAATTAGGATGTGAATCTGCAGCTGAACACCAGACAGGAGAACAATATCCGAAACAAGTTAGAATGTAAGAGTTAAAAAACTTCATGAGAATAGATTGATCACTGCAATCTTAAAACATTTTCTCAATAAGCCCATTTTTTGTGTAATTGAAGAAGGCACAGACCTAATGTGTTTCTCAAAAAGATTTGCAGTCGAGACTCACACCTAAAATTTTAAAAGATTCATACAGAGTTAAAAGAACATTATCAATGCTGAGATCCGGAAGTTGAGGAGCCACTGTCCTTTATCTACTTACAATCATGCTTTGAGTTTGTTAGGATTCAACTTAATTGGCACTATTTACTGATTTCAGCTAGATCTCTATTAAGGGATTCAGCAACCCCAGATCTACACTCAGGAGATGGAATTGATGCAAAAAAAGTGGCATAATCTACATATGCAACGTGCTAGTTCTCTAGGACAACCACCTGTCATGTGTATATAGGCTAGTATGAAAAGTAATGGGCCAAGAACACTAACTTGAGGAACACCAGATATCACATTCCTATACACACCAAAGTGCCCATCAACAACAACGTTTTGCGATCTATTACTTAAAAATTCAATATTGATGCTAAGAAATGACCCACCTAATCCTAACTGGTTTAATTTGAAAACAAGCGTCTCATGATTAACACAGTCAAAGGAGCACTAAAATCAAGGCCAATCATACCAACTTCCTGACCACAATCAAGGGATTTCTGTAGAGCATTGGAGATTGTAAGAAGGGCAGCACTACAATCAAGGCCAATCAAAGGATCTTCCTGACCACAATCAAGGGATATCTGTACAGCATTGGAGATTGTAAGAAGGGCATCCTTGCTGCAAGACCTTTACGAAAGCCAAATTGCAAACTAGGGAACAGTTGATTGCCTTCTGCAAGCCTATTTAGACGAAATCTCATTTTTGGATTATTGATAGTTTGCCATTCTATTTCTAGAAGCCCATCTCTCTCTCTCTCTCTCTCTCTCTCTCTCTCTCTCTCTCTCTCTCGGATAGACGAAAGTAGTTGTATATATGCATATAAAAAAGACAGTAATGGTAGCGCAGAAGATAAGAGGCAATTTGAAAAGCTTCAAGATATGCTATTAGAACATAATATGCAACAAATAAATCACCTTCCAACAAGAAAGGCCAATGTCCTAGATTTAGTATTTGTGAATGAGGTGAATTATGTTAAAGAAATAATAGTGTATAACACAATGTTATAGAATTAATAGTCCATTCCAAAGCAAGTGATCGCGGAGATAAACAAAGCACAAAACGATGGGAAGGATATGGGAAATATAATTTTTATAGTAAGAATATAAAATGGTCAGAAATAAATGAAGAATTGAACAAGGAATGGAAAAATGTATCCGTAAGTGATAATATACAGGTAAATACGGATATACTATACAAAATACTGGAGAAAATTGTTGGAAAATCTGCACCGAAAAAAAAAAACAATAAACATCAGACATGCATACCAAGAGACAGAAGGATCTTATTTCAGAAAATTGGAAAGTGGAAGAAAAATCTTGCAAAAGAAAAAAATGTATGGAAAATGATGGAAATAAAAAGTAAGATAGAAAATGTAGAACTATCGCGAAGCCACTTGCAATACTGCTAAGACAAAGTGTAGATATGAGCAAGATATCTGTTAAACATAAATTAGCTTATATAACCCCTATTTTCAAAAGTGGATCAAGACTAGAGGCAAGCAATTATAGACCTGTAACTCTAACATCACATATTATGAAAGTGTATGAAAGGGTAATAGAAAAGAAAATAATGAATCATTTGGTTAAAAATAATACTTAATATAGGTCAACACGGTTTTGTGCCCGGAAAAAGTACACAAACCCAACTGATAGCACACTATGAAAACATATACAAAAATATGATAAATAAAAAAGACACAGATGTGATCTATCCAGATTTTGTAAAAGCCTTTGACAAGGTAGACCATAATATATTAGAGAAAAAAATGAGAAAGCATAACATTGTGGGAAAGATATGAAAATGAGTAAAAAAAAAATTCTGCAAAACAGAAAACAGATAGTGGTTGCAAATGACGAGAAATCAAATGAAGATTAGGTAATATCTGGCGTGCCACAGGGTACGGTATTAGCTGCACTGCTGTTTGTTATTATGATCTCAGACATAGACTGTAATGTTAAAAACTCTATAGTGAGAAGTTTCGCTGATGACACAAGAATAAGTAGAGAAATTATTTGTGATGAAGATAGGAACTCACTACAAAGAGATCTAAATAAAATATATGAATGGGCGGAGATAAATAGGATGGATAAACTATGGAAATAGAGAAGGAATGGTATGTGCATACAGGGGACCTAATAACGAGACAATCACAAACAAGGAAGCAATTAAAGACCTTAGTGTAATGTTAAAAAGGAATATGTAATGCAACGACTAAATAGCAACACTGTTGGCTAAATGTAAAGCATAAATGGGAATGATATTCAGACACTTAAAAACAAGAAAAGCTGAACACATGATTATGCTTTACAAAACTTATGTACGTAGTACACTCGAGTACTGCAATGTAATATAGAACCCACACTACCAAAAGGATATTGCACAAATAGAGTGTACAAAGGTCCTATACTGCTAGAATAGAAGTTAAGGACCCTGACTACTGGGAAAGACTGCGATTTTTAAAACTATACAGTCTAGAAAGGAAAAGAGAATGCTACATGATGATACAAGCATGGAAGCAAATCGATGGAATACTGAAAACATCATGGAACTAAAAATATCAGAAAGAGCAAGCCGAGGTAGATTAAT
>NC_090739.1:57705573-57720573 GCF_036898095.1 Palaemon carinicauda
CTCGTATCTACCAAAAATTGCACGCCCGTACCTGCATCATGTAAAAAGAAGAGACTAGTGACACGGGTGGCCACCGCCAAAAGTGATGGCCTACTTACACGTTTTGGGGCCACTGACAATCGTTTGCACATTTCTTCGCAGCAGCCCCGAATCTGGAGTGGTAGTAGCATAACTGAGGCCAACGAGAATCAGTTAGGGGCTGGAGAGGTCATTGGTTAGAACGTAAGCATGAGGTGGTATATGTGGTTGGTTGGCTGCTTTGTTGACGATCCGGCACATCACAGGGTAGGCATCTGTGTCCTACCACATTCACGTGAGCTTCAGTCGATGTTGAATAGTCGTCCACTTCGTCAGGAGTGGAGGCTTTGATGGAGGTCTTCAAAGTGGTGAAGTGGCTGTCCATAAGGGCGTCGGCTTTGGTCATAATGTCATTTATGGGCAAAATATCAACACTGGGGATGGTAGTGGGTAGAGGTTCGGGTAGGCGCCGCATCTAAAGGGCATGAAGTAGATTCACTTCACGAGGAAGGCCGTCTGTGGTAGTTGCAGGGGAGCGATACTCGTCATTTCCCTGAGGATGAGGGAAGCTTTTTGGTCCCCCAGCAGTTGTTGAGAGGGCTGAAAAAGTTTTTGTATACAGGCGTTGGCGATATTGAGTGCTGTTACTGGAGGTATGTTTTGGGGTTGTCGTACACTATTGTAGTGTTTCCTTGGTCGCAGAGCCAATCTCATATTTCCGGAAAAGTGTCCTCGGGGATTGCTGCGAGAACATAGTCTGCAATGGTGCTTAAGCAAGTCACACCCTTGATGGAAAACTGGACCTAGGTGAGTTTAAACCAGGCAAATGACTCTGTACTGGCAAAGGGCGGTAGTTTCAGAGGTGCGGTGTTAATAGTAGAGGTGAATGCAACTGAACTTTATTAAATAATCATTGAGTTTATATACTTGGACTTGTGAACAAGAATGTCACAAAAATTCAAACATAATTGAACATAAGCTAGCATGCATACGCAGGTTGGTCTATTAACAGTGTAGAGGAGAGCGAGTAATATGATGAAAAAGGAACACCGTTACGATGTACGAGCGTGTATGAACCACATATGGTACACCTGATTGATTACAATAATTACAGAGGCATCACACGTATGTCAGTTGTCATGAAAATACATAGTATACTTATTCTCTAGAGACCAGAGAGAAAGAATCATGAAAAGCTGAGAGATGAACAAGCAGGATTTAGAAAAGGTAGAAGTTGTCCTGACCAAATTTTCATTTTGAGACATGTTTTACAACAATGAGTAGAATATAGAAATCCACTTTTGATTTCATTTATGGACTATGAAAAAGTCTTTGATAGTGTTCACCGGCTAATATTGTGGAGAGCTCTGCATTATTCTGGAATTCCTCTTAAATATGCAAATTTGATTAAGTCTGTTCATGAGCAAAAGCAAGTGCAAAGTTAGTGTTAGTGGAGTCCTATCAAAAGTACTCCAAGGGAATGTGTTGTTACCTATGATGTTTATTCTCCTCATGGATTTTGTAATGCGTAGAACAGTTGGAGAGGGTGAAGAAGGATTGCACTGGATTGGTAATAGGATATTAGCTAACCTAGAGTATACTGATGACGTTTTCCTTATTAGCCGAACACCACAGGATTTGCAATGCATGCTTACCAGAATGCTTGAAATATCACAGGAGGTTAAGCTCAAGATGAATAGAAGAAAGACAGAGATGATGAGAACGAAATTTACAATGGAAGATGAAATATAATTGGAAGGAGATGGGATTAATGAGGTAGTATCATTTAAATATTTGGGAACTATGATCTTCAATAAGGGGTCTTTAGAATTGTATTTTAATGTAAGATTAAAAAACGTAAATTAGACCGTGGCTAGGTTAAGAAAAATTTGGAAACCAAATCGCCTGAAATCACATATAGAAATCAGGCTATATATCAGTTTAGTGAGATTGGTGTTACTGTATGGACATGAGTCATGGTTTGACAATAAAACAATGACCAATAGATTTAGTAGATTTGAGAACAAAGTCTTCAGAAGAATATTGGAAGTTAAATGTCAGGACACGATTAGAATTGAAACTATAAGAGAGATTACTCGAGTGCAATATGTGGATGAAATAATGGTGAGGAGTAGATGGAGATGGTTTGGGCATGCTCTTTGCACTCCCCGAGAGAGATTAGTTCACCAGAATTTTAACTGAGCTCCTCAGGTTACTAGAAGAGTTAGAAGACCCTGGCCTGCATGGTTAAAGACTATGAAGCATGATGTAGGAGATGATGAATGGAGAAGTATTGAATTAAAAGCTCAAGATAGAGACGAGTGGCGAAATCTAATCGAGACCTTTTGTGTCAGTAGGCACAGGAGATGATGATGATGACGATGATATATATATATATATATATATATGTGTGTGTGTGTGTGTGTGTGTGTGTGTGAGTGTGTGGGTGTGTGTGTGCGTGTATGTGTGTATGTTTGCGTGTGTGCGTGTATTTGTGTTTGCAAAGTCTATAGATATCCATGAATGCTTTACCAGTGAATAAACGGAATATAAGGTTTAGATGGTAATTATATTAGTGACTACCAACAAAAGTCAGTGGCCTTATGCACAGAGGATCCTGTGCAACCTTTAGTTCAGATTATAGGACTAGCAACTTCATCCCATAAATACTTACATAAAATCAGAATGGAAACTCATTCTGGTGTCATGTTTTTAGTGAGTTTTGTCATTCTAAGTATGTCAAGTGGAACTCACATTAGTTTCGGAAAATACTCATCCATCTGACTTACCATTTGAATGCCATGTTAGCTATGAGGCTAATACTGTTATTTTCTTGGCGAAGGTTTTTATAGATTCTTGACATGACAAGCGTTGGCTGGCCGCGTAATATTGCTAGCCAACATAAATTATGTTAGGAGAGGCTTCAACACCGTTACATTTTGGGATGATGCCATATATGCCGCAGTAAGTTTCGAGCGTGTTTTTATTCGATGATTAGTTTGATACCTTATAAATTTCCTGCAAAATCCATATCATCAGTCACTGACATCCACATACAAATTCTTCATTTGATATGATTAGATCATTTGTTATTTTATTTCATGTTTTAAAATTAAAAAAAAAAATAAAAGTGTTGCATTTTCCTTTGTTTTGTTTTATGGACAACATATATAGAATCCAAATACCAGTTGCTTTTCTTTATTACTGCAGACCAGAAATACACCTCTGCGATGTAAATTTAACGCGTAAGAGAATCTGATTAGGCAATAAACTTATAAAACTATAATTATTTGATGAATAATTTAATGTAAGATAACTATATCTACCGACAGGTGTTCTAAGCAGTCTTGTAGCACTTCCATTTATCTTCTCAAAGTCGTGTATTTCATACAACTTTAATTAACGTCATTTGATGACATTTCACTTCAATAGTGCGAAAACCAAATCACAGACTTCGACATTCTTCTTTGGCCCATTTTCCCTTCAACCCAACTTGTCACTTTTTCTCTATTGTCCTATTCAACCTTTTATTTCGCATTCCGATAATATAATCACCTAAGCATTATGAGCTAAAGGTAATATCAAGATCATCTGTAACTCAGCCCTGTAAAGACTATAACGAAAAAAAGAGAGAAAATAAACCCGAAATGCTGACTAATGTCAAATGCTACTCTCTTCTCCTTTCAACAACACGATAATCTAGACTGGAGATTGAAAATGCAGCATACAAGAGCAGCCTTTTAGATCATACCAAGATGCTTCCTTTGTGTTGGTACTGTTTTAAGGTCGTATTAAGGATATTGTGCGCTGAGGAATGCGAGGCATAATTACCAAAGGGAAGTTGGATTATTCCTTATAGCGTAGGGATGAGCTGTCCTGCACTACAAAGGGAAGTAATTATATCGTAATGCTTAAACATCAAGGTTGCATTGGAGGTAAAAGTCAGAATATTTGGAGAAACTTTAGACTCTCTCTCTCTCTCTCTCTCTCTCTCTCTATGTATATATACATATATATATATATATATATATACATATATATATATATATATATGTGTGTGTGTGTGTGTGTGTATATATATATATGTATGCATATATATATATATATGTGTGTGTGTGTATATATATATATATATATATATGGATATATAAACACCGGATGAAATGATGCATACGTACTGTGTATATAAAACAATACACATTAATTTGTCATGCTTAATACGTAAAAATAATGTTACCTGATACAATTTACTTGCGGGAAAATTGGAAATTCTTAACCACCAAAAGAATGATTAAAAATAACATTCATCTGTACGTATAAAAGGTCATATAGCCTAGCAGCGCTAAAAGAATATTCATCCTCTTTTTTTATATAACGAAAATATATATTATTTCTGTAAAGAGGTGTCAGCTTAGAAATTTCCAATTTCTTGCTAACGTAAAAAATTTTACAAATTCACCTGTGAATAATATTATTCTAGGCTGCACATCCATGATGTCTAAACCCATATCTAAAGGAGTAAAAGTTTCACATTTACTTAATGATCTAAATGACAGCGGATATGGGAACAAACGTGGATAGATCCTGTCAATAAAAGTATCGTTAGAAATATAGAATAAAAAGGAAAAAAGGAAAAGGAAAAACTTTAATTAAAAAAATGGGTAGTTAGGAAATAAATAAGCAAATAAAAACCTACATGGAAAAGAAATTATTTAATCAATTTATGTTAAATTACAAATGTGATGACACTTTTTGCCTCTACTAACAATATCTTAATTCTCTTGCAAGAGGAATGCCAAGATACCAATTGATGTTAATGGAAGTGAGCAAAGTAAGAATGAAAAGAAATATATAAATCAAGGCACTGGGGCTCAACACCTTGACAAATAGTTTAAATGTGTCGGTTGATAGTTACTGTAAGTTTCAAAGGATGGGTATTCTCATATCGATGTTTTATTTCTATTTTTTTAGGTTTTATAGCTTTTTTTCAGACCAGATAATATTTGTATATCATTACTTTAGCTACAGTACCACTGTGTTTATATAACCATTTCTTTTACAATGATCTGACCTTATTTTTTTCAGTTTCTATAGGTTTTCATAGCCACCATTAAACTGGTACCATTGCATTCACCAGTCTTTAATTTTCAATATATACATATATATATATATATATATATATACATATATATATATATATATATGTATATATATATACATATATATATATATATATATATGTATATATATATATATATACATATATATATATATATATATGTGTGTGTGTCTTTTGTATGAACAAGTGATTGCATGACATTGCCTTCTGTTTAAACACCTTAAGTCATTATTTTCAGCATATTTTAACAATTCCTTTTCTTTAGTGCGGAAGCCCGGGCAAATCTGCCCTGTGGGTCGCTTTGCCTTACTACCCAGTCCCTGTTGCCTCCGCCACTGGGTATCCGGATATATCCTAAACCTTTTCAGCTTATCCATTAGCCAAGTAATTTGTCATTCTAGGATACGCTGGAACATTTTCTGGACAACAGTGAAGAGGCCGGTTCTTCCCCCAACGAACATCAACTAGGCTCTGCTCAACACTAACTTCATGGGGAGAGAGGACTTCTCACTTATTCTAATAAGCTGGGCTAACTATCGGGAGGGTAGCTTGGCAAAAAAAAAAAAAAAAAAAAAAAAGATACTCATAGCTTCTGTAAGTCTAGAGCTTTTATTATGTGGTTAAATTCTAAATCACTGTCCACATAAAGTGAGATCTACCAATAACATTGTAGGTTACAAAACTTTCAAGATTGAGGCTACTTACAGCTCTGGAATCCTTTTGCCTTACTGCTTTTCCAAATCCTTCTAGCTCATAGGTTTGCTAATCAGTGATGGTGCAGGTCGTTGAAAAAGAAAAATCACCTAAGTCCCGAGATAAAGATTTACACAAATAATCAGGTCGTTTAAGGTCAGTTTTTAAAGTTATCGTAGAGCGGATAAAAGCACCAAATTAGGAGAGATGATCCTTCAAGAATTACTAAGTAATATTAGAGTAGGATCCCTTCTGAATCAGTTTTATGAAGGAGGTTGAGAAAGGTTTTTGATTGATTGATTCTTATGCTACAGAGAACATGAACCCAACTTTGATTACCATGATTAATATCAAAGTATTTGAGTTATGGAGGTAGTTTCTTTGAATGTCTGACCTCAGACAGGGCACAGCAGAATCAAACCTAAAAGCCGTTCATCTTACTAAAACCAGGCATGCCCAGCAAGTAACACTGCACAACCTCCAGAAGGAGGCTTCCATGCTGAATGATAGCTCAAAAGATACAAAGTGAGCAACAGCTTGGAGTAATGACATGCTAAACAAAAACTTTACTTTCATGTATTGGGACCCTTGGAAAAACTCACTCCGATTTTTTTTGCATTGGACCATACTAATTTTGCCCAATGGATGCCTGTCCACATCAGGGATATGAAATCCTTTCCCAGTACTGTCAAAGATGAGTTCGAGAAACGATCTCACGGGGCGCTTTAAAAGACTTCAAGTAAATTCTCGGGAATTTCATTTGACCAGGCTCATGAACAGGAGAACAATTTAGTAAAAGGCTTAGAGGCTGCTGTAGGGCTAACTGAGAACCTTGTTGCCTTTCGATGATGTATGCTGCCATGACTTGGGGATCCTAAAAAACATCAAGAACCATGAGTATGGTCTCTCAGAATAGAAAGCCCTGCAGACACAGGATTCCAGCTTCTCTAATCCCATAAAACAAATGAGTAATTCTTTCTCAAATAATTTCCTAAATCTCGTAACACTCGCCAGTGGAGGTTACTTATGATGAATATATATCACTATCATTAGTGATTTTAATCAATACAAATATCAACCAGGCGTTGTTTCGACTCGGGGCATAGGTTCAAGTCCTTACCCAGCAGAAGCATTTATCATACATGAATTTCCAGTGGATATACATTCCCAAAGGTAGAATTCGATGTTAAATGCCATTGTCGTTGATATTTACATCGATTAAAATCACGAGAGGTGGTGATACATATTCATCATAAATAACCATATGTTGCAAACTCTCTAATCAGCTATCATAGTGGAGATGGCTTGATTTCAAGTCTAAGAAAAATTCCTGAATTCGACAGCAATATGTACACTTCGATTCAAAAGTGCGCCGACACTAAGGGCGAATCGTTTGTCAGGAGTCTCTAGTGTTACCATGACAAATCAAATAAAGGGTTGCGCTTCTTACTACTTTTGAGGAAATGGGCGGACCCTTTTCCAACCTCATCGAACGCTTAGGAATATTACAAATCAAGTTGTCATATTCTATTCTGCGGTATTATTTATGTCTCGAATACCCACTACAAATACATAACACGCATATATTCACATGTATAATACGTATATATATACATATATATATATATATATATATACATATATATATGTATATATATATATATATATGTATATATATATATATATACTATATGAATTTATACTGTACCTATATATATATATATATATATACATATATATATATATATATATATACATATATATATATATATATATGTATATATATATATACATACACACACACACACATATATATATATATATATGTATATTTATATATATTATATAAATACACACTGTACATATATATATATATATATATATGTATACATATATATGTGTATATTTGTATATATATATATACATATATATATATATATATATATATTCATATATATACATATATATACATACATATATATATGCATATATATATATATATATATATGCATATATATATGTATATATTACAGATATATATATATATATATATATATTCATTTATATAAATATATATAATTATACATATATATATACATATATATATATATATATATATTCATACAGTTATGAACTCTTACGTAATATGTTTAAGAGTGTTATGTGACCATACAAGATAGGAACAATGGCTTATGTAACGTTCTTCAATATTCTTATGAGGTATTGCGTCATATTTGTGAGAGAATACGCCATATTCCATGTGCTTTGGAATTTTCTCGAAAAACCTAGTGATAGGCCTTATTTTCTTTATTATTTTGGGGAGAAAATTATGATTACCGGGTGTGGGCACCAAAAAATATATTCTAAGATGGCTCCCGGGTCTAGGTACCAAAAATATAATTATACTATGGCTCATGTCTGTGAACAAAACATATATATATATATATATGTATATATATATATATATATATATATATGTATTATGGCTGGCCAGCTAAACAACCTCCCGAATTCCAAACTCACCTGTTTGCTTTAGCATTAAGTCTGTTACACTTGAAAATATTAATGCACGAACTCTGAAACAGTTACATAACTCCCAAACAGAAATATATAAAACACTGAATATCCAAAGGTCTCTTAAGTACATTCAAAACTAAACTGGGTAATTATTCTTAAGAATTATTTACAAACCATTAATTACTATGATTTTTTACAGGATATGAGCAAGGTTGTAATAAACACTGATGATTGAAATAATGCACTCTTTACAAAAATAATTTGCATAAAACAAATAAATCACTTGAAATATTAAGTCTGAACAAAACTTAGATTATGACAAAAATGTTATAATCTGAAAATTATATAACCACTTGACTTTAAATATTAAATCTATAAAAAAGTTAGACTAAGACAAAGGAAATACTTATGAAAATTATACAATCACTTGTTTCACTTAAATTTAAATCTGAATACAATATTTATTTAAATTTCACACGTAATGAAAATAGATAACCAGATCACAATACAATTACCTATCACTTTCCTACAGGGCCATTTACAGAAACTCTAAGATAATTTTTATAAGTACTCACTATGTTTATAAAAACCTGTCACACCAAAACTTCGATATTTCACTGAACACTTTTAAAACAATACTCTGAGCTGCATTTGAGAGGTGAGCGAGAGATGAAAATGGCTGTCTTAAAGCTGGAATTCTCTATGTATCTATGCAATCCTGGGGTCCCCTTATACTGTATATGAAACTTTGCTACTTCCAGAAGCTTCCAGGAGAGCGAGTTCTGAAAGTTTTGGGGCTGGGCTAAGGCGTCATAGTTACCAAGTATTGCTTTCTCTCGTACGTGTACTCACACAGCAAGGAGACGAATCCTGGGTTTCCTGGGCAACTATAAAGCACAGCGAAGTGACTCTCTGTCAGCTATCTCCGCCCATCCTTTGTCCCCGAAATAAAAAAAAAGATAAGGCCTATTACTTGGTTTTTCGGGGAAATTCCAAAGCACATGGCATATTGCGTATTCTCTCACAAACATGACGCAATACCGCATAAAAATATAAAAGAACATTACCTACCTTGTATGGTAACATACTCTTAAACAGTGTTATATGACCATACGAGATATGAAAAAAAGGGCTTTTGTAATTTTATTTTATATTTTTATTAAGTATTGCGTCATATTTGTGAGAAAATACACAATTCTTATTTTGCCATGTGTTTTGGAAGGATCTCGAAAATCTTAGTGTTAGATTTTATCTTTTTTTTTCTCTCTCTGAAAACAGTGGGTGGGTGGGGCAGCTGAGAGGGAGAGTTGCCTGAAACCCAGGTTCGTCTATTAAAATTTTCATCTAGTTGGTAACTCTGGCATCACTAGGTGCCGGCTCAAGCCACGAGAATAATCTTATAAATTCTTGGAAGTAACTAAGTTTCATATATAAGAGACCCTGGGGATGCATAGATGCGATAGAGAATTCCAGCCTTAAGTCTCTCTCACACATACCTCTAGATCGATGTATTGTTATGAAAGTATTCATTGAAATCTCAAAGTTTTGGTGGGATGGGTTTTTGTAAACATAGTTAGTATTTATAAATATTCTCTTAAAATTTTTTAACTGGCCCTGTAAAAACGGGAAAGGTATTTGTATCGTCATCTGATTCACTATTTTCATTAAGTATCACACTTAAATGTTGGTGTAAAATTTGATTTCAAGTGAAACAAGTGACCGTATAATTTTCATAAATATTTTTTCTTTTGTCTTAGTGTAAGGTTTTATTCTGATTTAATATTTCGAGTCAAGTGATTATATAATTCTCAGAGTATAATTATTTCTTTTGTCTTAGTGTAAGGTTTATGCAAATTCAAAATTTCAAGTCAAGTGATTATATAACCTTCAGAGCATAAAATTTTTGTCTTAATCTGAGTTTTGTTCAGTTTTAATATTTTGAGTGATTTATTTTTTATACAAATTATTTCAAAGTGTTGTAATATTTATAGAATATATTCATTTTTGTAAGGAGTGTATTATTTCAATCACCAGTGTTTACTTCATACTCGCTTGCATCTTGTCAAAAAATCGAAGTAAGAAGTGGTAGTAAGTAATTCTTAATAACAATTACCCCGTTTTGTTTAAGAGACCTTTGGATATTCAGTGTTTTATATATTGCTGTCTGGGAGTTATAAAATCTGTCTCAGAGCTCGGGTAATAATATTTTCAAATGTAACAAATTTAATGTAAAAACAAACAGGTGAGTTTGAAACACGAGAGAGTTATGTAGCTTGCCAGTTGCAATATATATAATATTATATTTTGGCTCCCAGACACGGGACCAATTTATAATATATATATATATATATATATATATATACATACATATATATATATATATACATGCATATATATATATATATATATATATATATATATATATATATATATGTATGGTGATTGTCTGTGTGTGGGTCTGCGTGGCGCTATAGAAAAATTGTACAGGGAACTCACAGATTAATTAATGATCGAATCTTATGTAATTTTCATCGAGAAAGCTAACTCCCCTTTTTCCATTTTGATCAAAATCCACATTGGGGGTCTACGGGCCATAATTACAGACCACCTGAAATTGTAGTCCAGGAAATGTATGTATGTATATATATATGTATATATATATATATATATATATATATATATAGAAATCGAGAAATCTAACGATGAAATCTTTATTTTGATCAAGACTCTCCTTGGTGGGTGTACGGGCCCCATAATTACAAACCCCCATAAAACTACATTCAATAATAATAAACCAATTGCAATGAATTTCGACATAGAGATTGTATAAACACAGGAGATTATTTAGGGCTATATTCATTTGGAAATTTCTTCTAAAAAGGGGTCATTGTATGTTGCACCATACATATAGCATACACTGATTTTCTTTTCCATGTGATAAAATGTACAAAAACTTACAAAATATCTAATGATTGAGTCTTATGTAATTTTTTATATTTTTTTTTCAGTTTTCTACAAAATGATACCAGCCACAAAAAATTTTTTTTACAGAATATTTAATGGTTGAGTCTTATGTAATCTTTATATTCTTTTTTTAGTTTTCTACAAAATGATGCCACCTAAAAATAAGTTCTCATTCAGTAAATCTGATAAACAAATTCGGCGAATAGAAGAAGATAGAAGGAAACAGAAGAGCATAAGAATTTATGGAGGGAAACAAATTCAAGAAGAACAGCAGCTAGACGTGAGACAGGATGAAGAATAAAGAAAAACTCATGCAAGTAGAATGGCAGCTTGCGATAAAGCAGAAAATGACGAGCAAATTGGCAGAAAATGAGGAGCAAATTGATTTAAGAAGGAACACTAATCCAAGCAGAATAGTTGCTAGATGTGAGGTAAAAGACAGATTGCAGATGAATTTGCCAAGGAACACTAATACAAGCAGAATGGCAGCTAAACGTGAAGCCTATGATGAAGAGCAGAGGAATTCAAGAAGGGACAATAATGTAAGCAGAATAATGCCACCCAAAAAAAAGATTCTACAGAATATTTAATGGTTGAATCTTATGTAATTTTTAATGTTTTATTCAGTTTTCTACAAAATGATGCCACTCAAAAAAAGGGGGGTCTCATTCGGTATATCTGATAAAAAAAAAATCGGTGAAAAGAAAAAGATAGCAGGAAACAAAAGAGCAGAGGAATTTACGGAGGGGAACAAATGCAAGAAAATCACAGCTAGACGTGAGACACTGGATAAAGAACAAATATAAAACTCATGAAAGTAGAATGGCCGCTAACCATAAAGCAGAAAATGAAGAGCTGATGGGTTTAAAAGTGAACACTGGTGCAAGCAGAATGGCAGATAGACGTAAAGTCTAAGGTGAAGAGCAAATGAATTTAAAAAGGAACACTAATGCAAGCAAAATGTCAGCTAGACGTGAAGCAGAGGCCGAAAAACAGATGAATTTATGAAGAAACTCTAATGCAAACAGAATGGCCGCTAGACGTTAAGCACAAGACGAAGAGCAGATGAATTAAAAAAGAACTATTACAAACAGAATGGCAAACAAAATACGAAGAGCAGATGAATTTGAGAAGGAACACTAATACAAGCAAAATGTCAGCTAGAAGTAAAGCAGAGGCCGGAAAACAGATGAATTTATGAAGGAACACTAATGCAAGCAGAATGGCCGCTAGACGTGAAACACAAGACGAAGAGCAGATGGATTCAAAAAGAACTTTTACAAACAGAATGGCAAACAAAATACGAAGAGCAGATGAATTTGAGAGGGAACACTAATACAAGCAGAAGGCAGCTAGACATGAAGCCGAAGACGAAGAGCAGAGGAATTTAAGAAGGAACTCCAATGCAAGCAAAATGTCAGCTAGACGTAAAGCAGAGGCCGAAAAGCAGATGAATTTATGAAGGAACACTAATGCAAGCAGAATGGCCGCTAGACGTGAAGCACAAGACGAAGTGAAGATGAATTAAAAAAGAACTATTACAAACAGAATGGCAAACAAAATACGAAGAGCAGACGAATTTGAGATGGACAATTACAAGCAGAAAGGCAGCTAGACGTGAAGCAGAAAACGAAGAACAGATGAATTAAAAAAAGCGTACTATTGTAAACAGAATGGCAAGCAAAATACGAAGAGCAGATGAATTTGATAAGGAACACTAATACAAACAGAATGGTAACTAGATGTGAAGCCGAAGATGAAGAGCAGAAGAAATTAAGAAGGAACAGCAATGTAAGCAGAATGATGCCACCTAAACAGATATTCTACAGAATATTTGATGGTTTAGTCAAGCATTTTTTATATTTTCTTTTCAGTTTTATACAAAATGATGACACTAAAAAAAAAAAAGGTTCCCATTTTGTATATCTGATAAAGAAAATCGGTGGAAAGAAAAAGATGGTATGAAACAGAAGAGCAGAGGAATTTACGGAGGGGAACAAATGCAAGAAGAATGGCAGCTAGATGTGAGACATAGGATGAAAAAAAAAAAACTCATGCAAGTAGAATGGCAGCTAACCATAAAACAGAAAGTGAAGAATAGAGGGATTTAAAAAGGATCACTGATGGAAGTAGAATGGCAGCTAGATGTGAGGCAGAAGACGAAGAGTAGATAAATTTGTGGAGGAACTCTAATTCAAGTAGAATGGAAATTTGACGTCAAGCCGAAGATGAAGAGCAGAGGAATTTAAGAAGGAACACCAATGCAAGAAGAATGTCAGATAGACGTGAAGCAGAAGACAAAAAGCAGATGAATTTGAGAAGTAAACTAATGCAAGCAGAATGGCAGCTAGACGTGAAGCAGAAGATGAAGAGCAGATGAATTTAAGAAGGGACACTTATGCAAACAGAATGGCAACTAAACCTGAAGCACAGGGTGAAGACTAAAGAAATTCTCGCCTTGAAAATAATCAACAAAGAATAGCAGCTACAAGAAATAAGAGAATGAATCGACATCAGGATAACCAACAAGAATAATTGTCCATCGAAACCAAGAATCATTGGAAGGAGCTGAGAATAGCTGCCATATTGACAGAGTCATACATGCAGAAGCAAGAGCATGTCCTTTTAATGATGTACAATGGTGTCTTGGTGCCTTCTCTTATAATCCAAGATACCCCTGTGAAACAGAAGACATAGTACAAATTGGCCTAATGTCACAACAATATAATCACTGTGATGCTCAGAAATGGAAGAATGAACCTCCTGGATTGTGATGCAGTGGAGGGAAAATTAGATTGCCTTCGTTAGTTGTACCTCCTGAATATCTGAAAAAAAAAAACTTCTTAATGGAACATCACACCATTCAAAACATTTTCTTGAAAACATACTGTTATATATATACATATATATATATATATATATATATATATATATATATATATATATATATATATATATATATATATATATATGTGTGTGTGTGTGTGTGTGTGTGTATATATATATACATATATAAATATATATATATATATATATATATATATATATATATATATATATATACATATATATATATATGTATATATATATATATATATATATATATATATATATATATATATATATATATATATATATATATATATAGATATAATCATGGTTCCGTGTCTGGGCACCAAAAATATATATTATATATTATTACGACTGGCAAGCTACACAACTGCTTGAGTTCTAAACTCACTGGTTTGTTATTACATTAATCGGATATATTTGAATAATACCTGAACTCTGAGAAAATTAAATAACTCCCAAACGGCAACATATAAAAACACTGAATATACAAAGGTCTCTTAAGTACACTCAAAGCAAAACTGGGTAATTATTATTAGGAACTATTCAATACAACCTCTTACTTTGACTCTTTAACATGGGTACGAGAGACTTCTGTGAAAAACACTGATGATCGAAATAATCCTCTTTACAAAAATAGATATATTCCATAAAAATTACAATATTTTGAAAGAATTTACATAGATAAAAATAAATCACTGGGAAATATTAAATCTGAATAAAACTTTAGACTAGGACAAAATAAATTATTACGCTCTGAAAATTATATAATCACTTGTTTTACTGAAATTAGATTTTACACATATATCTAGTCTTGATAACTAAAGAAAATAGATAAC
>NC_090739.1:57798073-57808073 GCF_036898095.1 Palaemon carinicauda
TGGTGGGATTATTGACTCTGGTTCTATCAGGAGATAATCCATATTTTGACCTTCGGCTATATCAGTCCTTTCATAGTTGTTATTGCCTGGACTATTGTTGGTGGTGGACCTTATACATGTTGGCAATAAGGTCCCTTCTTGCGTGGTGTTGAGGTTAGGTCTTTGTTGTTGAATAAAAAGAGCTTCCATTATCCGGAGACGTCTGCTGTCAGGGGCACGGCCGATGATGGTTACATTTTTCACTATATGCTCCCTTGTTGTCTTGAAATTACGTTTTTGGAGAAAATGCATTTTTATTGCACCCTGTTGCACGTGGCAAGATAATCTCTTAGAAAGACGCATCGTCATCATCCCGATGTAGGTGCCAGGACATTCTTGGACAGGGCATTTATATCAGTACACTACGTTCGTCTTCTTCAAGTCATCTTGCATGGCAGGGGCAGGGTTGTTTTTCATTATGAAGTTTTGTGTTTTTGCTGATTGGTAATAAATTATGAGGTTGATTTCAGTATCCTCTGCCGTGGCAAAAACGTTGTTTTTTATTATATTTTTCATAATCTTTTCTTATTCTTTGTAGTTTACGCTCATCAGGCCTTTATAGTATAGATTTATTTTTGCTGGCGTGTTGGTATCATCAGGGCCTTCATTCTGGTACCATTTCTCGATTTCTTTTTTGTTTTGCCGATTAATGTCCTTATTCGTGAAGCCATTATTCACCAGAATTTTAGTAATTCTCTCAAGTTCCTCGTGGGTGCCTCTCCACGAAGAACAGTGAGAAATGGCTCTCCAAATAAAAGCCTTAATGGTGGCAGTTTTATACCGACTAGGGCACTCGCTGTTACCATTCAGACATAGGCCAAGATTTGTTGGTTTTACGTACACCGAGGTATTAAAGCTATTATTGCTTGTTTCTACAAGGACATCAAGGAAGGGGAGACATCCTTGGAGGCTGTGCTCTAGGGTGAACCTGAGCGAGCTGCATTCCTCGAAAATTCGGCGAAGTTCTTCTATGCTCTCCTGATTGGCCGTTTTTATGAAAGTATCGTCAATATAGCGCACATAGAAGTCTGGTTTACTGATTTTTCGAAAAACTCTCTCCTCGACTACTCCCATATAAAAATTAGCAAAGAGGACGCCTAAAGGGGACCCCATAGCGACTCCATCTTTCTGAATAAATATATGGCCCTTATGGGTAGTGAAAGGGGCTTTCTTGGTGCATATTTCTAATAGTGCACGGAGAGAGGCCTCGGGGATATTGAGGGTGGGTGTAGTTGTATCCCTATAAACTCTGTCCATTATGAAGTTTATTGTTTCATTCACGGGAACGTTAGTAAATAGGGACTCGACATCCATGGAGGCAATAACTCCGTCACTTGTGGAATTTCTCAGTTTTTCTAGGAATTCTGCTGATGATGTCACACAATATTTATTGGGGATATAGGGTGTGAGCAAGGTGTTCAGTCTCTTAGCAAGCTGGTATGTAGGGGCAGGGCACTGGCTGATAATAGGCCGGAGAGGGTTCCCTTGCTTGTGCGTTTTTACATTTCCGTATAAGTAGCCGAGCCCAAAATCGCCTGAAATAGGTGGCAAATGGACGGCGTTGGTGGCAGCATTAATGGTTTGTATAATGCTGTTTGCTTCCCTCTTGATATCCTCAGTGGGGTTGCGGGACAATCGTTCAAATTTTGAGGTATCACCCAAAATTCGATCTAGTTTTTCATGGTACTCCTCTGTATTTATGAGAACGAAGGCGGCAGTTTTATCTGCACGGCGTACAGTGATGCCTTCTTGCAATCTAAGAGCCTTGGCAGCATCTCTCATCTCCTTCGTGACGGTCAGTGAGGGCTTCTGCCAAGAGTAGGGGTTGGAGGGCATCAGTCGTCCGTAGGACACCTCTACGTTCATTTTCTTGGATGGTGTCAAGGAGGAGCTCGATTTCCAATCTCTTGTCAGTCGGTCTTGGTTGGTCATGTAGTGGCAATTAAGGCCTAAGCATAATATTTCTTCTTGAGCAGGCGTGGGAACGTAATTGGTGAGATTTACATATTCTTGCCTCTTTTCTGGGATCCTAAGTTTGCCTCCATTGATATCGAGTCCCTATTTACTAACGTTTCCGTGAATGAAACAATAAACTTCATAATGGACAGAGTTTATAGGGATACAACTACACCCACCCTCAACATCCCCGAGGCCTCTCTCCGTGCACTATTAGAAATATGCACCAAGAAGGCCCCTTTCACTACCCATAAGGGCCATATATTTATTCAGAAAGATGGAGTCGCTATGGGGTCCCCTTTAGGCGTCCTCTTTGCTAATTTTTATATGGGAGTAGTCGAGGAGAGTTTTTCGAAAAATCAGTAAACCAGACCTCTATGTGCGCTACATTGACGATACTTTCATAAAAACGGCCAATCAGGAGAGCATAGAAGAACTTCGCCGAATTTTCGAGGAATGCAGCTCGCTCAGGTTCACCCTAGTGCACAGCCTCCAAGGACGTCTCCCCTTCCTTGATGTCCTTGTAGAAACAAGCAATAATAGCTTTAATACCTCGGCGTACATAAAACCAACAAATCTTGGCCTATGTCTGAATGGTAACAGCGAGTACCCTACTCGGTATAAAACTGCCACCATTAAGGCTTTTATTCGGAGAGCCATTTCTCACTGTTCTTCGTGGAGAGGCACCCACGAGGAACTTGAGAGAATTACTAAAATTCTGGTGAATAATGGCTTCTCGAATAAGGACATTAATCGGCAAAACAAAAAAGAAATCGAGAAATGGTACCAGAATGAAGGCCCTGATGATACCAACACGCCAGCAAAAATAAATCTATACTATAAAGACATGATGAGCGTAAACTACAAAGAATAAGAAAAGATTATGAAAAATATAATAAAAAACAACGTTTTTGCCACGGCAGAGGATACTGAAATCAACCTCATAATTTATTACCAATCAGCAAAAACACAAAACTTCATAATGAAAAACAACCCTGCCCCTGCCATGCAAGATGACTTGAAGAAGACGAACGTAGTGTACCGATATAAATGCCCTGTCCAGGAATGTCCTGGCACCTATATTGGGATGACGACGATGCGTCTTTCTAAGAGATTATCTTGCCATGTGCAACAGGGTGCAATAAAAATGCATTGCCTCCAAAAACGTAATTTCAAGACAAGGGAGCATATAATGAAAAATGTAACCATCATCGGCCATGCCCCTGACAGCAGACGTCTCCGGATAATGGAAGCTCTTTTTATTCAACAACAAAGACCTAACCTCAACACCACGCAAGAAGGGACCTTATTGCCAACATGTATAAGGTCCACCACCAACATTAGTCCAGGTAATAACAACTATGAAAGGACTGATATAGCTGAAGGTCAAAACATGGATTATCTCCTGATAGAACCAGAGTCAATAATCCCACCAAACATCCCGGCGAGGCAGAGGCCACTCCCTACTAGGATTAATGGTCTCCACCCTAGGGCGGTTCTTGACCACTGAAGATGGAATGTCGAAGCAGGACTCCGTATATAAGCCATCAAAACAACACCTGCATTTCAGTTCACTCTTGACAATGAGCAGAAAACCTTCTCACTGCTCGAAACCGGTCGAGTCGAAGGATGTGTTAAACTTAACTCCACGTAATTTACAATTTTTTGTACTAAAGTGACCATTACTTTGTGTGCACTAACATTGTGATAGTGTTGTATACTTTGTACATATTATCTGTACTTTTACAATGTGTTGTGATATATTAAAGACAAATTGTGAATGATATGGTCTTCATCACCTTCCTATTGATATGTCCCTTTCCCAGTTACTGGCAGATTGTTCAAATGAAGAGAAAAAGATAATAAGAACAATAGAAAAAGTTAATTACAAAATTAACGCCACTGAGGCAGCAATCACTTTCAATAAAACCTGCTTAAATCTACTCCCAAAATATTATTATTATTATTATTATTATTATTATTATTATTATTATTATCATAAATATTATTATTATTATTATTATTATTATTATTATTATTATTGTTATTATTATTATTATTATTAGTTTTATTATTATTATTATTATTATTATTATTATTATTATTATTATTATTATTATTATTTTTATTATGATTATTATTATTATTATTATTATTATTATTATTATTATTTTCATTATTATTATTATTATTATTATTGTTAATGTATTCATTATTATTTTTATCATCATAATCATTATTATTATTATTACTATCATCATTATCATTATTACCATTATCATTATTACCATTATCATTATTATTATTATTATTATTATTATTATTATTATTATTATTATTCAATTTCTTGTCCAATTTCTCGATTCTTCGGACAATTCTTTTTTCAGGGTTGCTACATTCAGCTAGCAAGTTGGCGAAGTTCATCAGGTGGGTATAGGATACAATTCAGGTTAAGGCTGTATGTAATTAATACAAGTACAAGTAATACTCGAAAATTACAACAGGTAAAGTCAGGAGTGGGTTGCGACGCGTTTCGGAACAGCTTGCTCCGTCTTCAGGCGAGAAGTGAGGCTCTGGCTAGATCTGCGTCCTTATATATCCCGGCTCTGGTTCGTAGAGAGGGGCCTCGAATTTTGATTGGTCGAGCGGAGGTTGTAAGTTCGGGTAGCAGATGTACGACGAGCTCGGCTAGGCCTCCCAGGCTGAGAGGTAGGAAGGAATCCTGGATCCTGATTGGTCAGGACGCGCGCCGAGCCAGCCAAAAAGTCAGGCAGGCTCCTCTCTCGCTCAGTGGACTGGGCTGAGAGAGGTATCCGAGCTCCCTGATTGGCTGAGGCACGCGTCGAGACGGGCTCAAAGTCAGTCAGCCCATTCCTACGCTCAGCAGGCTGAAATTTCGGGCCATGTTCGCCGCCAAAATCAGCATTCGGCCAGACGATTTCTCCATTTGTAGGGGTGTCAGGATCGTGGTTGTCATCATTCTGGGGGTCTTGTTCTTGGTTCCTATCGTTGGTACGTCGACAGGATGGTAGGAGGAACATTTCTTGAGTCGTATTCAACACTGGTTTCTCGTTCTGGATTAACAAAGCTTCCAAAATTCGTAAGCGCCTGTTGTCCGTGGCGCTGCCGATAATTTTTGTATTGGCGACGATGTCTGCCCGGCTAATTTGGGAGTTATGTCGCTGTAGAGCATGATTTCTGATAGCACCTTGCTGAACATGGCACGAGATCCTCTTCGAAAGTTTCATGGTAGTCATACCTCTGTATTTGCCGGGGCATCCTCGGACTGGGCATTGGTAAGAGTAGACTACATTTGTCTTCTTCAGAGGGTCGTTATCAGGGGGCGCTGGATTGTTCCTCATGATCAAGTTGATGGTTTTTTCAGTCTGGTAATAGATGATGAGTTTCACTTTCATGGTCTCATCAGTGGGTGAAACGTTGTTATTGATGATGTCTTTAATGGCCTTCTCATCCCACTGATATTCGGCGTGCATGAGGCCTTTGTAGTAAAGTTTGATGTCTCTAGATCCGTTGGTGGAGGTGTCGGATCTATCTGTAGTTCTGTCGGACCCCTGGCTGGCGCTGTCGGACCCTTCCACCAAAGGGGACCCATACCACTTGTCTATAACTGTCCTCACTTCACGCTGGACTTGCTTGTTGCTGTAGCCGTTGTTGATGAGGACCTGTGCGACCCTTTCCAGCTCCTTGTGGGTGTCAGTCCATGTCGAGCAGTGAGACAAGGCCCTGCGTACAAAGGCCTTGATGGTCGAGGCCCTGTAGCGGGCAGGACATTCACTTTCGACATTTAGACACATGCCGAGATTTGTGGGCTTGGTGTAGACAGTGGTCTGGAATCCCTCGTTGGTGGAAGAAATCAAGACGTCCAGGAACGGGAGGCTGTTGTCAACGCTGTTTTCAAGGGTGAAGTGGAGGACGCTGTTGTCCTCAAAGGTCCTCCTTAGATTCTCGATGGCTTCGGTGGAAGTAGCTTTGATGAAAGTGTCGTCAATATAACGGAAGTAAACGAGGGGGCACTCGAGTTGGGAGAATACCCTCTCCTCTACTACTCCCATGTAGAAGTTAGTAAAGAGTACGCCCAAGGGCGAGCCCATCGCCACGCCATCCTTTTGTAAGTGTCCACGATGAGTAGTAAAGGGGGCCCTTTTAGTGCAAATGGCAAGGAGGGTCCGGAGGGCTTGCTCTGGGATATTTAATTCAGGAGTCGTCTCGTCCCTGTAGACTCTATCGGCGATAAGGTCGATTGTTTCGTCGACAGGGACATTAGTGAACAAAGATTCGACGTCCATCGATGCTATGACCCCCTCGCCGCGGACGTCCTTGATCCTCTCTAGGAATTCGGCAGAGGAGGCCACACAGTGGCGGTCGGGGATATATGGCGTCAAAATCGTGTTCAGTTTCTTGGCCAGCTGGTATGTAGGCGTAGGGCATTGGCTGATGATAGGTCAGAGTGGGTTGCCTTGTTTGTGGGTTTTAACATTGCCGTAGAGGTAACCAGGTCCATAATCCCCCAAAATCATGGGTAGGTGTACGGCGTTAGTTGCAGCATTAATGGCCTCGATGGTACGATTTGCTTTCCTCTTGATTTCTTCAACAGGGTTGCTCGTGAGGTGCTCGAATTTGGTCAGGTCGGCGAGGATGGCGTCCAGTTTCTCGTGGTACTCATGGGTGTTGATGAGTACAAAGGCAGATGTCTTGTCGGCCCGACGGACGGTAACCTCAGCAACTCGCTTGAGCTCTTTAGCAGCAGTTCTCATCTCCTTAGAGACAATGCCGCTGCTGTACCTGCCCCTATCAGTAAGGGCCTCGGCGAGCAGAAGTGGCTGAAGGGCGTCAGTCGTCCAGAGGGCACCACGTTCTTGGAGGTTGAGGATAGAATCTAGGAGTAATTCCATCTCCAAGCGTTTGTCGGTAGGTCTCGGTCGGGTGATGAAGTGGCAGTTGAGGCCCATCTTGAGAATCTGCTCCTGTGCTGGCGTAGGGACGTAGCTGTAGATGTTAATGGAATCCTGGCGGACCTCTGTGATCCGCAGCTTTCCGCCATTAAGGGTGACCAGCTTCTTCAAGATGGTCCTCCTCCTCTTCTTCAAGTCCTTCTCCTTAAGGACTTGTAGGGCATGGATGATGTTGTTGGGGTAGCTCAAGCCACCTCCAAGGTCCTCTTCATGGTTGGGGTTGTCGATATCGGGGCGTCGATCATCATGGGTGTCGTCATCAGGGGCGTCGTCATCAGGGGCGTCCTCGTCCTCAGGGGCGCTGTCAACCTCGAGGGGGACGCCAGTAGCGAGCTGGGCTTCTCCTCCATCCCTCAAGCTGGCCCCTTCATCGTCAAGGCAGACCCGAAGGGCGTAGAGCTCGTCCTTCAGGGCCTTCTTCTGCTGGAGTTGGCGTTGGAGAAGGTTTCTTCTGTATGAATGGGTCCCGGGATCGTTGAAGGCCGACGGATCTTGCAGGTGGATTTCTGTATATCTTGGTAGGAGACCCTCCTTCAAACAGGTGGAGTTAAATACTATGGCTGCATCGGCAGAATTCAATTTCTTGTCCAATTTCTCGATTCTTCGGACAATTCTTTTTTCAGGATTGCTACATTCAGCTAGCAAGTTGGAGAAGCTCATCTGGGTGAAGGATACAAATCAAGTTAAGGCTGTATGTAATTAATACAAGTACAAGTAATACTCGAAAATTACAACAGGTAAAGTCAGGAGTGGGTTGCGACGCGTTTCGGAACAGCTTGCTCCGTCTTCAGGCGAGAAGTGAGGCTCTGGCTAGATCTGGGTCCTTATATATCCCGGCTCTGGTTCGTAGAGAGGGGCCTCGAATTTTGATTATTATTATTATAATTATTATTATTATTATTATTATTATTGTTATTAATATTATTAATATTATCATTATTAGTAGTAGTAGTACCACTAGTAGTAGTAGTAGTAGTAGTAGTAGTAGTAGTAGTAGTAGTAGTGTTATTATTATTAATATTATTATTGTTATTGTTATTGTTATTATTATAATTATTAAAATTATTATTATTATTATTATTATTATTATTATTATTATTATTATTTATACTAATTTTATCATTATTATTATTATTATTATTATTATTATTATTATTTATACTAATTTTATCATTATTATTATTATTATTATTATTATTATTATTATTATTTATACTAATTTTATCATTATTATTATTATTATTATTATTATTATTATTATTATTATTATTATTATTATTTGCATCCTCATTATCATTATTATTATTTTTTGTTATTACTATTAATATTATTATTATCAATATTATTATTAATATTATTTTCATCCTTATCATCACTATTATTATTGTTGTTGTTGTGTTTTTTATATTATTATTATCATTATTATTATTATTATTATTATTATTAATATAATTATTATTATTATTATTATTATTATCATCATCATCATCATTATTATTATTATTATCATTATTATTATTATTATTATTATTATTATAATCATTGCTGATTTTATTATTGTTGTTATTGTTGTTGTTGTTGTCTATATTATTACTATTATCATCATCATCATCATCATCATCATCATCATCATTATTATTATTATTTTATTATTATTATTATTATTATTATTATTATTATTATTATTATCATCATTGTCATCATCCTCATTATCATTAATATTATTGTTGTTGTGTTTTTATTATCATTATTATTATCATAATAATCATTATTATTATTATTATTATTATTATTATTATTATGATTAATATTGTTGTTGTTGTTGTTGTTATTGTTATTATTATTATTATTATTATTATTATTATTATTATTAGAATAGCGCCCACGTTATCCCTGCGTGTCGTAAGAGGCGACTAAAAGGGACTGGATGAGGGGGCTGGGAACCCCCTCTCCTCTATCTACATCCTGTGAGACATCAACAAAGAGATGGAGCTGGGGGGAGAGTGACTGCTCCCCGCACTCTAGTTTTGGGGTGTTTGAATGTGCGTGGATGTAGTACGATTGAGAGTAAAAGATGTGAAATTGGAAGTATGTTTAGGAATAGAAGGATGGATGTATTGGCCTTGTGTGAGACGAAGATAAAAGGAAAGGGTGAAGTGATGTTTGGTGAAATGTCTGGTAGAGTGTCTGGGATTGAAAGGGGAAGAGCGATAGAGGGTGTGGCTTTATTGCTGAGTGAATGGATGACAGGTAAAGTAGTGGAATGGAAGGAGATATCATCTAGGTTAATATGGGGAATGGTTAGGTTGGCAAGGGAATGTTGGGCGTTTGTCAGTGCGTATGGGCCAGGTAGTGAGAAAAGTGAAGAAGAGCGGATTGAGTTCTGGAATGAATTAACTAGGTGTGTAGAAGGACTGGGTAGAAGGAATTATGTAGTTGTCATGGGTGATTTAAATGCTAGAGTGGGCGCTGGAGAGGTAAAAGGTGTCATTGGGAAGTATGGCGTACCAGGTGAAAATGAGAGTGGTGAGAGACTGGTGGATATGTGTGTTGAGCAAGAGATGGTGAAAAGTAATAGCTTTTTCAAAAAGAAAGATATAAATAAGTATACATGGGTAAGAGTGGCAAATGGAAGTGTAGTAGAAAGGGCATTAATGGAGTATGTGTTGATAACTAAAAGAATGTTTGGAAAATTGAAAGACGTGCACGTGTTTAGGGGTATGGCTAACGATATGTCTGATCATTTTTTGGTGGAAGGAAAATTAGTTGTAGCAAAAGAGTGGGGGAATAGAGTAGGTGAATGTAAAAGGGAGCTAGTGAGGGTTGAAGAGCTAATAAAACAGGGGGTAAAAAGTAAATATCAGGAAAGGTTGAAAATGACATATGACGAAGTGAAAGTAAGAGAAACTGGCAATTTAGAGGAGGAGTGGAAGTTAGTAAAAGAAAATTTTGTTGGGATTGCAAGTGATGTGTGTGGCAAGAAGGTTGTTGGAGGCAGGATGAGGAAGGGCAGTGAATGGTGGAATGAAGGA
>NC_090739.1:57818073-57825573 GCF_036898095.1 Palaemon carinicauda
AGTGTGAAAAAGAGAATAATTGAGCAGGTAAAACGTATGAAAGGGAGTGTTAAGTATAAGCGTAAGAATGATTTTGATGAAGCACGGATGAATGCAGGAGAAGCGATATCGATGTATGTACGTAGGTTGGAAACTTTAGCTAGGAAGAAGTATGGGGATGAAGGTATAAATGAGAATAAGGAGTTAATGAAGAAGTTTTTGGCTACTGTACCCGAGAATGTTGCTGAGTTTGTTAATTTGAAACGGAAGGAGAAAATGAGGTGGACGAAAGAAAGATTGACATGGGATGATATTTTAGAGATAGTTGAGGATTACAAGTTGGATAGGTGTATGAAAGAAAGTAAATCTGTGAGTGTAAGAACTGGAATGGAGGAAAGTGTGCCAGAATTTGTTAGTTTTAGAGATGCTGTTATGAGAGGACCGATGAGAGTAGCTGATAGTGTAGTAGATAGGAGTGTTAGGGCGAGTAATGTGGGAATACCTGTAAGGACAAATGAAGGGATTAGGCAAGGGAATCAGGTTTGGAGGGATAGGAGTGTTAGTGCGCATCGAGGTATGTCAGATAGTCGTGTCTGTAATGAAAAGTGTTATAGGTGTGGAAAGGAAGGTCATAAGAAGAATGAATGTAGATGGGCTCTAGGTGCTTGTTTTGGATGTGGTGAGGTAGGGCATAGAATTAGTGAATGCAAGAAAGAGAAAGGGATAAAATGTTATCGGTGTGGTATGACTGGGCACATAGCGAGTGGATGTCGGAGTAATCGTACAAATGTGATTTGCGGTAATTGTGGTAAGGATGGTCATTATGCTAGAATGTGCAAGGAGCCACGGGGTAAGTGTACTGAATGTGGTGCAGATGGGCATGTAGCTAGGGTATGTAGGAAGAAGGGAGTAAATCAGCCAAGATGTTCGGGAAACTAGAGTGTAAGAGGGTTCAGCTGGGGGAGTCCTCGAGTGTGTGCGGAGTGAATGTAATGCATGTTCGTGAAGGTTTACTACATGAAGACGTGATGGGCGAAAGAGCTTATGACTGCATGAGTGCAAAAGTAAATTTTAATGGAATAGAGCTAGTTGGTCTGATTGATACTGGTTGTGGTGTCAATTTAATGTTTAGGAACACATACGATAAGGTAAGGGAAGTGTGTGAATTTAGGGGGTGTAAAGGTGAAGTGAAAGGTATCGGTAATTTAAGTATATCTGTGCAAGGAAAGTTACGAGAAAATGTTATGATTGGGGGGCTGATGATGGAAGATAATGATTCTTATGTGGTTGAGGGAGTAAATGACAAATACGATGTGTTGTTAGGTTATAACTTCTTGAAAAAATGCGGTATGATTGTACATCCTAGTGTAAATATGATAGAGATGAAAGTTAAGGGTAAATTTTATGGGGAATTTTATTTGAATGAAGATGGTAGTGTATGTACGAAGGTATGGAAAGGTGTGCCGTTAATAGCAAAAGAAGGTGTTAAATTGTCAAAAGATGCGAGTGAGGTTGTCAGTGTAAAAGTTGCATGGCCGAATAGTCTGGGAATTGCCAATAGTGACAATTGTGAATATGTAGTGGAAGGTTCGGAAGCAAGTAATTTGGTGAAAACAAGTGTGCATGTGTATGATGGTATTTTGAATTTGCAGGAGCCGAAGGTGTATGTGAGCTTGTTGCCGACTGTAAGGAGGAAGAGAATACGGGGTATACGTGAGGGTGATTGCATGGGATGTATGTATACGTTGGTCAATGTAGAGGATGAAAGGTATGTTAAATTAAGACGTGTAATGACGGGTAAGATAAAGCAGGATGACGATTGGGACTATGAAAGTTTGAAAGAAAGAATTAATGTAGATGAGAATATAAGTGAGGGAGAAAGGGAACAATTGTATAGGATGTTATGGGATAGACGGAGAGTTTTGAGTCGTGGTGACGAGGATTGTGGGGGGTCAAAGCTGCCTGAATTTAGGATAGTTCTTAGTAATGATACCCCCATATATCTGCGTCCCCGACATTTTTCTCCGCCTATTGCCAGAGAAATAGAAGAGCAGTGCCAGGAGTTAGAGCAAATGGGTGTAATAGAAAGGAGTGAGAGTGCCTGGAATAGCCCTATTGTACCTGTAAGAAAGCCGGATGGAAGTTTACGTATGTGTATTGATTATAGGAAGGTGAATGAATTAACGGTTAAAGAACGTTTCCCGATGAATGTAGTGTCTGACTGTGTATATAAGATGCATGGTATGAAAGTTTTTACAAAGTTAGATTTAGTTAGGGGCTATTACCAGATGCCTCTGGCAGAGGGGAGCAGGCCCATTACAGCATTTTCGAGCAGTAATTGTCATTATCAGTTTAAGAGATTAAGTTTTGGCCTTGCTAATACGCCTGCTGCCTTCCAGAGGGCGATGAATGTAGTTTTGGCTGGGTTTGATCGACAGAAGGTGACTGTTTTTATAGATGATATTTTGATTGCTAGTGAGACTGTTGAGGAACACATGCAGTTGCTTGAAGCAGTATTAGAACGTTTGATAGAAGTTGGTGTGAAAGTTAAGCTTGAAAAGTGTACCTGGTTGGCCGGGGAGACGGAATTTCTTGGGCATGTGGTGAGTGAATTGGGTATAAGGAAGAGTGATAAGTTTGTGAGTAAGGTGAGAGAATTTCCACGTCCTCGTACGGTGCGCGAGTTGAGAGGTTTTCTTGGGTTAATTGAATTTGGTCGGAAGTTTGTCAGAGATTGTTCGGGAATAGGGAAGCCTTAGAATGAGTGGACAGGTAAGAGAAATAGTACGAGACTGAAATGGGATGAGCGTATGATTGAAGCATTTGAAAACTTGAAAGAAGAGGCTGCGAGAGACGTCACTTTGGCCTTTCCCGATTATAGTGAACATGCGAGTATGCTAGAGTTATATACGGATGTTAGTGGGATTAGTATGGGTGGTTGCTTGGTTCAAATGAAAAGAATAAATGGAGATGAACAGTTGAGAGTGATAGCGTATGTAAGTAAAGCATTTAATAAGGCTGAGCGAAAGTATTCCACGATTGAAAGGGAGTTGGCTGCGATAAGGTTTTGCGTGAAAGCGTTGAAGGTATTTTTGTATGGTGTGAAATTTATTGTGCGTACTGACCATCAGCCCCTAGTGTACATGATTAGAAAAGATTCTGTGAATGCTAGGGTTGCGAGGACAATAGAGGATTTGAATGAATTTGACTTTAAGCTAGAATATGTACCTGGGAGTAAGAACGTGATAGCAGATGCGATGTCAAGAATGTATGGTAAGATAGAAGAGAGTAGCGAGAATGATAGTAATTTTGAAAGGTTGCCGGAAGATTTAGTGGTGGTAAAAAGTTTTGAAGGGGATGACATGGTGTATAAATGTATTTTGTGTGGGTTAAATAAGTTTAAATTGAAGGGTTTGAATAGGGATATACCTGCTAGTATAGATGAGCTTAGAATGAGTGTTAGGAATGAAGTATCGAAAGAAATGGCATATAAGGAGGAGGATAGTATGCTTGAGGGTGAATTGTTATCAAAAGTATTGTTGGTAGTAAGTATGTTGTATGGTGTCACTGTTTATTTGTATTTTGGGTGGAATCGTCCGATGCAGTACCGAGCAAATAAAGAGACTGAAAGGGAGTATATATTGAGGTTACAATGTAATGAAAGATGTTGCAAGTTGTTGAGTGAGAAGGAGGATTGTCCGAGTGACTTGAATCCGAGTGGTATGAGCATAGAAGAAAGCGAAGATGACCATGGGTGTGATAAGGATGACCCTATTGGTAGGAGAGTAAACATTTGTATGCATGGTGTAAAAGGAAGAATGATGACATATGTGGGTATAAATGAGAATGAATACTGTAGTTTAATTGATACAGGTGCGCAAGAGTCATTAGTGAATATGTCTGTTATCAAGGAAATAGAGCGGTACAATTGGGAAGTGAAACGGCAATGTACGAGTGTGAGAATTCATTGGATAGGTAAAGGAAGTTTGCTAGTTTGGGAAGAAGTGCGTTTGAAAGTAAAACTGGGAAGTATGGAGGTGGAACATAATTTTATTGTAATGGGAGAGAATGAGATGCCTAGTTGTTTTTTGATAGGAATTGACTTTTTAAGATTGCATGATTTATCAGTTGATATTGGTAGTGGTTTGCTTCTGAAGAATGGATGTGAAGTAGTTGTGATAGAAGATAATAGTGTATTTATGGCGAATTTTGTTGGCATGGTTGATATTACGAGGAGTGAGGATGATCTACTGACTAAAGAGGAGGTGGAAGAAATGCAAGATGAATGTGTGGAAATTAAAAGGTTACGTGAATGTATGTTGAATAGTATTGAGGTAGAAGAATGACCGTCTGATTTAGAGGTGTATAAGAAAGTTAGTAAGAGACTTATTGTGTGTAAGAATATTGTTTATTTTCTACATAAAGGAATAGATGAAGATATATATGTTCCTGTGTTTCCGATGCATGCAGCAGTAAGTATGTGTATGTTAGTGCATGACAGATATGGGCATATGGGTAAGAATAAATTATGGGAATGCATGCGTGAGAGATTGTTTACACCTGGGTTGAGTCAGATATGTAAGGATGTAGCGACTACGTGTGAAGATTGCCAGAAAGGGAAGTATCAGAGAGTGCATGCTAATCCGCCTGTTTTGAGATTACGTATGAAAGAACCATTTGAGATGTTTGTGATTGATTGTGTTTCGTTGCCTGTGACTGCGAGAAGACATATGGGAATGATTGTTATGGTTGATCACATGAGTAAATTTACCTATGCAATACCCATCAAGGATAAACGGAGTGAGACTGTTGCAAGAATGGTTGGTCAAGTGATGTTGCCGATGTGTGTGTGTAAGCCTGTGAGAATGTTAAGTGATAATGGCCCTGAGTTTGTTGGATGGGAGTTTGAGCAGATGTTAAGAGAATGGGGTATTGAACATGTGTATTCGACTCCTTATATGCCAAGTGCGAATGGGTTGGCTGAAAGGACTGTAAGAACATTAACTGAAATTTTGCGAATGATGAGTACATGTGATAATGATTGGGATTTGTATGTTGGTAGAGCGTTGTGGCTTACAATGCAACGGTGCATAAGAGTACGGGTATGTCTCCATGTAAGTTTGTGTTAAATTTTGAAAAGATAATAAGACCGAGGTTGGGTGTGTCGGAGGATGATAGAGATGTGTGGAGGAAAGCAAATAAGAAGTTTGAAAGCTTTAAAGTTGGTGAGAGAGTGATGAAAGAAGTAATTGAAAAGGGTAGAATGAATGTAAATAAGGTGCGTGATAAATTTGAAGGTCCCTATGAGGTGTTAGAAGTTGGTTCGAGTGGATTAAGTTACGTTTTGGGTAAGTTGTGTGTGGGTGGTATTGTGGAAAAAATTAGGGCCCACCACAACCAGTTGCGTAAATGGAAAGAGGTACCTGAGTATATCCAAGAAAATGGGATGAGTAAATGGTTGAAAAGGAACAAGGGTGAACCTAGTATGTATGAGGACTTAGGTCTGGAAGGTAAACAGTTGGTGTTAGTAGAATATAAGAAAAGGAAGAATACAAGAGCTTTAAGTAAAGATGAAAGAAGGGGAAATTTTATAAGTAAAAGTGAGAATAGAAATAAGTATGACAAAGGTGTTAATGTGCAAGTGTGTATGGAAGATAAATGTGTTAATACAGATGAATCATGGCTGAGTATGAATGATACCTATAGTGTGAGTGGCTTTTCCTTAGGTGATGTAAAAGAAAGGATGACGAATGCGAGAGTGAGAGATAGGAGAATGATTAGCAGCATGAATGAATCTTTTGCTAAAGTTGAGAATGTTTTTGATGAAATGGATGAACTGTTTACAGAAATGAGTGTAATTATAGGGCCAGATGAGAACGAGGTAGATATGATTGTACATGATATATTAGATGATAGGGATTTAGATAGGAATAGTGTTAATGAAGCGAATGATTGTGATAAGGAAGAAGTGAATGAGAGAGTATATGGGGGCCCAGTTACTCGGAGTAGAGGTCCCGTTACCGACTGCGACTGGGTTATGAAAAAAATAATGTAAGTGTTGTGTGAGAAGGATTTGGCAAAGTAAGGGGGGAGGAATGTGGAGGATTTATTTTTGCTTTATTTTAATTTCTGTTTTTTGCCAAATCCTGAGAGAGAGAGAGAGAGAGAGAGAGAGAGAGAGAGAGAGAGAGAGAGAGAGAGAGAGAGAGAGAGAGAGAGTGGTAGTTAGCGAATGATTGTTTGTAGTGGGAAAGACTGTCGGTATATTTGAGGTTGTTTGTTTACATTTTTTTAGTTAGGTTACGACAGTGGTGAATGTTTCGGAGCGAATGCATTTTTTATTTGACTGCAGCAAGAGGCAATAGTGATTGCTGGATTATCATTTTTCTTTACCAGCGTGGAAGTGATTATTTATTTAAAAAGTAAGTACAGTTTTGTTTATCTTTGCTTGTAGTGATTGTGAATGATAGGAACAATTTATTATTTATCTTTGATTATAGTGCGATAGTTCAGTTAGTTAGGAGTGTTCATAAGTGTTTTTCTTTTTTTTACTTTGGCAGGCCGTGATTCCTCCTTTGGAGAGACCAAAGTTTTTCAGAAAGTGGATGTATTGTTGATGACTTGGCCTGTATTACGATTTTGTTTGGACTGTTTTATTGGATTGCTGAACTGTTGATGACCTAGGCCTGTGAATTACGATTTCGTATGATGATGATGATGATATCGACGACGATGACACCCATGACCCCGAGGAGTTAAGGCCGTTATGGAAATTTAAGACAGTCTTCGGGTTTCATATAGTGGTGTTGTGCCATAAAAGACAGTTGGCTTGTGTGTATAGACAGTGTTGCTGTCTATAAAATATATATGAACACAGATATTTATTTGGGTGTTGGTGTGCGGTTGATTTAAGTTTTGTTAGGGGTTTTGATGATTATTTGAATGGTGGTTATTGTATATTTGGTGTGAAGTTTAATTTTAAGTTTGTTAGGTTTTTTGGGTGATTTATTTGAATGGTATACGGTTATTATATATTTAAGTGTTGATAATTTGATTGTGGATTATTTATGTTGAGCGTTTTAGTTTTAAGAAATATAGTATTAAGGGTATGTTTTGTTTTGTTTGTCCTTTTGTCTAAGAGTCCAGTTTATGATAACGTAAGGGGAAAGTATGTGTTGAGGAGACATTTGTCAGTTAGAGTGATTCAAGGGTGTGGGGGTTGTTTTGCAACATCCCGCCACAGAGATACACCAGCCATACTCCTTAGACACTTCATCTCAAACACATTCAATTTCTGTCTCTCCGTCACTTTCATTCCCCACAACTCCGATCCATACATCACAGTTGGTACAATCACTTTCTCATATAGAACTCTTTTTACATTCATGCCCAACCCTCTATTTTTTACTACTCCCTTAACTGCCCCCAACACTTTGCAACCTTCATTCACTCTCTGACGTACATCTGCTTCCAACATTTGCTGCAACAACAGACCCCAAGTACTTAAACTGATCCACTTCC
>NC_090739.1:57855573-57880573 GCF_036898095.1 Palaemon carinicauda
TAGTTATCTCAGCATTTATACAAATATGTAAACACAACATTAGTACAAGAAGCCATTTGGTTCCGGTGAGACACTCAACTGTTTCTCACGGGATGCTTTGTATTGTGTTTAATCTTCATATAAATATGTTACATTGCAAAGGTTTAGCTTGGTCTTGACCTTTGCATCCTGTTTATGACTGACTTGGTGTTCTCACACTCCTCCTAGCTTCTCCATTGATCCCCTGGGTCATGGATTTTATTATGTAATTTATAATTATTATATTAGCTCGGACGGCTACCTTTAATTAATTGAACAAAAAAGTATGTTAAAAATATGTTTACTAGGAGTGTGACTGGATATATATATATATATTCTTTTTTAACTTTAGCCATAAACAAGTGATTAAGGATGAATGTTCAAATGGGTATATTTAGAAAAAATACATACCTAACAGATATTGTCAAAAACAAAGAAAAATGCATGGAAAATGCAGATTATTATATGGTACATTTGTTGGTGTGGTACTGTTATTAACACACTTGGTATGTTGCTTCTTCTAAATAAGTCTAAGTAAGTTAACTTTAAAATAGTTTATTCCTTTAAAACAGTTATTAACATCATCATAGGAGTACAGAGGGTTTGGTCGGATGACCATTCCGTATGACAGCTTGATCAGAACTGACTAAAATATCAATATCAAAGATATCGTATAGTCAGTTACCTCAGCATTTAAAGATATAATGTAAACTAAACATTAATAGAGGAAGACACCTGGATCCGGTGACACACAACACTTTCTCACGGTTTGTATTTGTGTTTACTCTTCATAAAAATGTTACATTGCTAAGGTTTGGCATTCGCATCCTGGTTAGGACTGACTATGGCATTTCTCACACTCGCTCCTAACTTCCACATTGACCTCTTAGGTCATGGATTTAAACATGTAATTTTACATACATTACATTAGCTCGGTCAGCTACCTTCAATTAATTGAACTCTAATGACACGTTCAAAATATGTTTACTAGGAGTGTGACTGGATATATATATATATATATATATATATATATATATATATTTTTTTTTTTTTAACTTCAGCCATAAGCAAATGATTAAGGATGAATGTTCAAATAGGCACATTAAAAAAAATGCATACCTAACAGATATTGTCAAATCAAAAAGAAAAAATGCATGGTAAATACAGATCATATATATGGTACATTGCTAGCAAACAATTATATGGTACCAATCAAAAAAAAAATACTGATATACATATGATTCGGTAACTTGTTAAAGAATAGTTGCTACCTTTGTCAAAAACATAAATTATTACAATACGGTAACTAATAAAGAATATTTGTTACCTTGGTAAAGATATAATTTTAGTGCACAAACACGAATTCCTGGTACGTACACGCACCACGGTTTCGTGTATATATATATATATATATATATATATATATATATATATATATATATATATATATATATATATATATATATATATATATATATACATATATATATATATATATATATATATATATATATATATATATTATTTTTATATATAGGGCTTATATATTTTATTAGATGCCCATAGATTCTTTATTTTAACATTTAGGGCTTATATATTTTTTTAGATGCCCAAAAAATTATTTATATTTTAAATGTTTTTAAAATGTTTTTTAAAATGCAAATGTTCGAGAGTCTCTTCAACTACATATTACTAGCGTAATAACTGCTTTTCGTGCAAAACACTTTTCCAAGACAATTGTACTCCTTTGAGCGAATGAAGGGGCCAACCTCAAACAGCTTTAAATTGAAATAAAATAGGAGTTTTGTCTGGACATGGCAAAACGTTCTGTTTGATCTCCAACTTATTTTTTCTTAACCTACGCCAAACAAAGATGTTAACGGCGATAAATATCATCACCGTAACGCTGATTGCTGCTAGTAACACGTAGAAATGAAGGTCTGCATAAGTCGGTGTAGGGTGGTCCATCGCGGTTAATTTCATCAACTGCTTAGCCACTCGTGCATTGTATGGGAGAGATAAAGATGGAATTGAAGTTGACCATGTGAAGTTCGCGAAGTAGGCCCGTTCTCTGATGATAGTCTTGATTCCTCGGACCGTGTAATTTGTGGACGTACCGATACAACCATCTGCTGCAACGAAGATTTGGGAATAGGACGTGGATCCGGCCGGGCATGATACATTGAAGCCGGCCTTGTCGTACGTATCCACGAGCCGTTGTTCAGTCTGCAATTGAACTTATTATCGTCAAAGGGATAAATCTTTTTCAGACAATTTTCATGTGTATGGGAGAGAGCACCGTTTAGCACTATACCTAACTCGCATGAATCCATTGACTTTTTATGGAATTCAAAGGAGTCAGCTGTACATATTTTTTTATTCATTGCGTCTGAACAGTGAGTTAATTGTTTTAAGTCTTTAATGACCGTATATGTTTCCTTGTCTGGGGAAATCAATACGTGTCCTGTCAAACTGGATATTACTGGGTTTGATTGATTCGTCATGAAAGTCGGAAATGGTGATATCCTGTCAGATTGCCAGGCATCGGAAGAATCAAAGGGAATTGTAATCATAATCCTGTAATTTTCAACGCTTACTGTAATTAGGCTGTAATAAAATTCTAACCTACGTGCGTCTAACAAAGGAATATAACCTAATTTCTCCCGTCCGTTCTCCACAATTAACGTTAAGTCTCTTATCGACAACAAATGCGGTGACAGTACACCTTTAGTCGCTAACGTAATAGCTTCTACATAGTCTTTTGATTTCTCAATGAAATGTGCAATTCTATTATGGATATGATCTATTTTTGAATCATAATACGTTAACGTTGCCAACAAATCTTGTACTTCAATAATCTGACTGATATTACTAGAATGTTCGTTCACCAAACACATAATTTGATTGATTGAAGCTAACTGATTCTTTAGTTCTGATATAATCAATTCATTTTCATGAGTCAAAAACTCAATTTTCTTATTTTGATTACTAATCTTAAGACGATTGGAAATCCCTAAACCTAAACTTGCAACAGAACCAAAGATGTTTAGAGCAGCAAAAATAAACGGGTTACGTTTTTCAAGGTTATCGTGTCTTACTGTCCACGTCAAAAGGTCACGAGCCAAAGATTCTGCCTCGTAAGTCTTATTTTGCAAGTCGTCGGATAGCATCTCTGCAACATTTAGTGTCGATGCAAGCGATCTCTGCATTAAAAGGAAAGTGTCTTCTATGCATTTCATTTAATGAAACAGCAAACCTTGAAATGGCGTACTTCTATAACTATATTGCTTGCAGTAATAAAACATCTTCTGTTCTCTCTACTATAGTGCCATACTTAAAATCTATACTTTTAGCTTTAGAGCTATTCCCACACGAGAAAAATGTCTGAGCGAACAATATCACTCCTAACAATAAAAACTTCATCTTGGAAACCTGTAATGAGAAAAATATATATAATTACTCCTGTATTAAGAAGAAAAAAATGTTAACACATAAATTTCATATATAAAGAATAAAAAAAAAATCCCTCATTTCCTTCTCTCTTATTTTAATTTCTTATGTGAGCCAATGGTACAAATCTTTCATCAGTGGGCTGGGATACGTTTTAAACTCTTAATCTATTGGCCGTTAATGTTTCCAAAATGCTAAATGGGCCTTCAAACTTAGGTGTTAGTTTATGATTGAGTCCTTTACGTACATTTACCTGTATGTATACATTATCACCCACGGTATATGTTTTAGTTGGCTTCGCTATTTTATCATGATTCCTTTTCATTATGATTTGTGATTCTTCTAAATTCTTTCGAAGGATATTAAAACGACTTTTGCTTGCATTTATACATTCTTTTAAAGGATTTGATAAATTAGTTGTAGGCATTAATACATGGAAAGGCATTCTAACTGGGGTACCATACAATGCCTCATGCGGCAACATTTTAATTGATATATGATATGAGTGATTCAGAGTACTTAGTACCGCAGGTATTGCAATATCCCAGTTAGGGTCTGATCCCCCTAGTGTTAATCTTAATATGTTTAAAACCTTCCTATTCGCTCTTTCCACTAGCCCATTCGACTCTGGGTGATAGATCATGGTATTGATTTTCTTTATGATAAGGAATTCACACAATGAGGTAAGAAAGTGATTATTAAATTCTCCACACGAGTCTGAGATTATCATGTGCGGGATTCCATGTTTACAAATGTAACATTCGTAAAACTTCCTAGCGCATTGAATCGCAGTTTTAGTTTTAAGCGCTATTAGTTCTGTATATCGAGTCAAAGCATCTACAATTACTAAGATGTGCTTATTTCCTCTGTCTGACTTGTAAAATCCTGTTAATAAATCTAAATGTATTCTTTCAAAGGGTTGATTGGGCACGGGATAAGCCCCTAGGCTGACAGGTGTTTTCGTGTGCCCTTTGTTTTCCTGACAAGTGCAACAATTAGCTATGTGTTTTTTATATCTGTAAGCATCGTATGCCAATAAAACAATGATTTGGCTTTCTGTGACATTATGGAAAACCCCGGGTGTCCATGCAATGGATTTTCATGCAACCAATTTAGGACAGTGGATATAAGTGAGATTGGTACCACTACCTGGTCGTTAGCACTTGTGGTGTATTGCGGGTTTTCCTTGTCACGGATCTACACAGAATATTGTCTTTGATTATATAATTCTGCTGCATATACTTTATATATTCCCTTTCCTTACGATTTCCTTCTAAAGCATTTATAATTTTTTTCTAATTTCTGATCTTTTCTTTGCTCAGTCTGTAATAATTTAGCACTCCAGCCCAGATCTTCTTGTTCAGATATAGTTTTAACAATGCACTAGTGAATTAACAATAGCTAGCCCTTCCTTGTCTATTACTGCATACTTACTTTCGGAAGTTCTCAGTTTTCGAGAATAAAAAGCTATCGGGAAAAATTGTTTTTGATATTGCTGAAGCAATACCCCACCTACTCCTAAGTCTGAGGTGTCTGTTGCAATGAAGAATTCCTTACAGAAGTCAGGAAATTTTAAGTTAGGAGAACTACACAGTTCATCTTTCAAGGTATTAAACACCTGTTGATGCTGCTCAGACCATATGAAATCTACGCCCTTCTTCGTAAGATCAGTTAGGGGAGCGGCTATTATTGAATAATTGCGTATAAAACGCCTGTAATATCCACTACACCCAAGAAATTGCTGTATTCCCTTGACATTAGTAGGTATCGGAAAGTTACGGATAGCCGACACCTTATCGTGGACTACTTTAAGACCTTGGCTAGACACCGTAAAACCCAAATAGATCAATTCTGTTTTGAAAAATTCACACTTACTAATCTTTACCCTTAAGTTAGGTTGTCTTAGTCTCTGTAGTACTAGTTCTAGTTTATGTAGATGTTCTTCTAAGGTATTGGAAAAGATTACAAGGTCGTCTATATAGGTATGCAATATATCCCCTAGCAGGTCTCCAAACACTATGTTAATCATTCTTGTAAATGTTATGGGAGCACAACGTAAACCAAAGGGCATAAGTAAAAATTCATAAAGTCCCCTGGCTGTGCTGAAGGCTGTGTACGGGATACTATTTTCTTCTAATGATATCTGGTGAAAGCCTTTAAGTAAGTCCAAACTGGTAAAATATTTATTCTGACCTAACAAAGATAAAATATCGTCAGTACATGGCACTGGGAATCGATCAGGGATCGTTTCCTCATTTAGGCGACGGAAATCTACGCAGATACGCCATGTTCGATCTTTTTTCGGTACAACTATTAATGGAAAATTATAAGGGCTGTTCGATTTCCTAATGACTCCTTCTTCTAGCATTTTACCTACTTCATCATTTATCTCATTCTGGAATTTCATAGGGAGTATGTACGAGGGTACATAGATAGTTTTCTGCCTGTCCTTTAACCTTATTTTATGTTTTATGACATCTGTCTTTCCTAAGGATCCATTCGTAGTGGAAAAACATTATGATATTCAGTTAAAAGTCCAAAAAAATTCTGCAGAATTTCTTCTTCTTGAATGTCTTTATTGATTTTATTTTTAATAGATTGCAAAAGGGATTCATTCGCAACTGATTGAGCGTGATTGATTTCAGCGACGGTAAGAATACGATGTTTATAAACTTCTACATCCAAGATATGTTGATTTTTGTGAATTACTATAGTGGTATTTAAATGATTACAGACTTCAATATTACATTGTTGATGTGAGCCTACTGTATAAATAGCTTGTGTGACGGACAATCCGTTAGTTTTCAAAGTGTCAGAAAGGATTAATATTTCAGATCCCGATAACGTTTTCTTTATTTGCACTATTAAATTCGAGGGTACGTTCGGCTCGATAGATTGCGTGCAAGATGATATTACGGGTGAACGAGAATTCTGTTGGGTCGCGTATATTATTTCTTTATTAATGAGACAAGTGATTGGTTTTTCAACGTACGTCACTGTTTTATTTGTCGTCTCCTTTTTATCCAAAACTGATTTTAAGGTATTAGAAGACTTATAGAATTTCCCTTTGATATACACGCCGTGTTTGGCAGGAGCTTAGATAATGTTTTGATTGCCCATAGATGGGTATCCTATAATTACAGCTGGATACATATCAATGTTTTGTACAACAACAAAGGTATCAGCAAACGTGCGCTTATCGACCTTGTACTGAACATGAGTTATGCCTATTACATTTAATTCATTATTTCCTATACCCAAAAGCCTTACTCCGGACTTCTCTATAGGGAAATTTGAAAACAACAAATGATGTGTCCTCAAATCCATGATATTACGTGGACTACCAGAGTCAAAAATAATGTAAATGATCTGTGTTCGAAATTTACAGCATATAATGTTAGTCGTAACTCATTTTGGCTTATTATTGTGTGAATTTGTTGCAAATCTACGGGAGCATGCACTGATTTATTTGATTCGGCCGTGTGTTTCATAGGAAAATCTATTGCCTCACAATGATCTGATAAAACATTAAATGGATTATTTAATACTACTGATGTTGATACGAATGACCCAACATCACTCTCTTCCCCATTGGAATTAATTATGTGGAATTTGCTTTGCTCTGCACATTCTGAAAATTAGTCTGACCTTGCGAGTTTTGGCTAGACGGCCCAGGATCAGAGTTATTTGAAGCACTATTTGTTTGTTTTTGATTTTGAACTGCATTGACGTTTGGATGTTTCTTCTTATTGAACTGAGGATCTTTCTTTTTATTTCCATAGGGAATTGACTGTGGAATTGACTGTGGAATTGACTGTGTATTTCTAGGAATCTGTGGTTGATTACGCGAGTAGCATCGACTATATGAAAGAGTTGAACTATTATGTATCGAACAATATCGCGTTCTGCAGTCTGCGATCAAGTGACCTTGACGTTCGCAATTATAACACGTCATTCCTGCAACTTGACTATTACTAACTGCGTTTACTTGTTGTGGCTTAGTTTCATTTTTTGCAAAAATTTGTGTAAACAAGGGATCAAGATCAGTACACTTAGACATGTGTTTCTTTATCTGTTTATACACATCCAATTCTGTACTTTTGGTCGTTAACTTTTTATCAAAACACCGCACTAAAGCTTCTGGCAACATAAGTGTCATGCAGGTTAAATACATTAATCGTAAGAAATCTTTCACGGCGATGTTATCTCTAGTAACCCAAGTGGAATTACCTAAAATATCCTGATATTCATTAAGCCTATCGGAAATGAGAGCTGCTCTCTCTATAGCATTAAGCCGAGTCATAGTGGCTTGATTAAGTGTATTTCTTAATGTTAAAACTACATATAAGGCTTCCTTACTGCCATAGACCGCATGTAGCCTAACTTTGAAATCATCCCATGTAACTGCCTCTTGAAAGGAAACTCCCCTCAGATACGCACTTGCATCCCCTTTAGAAAAGTCCATAAAACTTTTAGCTTCTTGTAACTGTACAAATGGTTCTGTGATATATTTAGCATTTAAGTGAGCGTCAACGGAAGAAATCCAAGACTCGACATTCTGAGGTGAGAACCCATTGACCCGACCTTGAAAAGGAAGGATAGCTGAACGCACATTTACTAGTGTTAATACGGGAGCGGGGATGGGGTTACTTGGTCCAGGGGTGGAGTTACTTGGTCCGGGATTTACAGGAGGTGTCATGTTTACTTTAACTTGTTTTCTTTCTCTTAGATTTCTTGCGATCCTATCAAAATCTCTATATGAATACAGACGTCCACTGCGTAAACGCATAAGCACTATACAATAAAGATATGTTGCAGATTTAAAACACAATCCCCCAAAACAATGATACTAATATTAAGATATTTCCCGAGAACTTCTGAAAGAAAACGGAATTAGCACAGAGAAAAAAAAAATTCTAGATGAGAATTCGAAGTTGAATACAGTTTCCTTTAATGAAGGAAAAAATGAAGATTTGCAAACAACTCACCCCAGCAATAATGGACGATCAACTCGTGATAACAACACTTCACTGCCTAAAACTGAATGAATAAAGAAATATACTTAGCTGAGTATATATGGGCGATGGGCGATGTCGTCATTTCCTCTCTCTCTCTCTCTGGTTTGCGAGAGTTTAGCTGTGTTGATGAATGTTTTCGGTCTGATATCCCGTTGTAATATTGAATGTGTTGTTTCCTGGATATGATTCTTGAGTGTTTAATAAACATTGATAAAGTTGAATGCCATTCCTTCATCTTCTTAAGATGTTGATTGAAGATCCAGTTCCTCAGTTTGTATACTATTTATAGTTGATATTCGATGCGTTCATTTCTTCGGTGGACGTAGATACTTTGTCAAAATTGTAGATTCATTACTGTTGTAACTGCTAAGTATTACAGTTTAAATTACTGGTTCTTAAAGTTGATATCTCTTGGTTATTAAAGTTGATTCGCTGGTTCTTAAAGTTGATATCTCTTGGTTATCAAAGTTGATTCGCTGGTTCTTAAAGTTGATTCGCTGCCACCAATTGTTGGTGTGGTACTGTTAAAAACACACATTAGAGTTCCATTTCATGTCTCTTTAATGTGATATGTATAGTTAGACTTGCAGGTTACTTCTTCTGAATAAGTCTATGTAAGTTAACTTTTAAAACAGTTTATTAGTAGCTCCATCACAGGAGTATAGATGGTTTGGTAGGATGACCATTCCGTATGACATGTTGAAAAGAACTAACAAAAATATCATGTTTGATGATAACGTATACTTAGTTATCTCAGCATTTATACAAATATGTAAACACAACATTAGTACAAGAAGCCATTTGGTTCCGGTGAGACACTCAACTGTTTCTCACGGGATGCTTTGTATTGTGTTTACTCTTCATATAAAAATGTTACATTGCAAAGGTTTAGCTTGGTCTTGACTTTTGCATACTGTTTATGACTGACTTGGTGTTAAAGGTTAAAGGTTAAAGGTGTCTGGTTTCAGTTCCAGTTCCATCAGAATAAATGCTCACCAGAACGTCAGTCGGGCAAGCCCAACCCCCCACTGTGGTGCCCTACCACAGCAGTAGCCTCCCCAGTAAACAGCTTAAACTCACGGCCCTTGGCGGGGATCGATCTCTCGCCACGCGAATGCGAGGCAAACACGTTACCACTGGGTCATGGATTTTATTATGTAATTTATAATTATTACATATATACACATATATATGTCATAAAATGGACCAGTGTCTTAGAACCAAATGTGTAATATTATGTATTCATATATATATATATATATATATATATATATATATATATATATATATATATATATATATATATATGTATATATATATATATATATATATATATACATATATATATATATATATATATATATATATATATATATGTGTATTGAGTATCGAACAGGAGAACCAACCCCACTGTAAGACAACCCTCGCCAGCCAGCGCCGCCCACCCACCATTCTCAGAAATAAAAAAAAAGATAACATCCTAACACTAGGATTTTCTGGAATCTTCCAAAGCACATGCCAGACAAAAGAATTGTGTTTTTTCTCTCAAACATGACGCAATGCCTCATAAAAGTATAAAAGAACATTACATAAGCCCTTGTTCCTATCTCGTATGGTCACATAACACTCTCAAACAGATCACCTAAGACTTCATAACGAAAATACGTGAAATAAAAAGTTAATTCTTATAAATAAAGTAAATTTACATATATTGACTTGAATGAAGAATAAAATGAAATTAACAACGAAACTCTTACATAATTTGCATACAAATCTATAACCTGCACGGGAGAAATTCATCCTACGGGCTGGCTATTCACCTCTGAAATACACATATGGCAACATAAATAAAATACATGAATAAACTAAATTATTTACTCTACACTAGATCAGCTTTGTAAGAAAGCTCCCCCCAAAAAATTATTATTTATTCCGGGCCTGAATCCTTAGACTCAACCTGAGATAAATAATTTGCAACCACATTATCTGTATCTGATATATGCTTTACATGAATACAATACAGTTACAAACATAATGACCAACTAGTTAACCTTTGATTATTATTTTTCATCTTATCAACAAAAGTTAAAAGATTATGATCCGAATACACTGTAATCTCTTCATTTTGTGGTCGATATACATAAATTCTAACCTTTTTCATCGCTGTTACTAATGCTAGTAGTTCCTTTTCAACTGTCGATTAGGCTCGTAGCTGCTTCTTCAGTTTCAACGACTTAAAACAAACAGGGTGAAGAGTTCCTTCCTTATCTTCTTGCACTAAGACAGCTCCAATCCCATTATCAGACGCATCTACTTGGATAAGGAATTTCTCGTTGAAATCCGGTGCTTGAAGTATCGGACTTTGAGTTAATATGGCCTTCCTATGATTTTTCCTTTTTCCTGATATATCCATAAGGCAGGTCAGGTCACTACTCTCCTCCACAATCCGGAATGGTTCTTGGAACTTGTTGGTGAGAGGGAATCTCCTTATCGGGGAGTAAACCAAGACATACTGCCATCCATACATAAACAGACTGTTTGTACTCTTCATAGCAAACCTTTTTCTTCGTTCATCCTTGACTCATTTTCACACCTTCAAGGGAAAATTTACTTAACTCGCAGATTCTTTTCCTCAAATCCTTGACATTTCCTTCGTCTGTTTCCTCTCAATCCTTCCCTTTTTCTGCCAACATTTTAATCAGTCCTCGTACTTCTCGTCCAAATACCATGTCATTCGGGCTACATCCCATGCTTTCTTAATAAGCATTAGGTACCTCGAATAACATCAATGGTGATCTGACATTACATTCATTCCCTGTTTCGTTGCGGAACTTCGTTAACATATTTTTCAAAGTTTGATGAAACCTCTCTGTTGCTCCTTGGGTCTCCAGATGATGAGCAGTTGATAGTTGTTGTTTCACATCCAACAGTTTCATTACTTCCTTAAACAGTTTTGACGTGAAATTTTATTCATCGGTCAATTTAAACAATTTTCTGAATACCAAACTTAGTAAAAATGTCTAGTAATTTCTCAGTGATTATTTTGGCACTGAAGTTCCTGACGGGTATGGCTCCTGGGTATCTCGTTACTAGACACATCAAGGTTAACACATATTCATGACCTTTTTTCATCCTTTGGTAATGGTCCCACAATGTCAATCATTACCTTGCTAAAGGGTTCTCCTTCACTTCTATAGGGTGTAAAGGAGCATTCCTAATATACTCTTATGGCTTTCCAGCCACCTGCCATGCGTGACATTGACGGCAAAACTGGCTCACGTCCTTATGCATGTCAGGCCAGAAGATTTGTTTCATAATCTTCTCCATCGTCTTCCTTATCCCGATATGTTCTGTCTCGCACGCTACAGCGATCACCTGTCCTCTCAACGGAGGGAGTATTAATATCTGAAGATATATCTTCCATTCTGCATTCCCAGGGATATCGGCGGGCCTATGCTTCCTCAAAAGCAACCTTTCCTTAAGATGATAAGAGGTCGGAGACTGATGTGCCTCGTCTCGTCTACCACACGGTACCATCACTCTGTTAACGTTGCATACTTCCGTTGCAATCCTGTCAGCCTTTTCCTGCTCACTTGTCCTACTTCTAACGCTGAGTTTTCTATTTCTTCCAGATCCATTTTTTCTTTGTCATTTTGTCCACTCGTCGGTCAGTCCTCTTCGCTCGGGCTTACTCGGGAGTTCTCCTCTTGTATACCATCAAGGGAATCCTCTTCTTCAGAAAACAAATCCTTCAAGTTCATTGCTCATTCAATTTCTTTTTCTTCTTCAGCAGCCACTTTCTTCATTATACCCCTAGTCGTCACAAAACTAGGAAACAGATACGGTTATCCTTGTCGAGTTCAGTCGTAGGACTATACTTCAATGGCTTCTCCATTACAATGGGACAAGGCACAAACGATGCTATAGCAATCTCATTACCCAGCAGGACGTCTACTCTTTTGACAGCCAATGAATCCTTTACCGCAAAGTCAAAATTATCTGTCACCAACTCGAATGACAGTTTCAAACGGCAAATAAGGGTAACTTCTTCGCCTCCTATTCCCTTCAGAATAACAGAGACTCCTGTGAGAGACTATTCCACCAATGGGTGTACTCCTCATATTACCACACTATGGTTACAACCTATGTCGCGAAATATCATGAACAGGGTTTGCTCACTCCCGTCTATTGCTGCTAATATACCTTCAGTAATATATGGTTTAAAGGTATCCACACTGTTTGGGTTTGTCTTGTTCGGCATGTGAATGTTGGATGGTTTATTTTCCTCATCGAACTTTCCCGATTGTTTTTTCGTCTTTACATTCTGTGAAATCAAATTATCATTAATCACTTGGGCAACTGCTTTTGGTTAATTCGACTAACATTCCTTACTGATATGTCCTCTCTTGCCACACTTAAAACAGACAATATTAACCTTTTGCATGTCTTTCACGATACTTGAATGAGGATAATTCAACAATTGTTTCTGTGGTACTATCACATTCTGCTTACGAACAGTACCAGTTCTACTACCGCTGTAACTATTGAACTTGTTCATGTAGTTATTACTGAACTAGTTTTCATGGTTTGGCGAATACTTGACACTGTCAGAGCGACGGTTAAAACTTCTTACCCGAGGAGGATTTACGACTGATAATATTATAATCTTCACTTAGCGAATTGGTTTCATCAAGTTTCTTTACCTCTCTCTCTCTAAAGTATGTTCGAATATGTTCTAGGACAATCAATTCTCCTAAATCAGCCATCTTCCTCATGTTAGCAGCCTCTGTCCATCTCTTACGGCATTGTCGTACCTTATAAGCATAATCCATTAAAGTAATTTTCTCATCCTTCCTCAAACTTTAGAACCTTTCATTATAATATTCAGGGGTCATCCAATACACTTACAGCACGCTCCTCTTCACTTCTCTGGTCCTGAGATAAGGAAAGGTATGCACTGCAGCCTTTCCCAAAGAGTACACTCTACAATAACACAAACCCTTTAACTTCTGGCCATTTTATCATCGATGCGACCATTTCCAAATGATCGAAGAACATGTCTGAGCCCTCTTCTGTGAACATTGGAATTAACCTCTGGACATCCGACACATTAAACAAGGGATCGTACCTAGCAGGGATCGCCTACGTCTGCATTGTTAACGTTGCATGAGCATTTAACAGCTCTAACTCCCTCGTATGCCTCGCTTCTTCCATCTCTTTTTTTCCTGTCTTCTCTCTTTTCTTCCTATCTTTTCTCTTTTTCTTCTCGTCTTATGATTTCTCTTGCTTCCATGTCCCTTGCATGTCTTGCAATCTCTAGGGCTTCTTTTTCCTGTCTTGCTTCCATTTCCTTCCCATGTCGTGCTTCTTCCATCTCTTTTTCTTCCTGTCTTGCAATTATCTTCAACTTAATCCAATTCTCCTCCACCGCAATTCGTTGAATCTCGGCTTCTACATCCCTATCTGTTCTCATGTCTCCAGTTTGTGGCTCAACAGGTCCTTGCTTTGCTAAAAATTCTTCTTCAGCATCCTCCAAAAGTTCGGGAGCTGATACAATATTTTCTTCTGACAACTTTCCTGATTTTATCAACACTTCTAAGGCTACACACTTGATTTGGGCTTTAATCATTCCACTCATAGCATCCCCACCACATGACATTAAAATAGAGAGGCACTAGGCTTTAGTTACATTACCTTCTGACAATTCCTGAACATTTGGGTTATTCAAAAACTCTTGGATATTAAACTGTGCCATCTTGTAATTTAACATTTAATACCTCTCCAAAAATATATCCTAACAATACACAAAATCTTATCAACACTATATTGTTCAAAACCTTTAATCAAAACACGGCCCTGTTATCACCAATATTTACAACAGACTTGCTCGATCCCAAGGGTCTGGGCACCAAAAATATATTATACTATGGTCTCGTGTCTAGGAACCAAGCATTTAATAATATATATATATATATATATATATATATATATATATATATATATATATATATATAGGTATATATATATATATATATATATATATATATATATATATATATATATATATATATATATATATATCTGGCTGGCAAGCTAAACAACCTCTCGAGTTCCAAACTCACCTGTTATACTTAGAAATATTAATATCCGAACTCTGAATCAATTATATAACTCCCAGACAGCAATATATAAAAACACTGTATATCCAAAGGTCTCCTAAGTACACTCAAAACAAAACTGAGTAATTATTCTTAAAAACTTCTTAAAACAACTCTTACTTCGACTCTTCATAGGATACGAGCGAGTATATAATAAACACTGATGATCGAAATAATATACTCATTACAAAAATAAATATATTCTAGGAAAATTACAACACTTTGAAAAGAATTTACATAAAATAAAAAGGTAACTTAAAAGATAAAGTCTGAATAAAACTTAGATTAAGAAAAAAATGTTACAATCTGAAAATTATACATTCACTTGTTTCACTTGAAATTAAATCTGAATACAATATTTAAGTTTGATATTTAATGAAAATAGATAACCAGATCACGATACAAATGCCTTTCACCTTACTACAGGGCCAGTTACAAAAACTCTAGGAGAATTTTATGAATACTTACTATGTTTCCAAAAACCTGTCACACCAAAACTTTTATATTCCACTGAACACTTTTAAAACTATACACGGAGCTGAGAGAGAGAGGGTGAGATGGCTATGACTGGAGGCTATAATTCTCTAAGTGATCTATGCATCCCTGGGGTTGCCTTTATATGAAACTTAGCTACTTCCAGAAAATTCCAAAAGATCTGGAAGCTTGGGGGGTTGGCCTAACAGCGATGCCAGAGTTTCCAACTATCACGTATCGAACAGGAGAACCAACCCCGCTCTATGGCAACCCACCCAGCCAGCTCCGCCCACCTACCATTATCGAAAACAAAACAAAAATAAGATAACCTCGTAACACTAGGATTTTCGTGAATCTTCCAAAGCACATGGCAGACAAAAGAATTACGTATTTTCTCTCTAATATGACTCAATACCTCATAAAAGTATAAAAAAACATTACATAAGCCCTTGTTCATATCTCGTATGGTCACCTAACACTTTCAAACAAATTACGAAAGACTTGGTAACAAAAGTAGTGAAATAAAATGTTTATTCTTAAAAATGACGTAAATTTACACATACTGACTTCAATGAAGAATACAATGAAATCAACGGCGAATGTCTTACGTAATTACATACAAATCTTAAATCTACACTAGAGGAACTCATCTTACAACCCTGCAATGCACATTTGAAAAAATTAATAAAATACATGAATAAACTACTGTATTTACTTTACAATCGACCAGCTTCATAAGAATATATATATATATATATATATATATATATATATATATATATGTATATATATATATATATATATATATATGATAAATTTTGCACATTTAGACGTGTTTTTCATATTGAAAAATAAGCCGTATATATTTTTGATACATTAATGTTTGGATTCTATTAACGACCTCAGGATCAGAGCCCCAGGCGAAATCACACAAAGACAAGAGCTTGTGACCGGCCGGGAATCAAACCCTGGTCGGCAAGCTTGTATAGACAGTGACTAAGTGGTTTAGTCACTGTCTATACAAGCTTGTCTATACAAGCTTGCCGACCAGGGTTCGATTCCCGGCCGGTCACAAGCTCTTGTCTTTGTGTGATTTCGCCTGGGGCTCTGATCCTGAGGTCGTTAAGAGAATCCAGACATTGATGTATCAAAAATATATATGGCTTATTTTTGAATATATATATATATATATATATATATATATATATATATATATATATATATATATATATATATATATATGTATGGGTTTCATTGTAGTTTATTACATGGCAATGTATCCTAGTATTCCAACTACTTTTTCTTATAGGAAAAATTACGCTCCCTTCGAAAATAACACTCGTTTCCGTCGCAAATGAATAGTTACAGAAATACAGTATATATACATCTATATCCGCCGATAATGGGGGACCCCCTTTGGGAACCCGGGGTTTTGGGTGGGGAAACATACTGGGGAACCGATATATAACCGTAAATCAGTCCTTTTCTTCTCTATACATTTCTTTCTTGTATTTATTATAACCGTAGGAAAATACAAATCAGTATACCTGGATATATTTGGGAGGAGCCGTTTCAAAGGTTATTTCTTGTAGAGATACAGTAACCAGTGCTGCCAACGCCTGATGTAGATTAAATGTTAGCATTCCATACCTGATGTAGATCAAATGTTAGCATTTCATGCTAACATTAGCACCCATTTGTTCGTGCGTTCGTTCGCACCAGCTTCCGTCCTGCGCATATATAATCCCCCTGCGCAGGAGTTTCTCTCCCTTATTACTCTTTTTTTACCGTATTATTTTCTCATTGTATATTCTCATTCACTGTTATTTATCATACATTCCATTTTCCCTTCTTATATTGGGTTTATTTGTTTGGTTATTTCCTTTCCCATTTGTACGTACGTTCGTTCGCACCAGTTTCCGTCCTGCGCATATATCACCCCCCTTCGCAGGAGTTTCCTCTCCCCTATTACTCTTTTTATTACCGTGTTTTTTTCTCATTTTATATTCCCATTCAATATTATTTATCATTCATTCCATTTTTCCTTCCTATATTGGGTTTATTTGTTTGGTTATTTCTTTATCTCTTCCCGGTTGCACATAAATACTTACCCTGGACTAGTTTTTTTATCCAGTTAATTCTCGGTATGATCACCTCATTTTATATTCCCATTCACTATTATTTACCGTTCATTCCATTTTATCTTCCTATATTGTTTTTATTTATTTTTGTTGGTTAGTTCCTTTTCTCTCCTCTGTGTCTTATAAAACTTTTCTTTGGTCTAGTTTCCGTATTTAGTTCATTCATGTTTTCCCTCTTTTGTTCGTTGTTTTTCCCTTAACCAATCACCACTCTAGGCCTATTCAGATATCTCCCTACCCCCCCCCCTCTTCCTTTATCTCTTTAACCGCTCTTTTCATACCCTTTGTTCCAATGCCTTTCCCGTTGTAACCTTTGACCTGGTTAGGCGTTCTTCATTACAAGTGCGGTTTCTTTTTTCGTATTTTGAGATGGAGCATATTATAGAAACTTGTACCGGCTGCAGTATTCCGTATCTAAAAGCAGTGGCTCAATTCCATGGTGATTTTTTTGATGCTTCAGGTAATGTTGAGCATTTTCTTAAATCTCACAACGTTATTCCTCAGCGTTTAAACTGCCCCAAGTGTCGTTCTGTTTTATCTTATAGGGCAGACATTCACGGGTTTTATTGCTCTACTGAAACCACCATCCGTAAAACTAAGAAGAAACGTCGTTGTGGGTATACCGTTACGGCCTGTAAAGGTACTTTTTTGGACCAAAGTCGGCTACCCCCATGGAAGATAATATTATGCGCCAACCACTTTTTGCATAAACATTCGGACCATGAGACCCTCATGGATGGTATCGACATATCTTCAAAGACTAGTGTGGATTGGAGAAGTTTCTGTTCGGAGGTTACCGAATACTTCTTCGATAATCAAGAGGCGATTGGTGGTGATGGAGTTACTGTTGAAATAGACGAAACTCATTTTGGTAAAGCTAAATACAACCGTGGTAGACCGTTAAGTGCCATATGGGTCTTTGGGGGTATTGAGCGTGTGTCCAAGAAATTTTTCATCATCCCTTTAGTTCCCCCCCTTTCTACTAAACGAGATGCTGCTACTCTAATTCCCCTCATCCAGAAGTATATTAAACCTGGTAGTATTATTATCAGTGATAAGTGGGCTGCATACAACTCTCTATCGAAAATTGGTTACGTTCATAAGTCGATTAATCATTCGGAGCATTTCGTTGACCCCCTAGACCCAACCATCCATACTCAAAATATAGAACGTCTCTGGAGAGAAGTGAAGGAGTGGGTTCAGAGACCTGGAATCAAGACTGAATATTTCAAACAATATTTTTCCAGGTTCTTTTTCACCCACTACTATCCTCAACATACGTTACTCCACCACTTTTTCATTACTGCCAGTCGCCTCTACCCTCCTTTATAGCAACAGACAATCGACCCCCCCTACCCACAAGTCCCCGATGACCCCCATCCATCCTCATCCCAGTCATAAAAGTTAATCCGTCAGTCTCTTCCTTCTGTGTCCAGCAAGTTTCGACGTTTTCTTCATAAAAGTAAGTCATTCCTCAATAGTCATTATTCGTGTTTTGTGACCGGGGTACTTCTTGGCAAGGTTAGGTGGGTTTGTTAGGTTCTGTGGCCTTTCTGTACTTTTTATATATTTCGTAACAGTTATATGGAAAAATTATTTAATATAGCTGTGGAAATATTTAGCAGTTCTACCGCTAGTAATGCCATCGTGTCGTTGGTAGTTCTGTGTACCATTCGTCATCGTTGGTAGTACTGTGTATCAAGGTACAGTAAGTCATTCCCCCATTCTTATTATATGTGTTTTGTGACCGGGGTACTTCTAGGCAAGGTTAGGTGGGTTTGTTAGGTTCTGTGGCCTTTTGGTACTCTTTATTTATTGTGTAATAGTTATATGGAATAATTATTTAGTTTACGTATGGAAAAATTTATTATTTCTACCTCTAGTAATGACATCGTGCCGTTGGTAACACTGTGTACCATTCGTCATCGTTGGTAGTTCTGTCAACCATTGGTAACGTTGCTAATGTTATCGTCCCCTACATCTGTTTTTTATATATTTTTAACTCAGTATATATTTCAACAGTGTTAATATTTATATGGTTCATTTGTATTGTATTTCATTGTGTGATTTCGCACAGGAAATATATGATTTCCTATAGTAGATATCGTGATTTAACTGGTTTTCTCATTCATTTCATCCGTAATAACATCAACCAATTCGTCAACTTATAACTAACCGAATTGGTTGATCTGTTTGTTTGCGATTGAAATGATCATCAAAATCGGTTAAATCACGTTATTTGCTATAGGAAATCATATATTTCTTGTGCGAAATCACACCATGGAATAATATACAAAATTACCTATGTATATATATATATATATATATATATATATATATATATATATATATATATATATATATATATATATATATATATATATATATATATATATATAGCCTATATATATATATATATATATATATATATAGGCCTATATATATATATATATATATATATATATATATATATATATATATATATATATATATATATATATATATATATATATATATATATATATATATATACATACATACATAAATATATTATTTACGAATAGCGAATTACGTAAATTCCTGAGCTTCAATACTCACCTGCTTTATCTTACATAATCTGATACACAAAAGAAAAGCTCCGACCTCTGAGAATAATACACAACTGCCAGACGATAAAATATATGAACACTGAATATCTAAAGATTTCATTACGTTACACTCAATGCTTTACTATGACGGGAACTATTCTTAAATCAACCTCTTACTTTGGTTCTTAGTCAGAGGATACGTGTAAGTTACTGAGTTAACTATTGGTGATCGAAATAATACACACTTTTCAAAAGTAAATATATTCTACAAAAATAACAATTTAACAGTAATACCAAAAATAAATCACTGGAAATTTAAATCTGAACCAGACCTTAAACTAAAACAAAATTGGACCTCAAAAAATTATACAATCACTTGTTTCACTAAATATTAATTTTCGAAACGTTAAATTTTTACAATTAATGAAAAAAATTGACACTTTAACACCATAGAAAATAAATCAGATTCACACCCACATATACGTATCTGTTACTCTTATGACCTTTGGGCTCACACAAAATTATCAAACGGTTAAGTAAAAATAAATACACTTCACTTTTTAACCAAATCTCACCATATAAAATGTACTTACATTAACACACTCCACTTTTAGATTAAACACAATAATATCACCAAGGTTTGAACCACACTATACACGGTATACGTTGGAGAAAAATCACTATTCATGTTTGAGAGGAAATACGTTGTGGCTGGTCTGGTTAGATGCTGGTGTGAGGACTCTGGGACATTGGCTCTTTCGGATGGTCAGGCTGGATCTCTGGTTCCTATGCAATGCTAGGTCTTTTTATAATGTACGAAACGAGTGTTGAGCACTCGATCCTCCAAGTAACTGAGGTCGTGTGTTTCTTCAATATACTGTAATCCTTATTTCATATCAAACAAACACTTGTGCAGATATTATTATATATTGTTCTTAGAGAGAAAGAAATTATCTTTCCGTTAGGTATACTCACAAAGTACACTATGTAATGTGTCGAAGTTATTTAAGCAACAATTAATAAAGTAAAGAGTACTAAGTAATTAATGCTTGTTCTGCTATTTTAACTATTACAATATTTCATTTAAAATGTATGACATCATGTTCCTTATGATTTCTTCTTTTCATTGATATATGTATGTATGTTGTTGGTAAATTTATGGACTAAGAATAAGTGTTTGAAGAGTACGGAGAACACACATTCTCTTTTCTCAAAGAGGCATTTGAGACGAAAGTGTTGTCGTGCTACCTAACCCCTCGCATGAGCCATACATAAGACTGTCAGAGAAAACCAATAAATACACTTTGAATTTTACCCGCGTCTACTTCACTCCGCTCCTGGGTCAGGTCTTTACATTGGTGACCCTCGAAGCTGACTTATCAAGCATGAGCGACTAAGAAACTGAACAGGCAGCAGTCGCTGCCACCCACGTGAAACTCCCCTCGTTCACTCCCCACAGTGACGAGGCATGGTTGGACAGAGCTGAATCGATTTTCTGTAACCGACAAATTACACGGACACAACGTATGACAGATATACTCCTGGAACTTTTATTTGATGATGTCTGGAGACATATTAACCCTTAGTACCGGGAGCAACCAAGGCCCATCCTATACGACAATATCAAGGCTTAGCTACTGGAGATGTATTCAGCTACCCCCAGGAGAGGGGCAAGAATTTTTTTAGACTACTTTACACCCCGTTGGGTGATACTAAGGCAAACCACGCCTATTACGAGTTCCAAAGTTTGCTAACCCTTCCATCCACAGCCACTGGAGACGTAAGAAAGGTCGACATCTTACGGGAAGTAACAATCACCTGATTACCAGAAGCAGTAAGACCAGCAGCTCATGAAGCATTCTCACTGCCACTAACAGAATTTCTTAATAAGATTGTGAGCCTAACAACATCTTACAAGGGCCAAACCAGCATGCAAAAATTCATCGTGCAAACAAAGGAAAAATGAAGAAGGGAAAGGAAGTAATACTACAGCAGCAGCAGCAACGAGGAGGAGCAGGTGGCCCCACTCTGTACCCGTCAGCCTCCATCAAATGCACCAGTAAGGGGCGTGGCTATTTGTTGTGATAATGGTACCAAGGTGGTGAGCAGAGATAAGTATCCTCTCAGGCCCACAGGTAGAGCCTCTGTTTCTACCATCGTAAATTCGGTACTAAAGCCAGATATTGTGAAAAGCCCTGCAACTGTTTGTCCAAAAACGGACTCCAGGGCTGCAGCAGCCTGCCACAGCCTCGCTCAAGAGTCATGCATCCTACCAAGATCCTTCTACCCAATTAAGTGAGGGCCCTGCTAGAGGGCCATATCTTTGGTACCAGTATCTACACGGGTCGGTCAATACTGTTAACCCGCCTGTGTCCTTTTTCGTAAGGGATGACAAGTCAGGAATGAGATTCCTAGTGGACACTGGTGCCTGTAGACCATTCATTCCACATTCATCAAGTAACACCTCCTGCCGGAGGTACAAACGACCTACAATCATCACCGTGAATGGAGGAGAACCCAAGATTAGTAGAGTGAGAACGAAGGATTTATCCATCCAAGGTAAAAAATGTCGTTGGCCGTGCATTGTAGCTGGGAGCTGATATCCTTCAGACTTTTAAACTCACAGTGGACGTCGCCTCCAAGCGCCTTCTGCAGTCACAGGAATTGGGGACGGCTACGAACACAAGCTGTGATACACCACGTGAGTTCAAGGCTCTTATGGAAAATTGCTAGGGTGTCTTCAAGGAAGACTTTGCTGATCGTCCCCCTGGAGCCTCCAGCACGGGGTTAAACATCATATTGTCACAGAAGAGCCCCCTGCTTATTCCTGCTACAGGAGGTTGTCACCAGAGAAATTCAAAGTCACCAAGGAAGTGTTCTATAACTTGGAGCGAGCAGGAATCTGCCAAAAAGATTCCTCACCCTGGGCCTTCCCCCTACAAATGGTAGCCAAGGCAGACAGCACGTGGAGGCCCTGTGAGGATTATTGTCGTCTTAACAACATCACAGTGCCAGACCATTACCCTCTTCCGAACATTAATGATTTCACAAATAATCTCGCAGGGGCAAAATATTTCTCCAAATTATATCTTCTTCAAGGTTATTTTCAAGTGCCCTTCGCCACAGAAGACATCCCTAAGACTGCCATAATTACCCCATTTGGCACTTACACTTTCAACTTCACCTGCTTTGGTCTCAATAATGCAGGTGCCACGTTTCAGCACTTAATGGATTCCATCATGGGAGACATGCCCTTCGTCATCGTGTATGTCAATGATATACTTATCTTCAGCCCCTCCTTCAGGCAGCATATTCAGGACGTCCGTAGAGTACTATAACGCCTTAAGGTAAATGGACTCATGGTCAGACCTGATAAATGTGAGTGGGCAAGGTCTTCAGTGGAATTCCTGGGGCACAGAATCGACACAGATAGAATTTCTCCAACCCCGCGGAAGGTAGCCGCCATCAAGAGTTTTCCCATCCCAAGGACGTCAAAAGTCTTCAGGAATTTGCTGGAACGATAAATTATTATCACCATTTCCTGCCGCACGTTGCAGAAATCATGGCACCGCTATATGGCACCCTTCAAGGGAAATTGAAGAAATTGGTCTGGACACCACTACTTCAGAAGGCGTTCGATGAAACCAAGAGAGCCCTGGCATCCGCTACAAGGTTGTCATATCCCTCTCCTGATGGAGATCTAATTCTCACAATGGATGCCAGCAGCGTTGCCATTGGAGGCAAATTAGAGCAACAGACGTCAAATGGAAAGCAGCCACTAACCTTCTTCAGTAAGAAATTAATTGGCTCAGGGAGGAAGTACTCTACCTTCGACAGAGAGCTGCTGGTGGTGCACAAGGGTGTACGCCAATTCCGCCATCCCCTCGAGGGTAGGTCCTGCACCATCCAGACAGACCATCTGCCTCTCGTTCACGCATTTACTAAAGTAACAGATGCATAGTCTCCCCGTCAGCAACGTCAGATCTCAGCCATCGCGGAATTTCCCTGTCGGATTACATACATTAGGGGAAACTCAAATAAAGTAGCAGATGCCCTCTCATGGAATACCATAAACACAGTGCAACTGGGAAGAAATTACAATGATATTATAGCATGTCAAGTAAAATATAAAGAATTAGTGCACCTCCTTCGTGAGGATAATAATTAGAAGTGGATTTCTTATAAAGTTGGGGGGTTTTCCCTACAGTGTTAAATAAGTACAGGAAGGGCGCGCCCTTACCTGCTGTTGCCTTTCAGAAAGACTGATTTTGAAAATGTTCATAATCTCTCTCCCCCATCAGGCCATTCAACAAGGAAAATAATGATAGAGAGATATTTATGGAGGAATATGAAAAGTGATATAAAGGTTTGGTGTAGGGATGTGTTTCTTGTCAAAAGGCGAAAGTAAGTAAGAACGTAGAAACTGGCGTGGGAAAATTTAAGTTATCAACTAGACATCTAGCCCACATCCATGTGGATATAGAGGGTCCCCTGACTCCGTCAGAGGGATACCGATATTTATTTACGATGGTTGATAGAAATACAAGGTGGCCAGAGGCCGACAGCTGAGAGTTGTGCAAAGGCTCTTATTCAGTGGGTGGCTCGACACGGTGTCCTAGAAACCATTGTGAGTGATACAGGAACAAGTTTCACATCACGCCTCTGGGATGTATTGGCCGCATCCCTGGGCACGTCCTTACATCACACTACAGCATATGACCCAGAGGCGAATGGCATGGTGGAACGTTTTCACCGCACGTTAAAAGCATCTCTTATGGCTAGGTGTCAAGGTCAACACTGGCACCGCAACCTACCCTGGGTGCTGCTGGGTCTCCGTACCCCCACCCCATGCGGCACTTAATTCGTTGCCAGCTGAAGCATTGTACGGTCAAGTAATACAAATACCAGTGGTTGTCCTTGCAGGCAGTAACAAGCCACAGGGTTTTAGCAGACTTACGAAAGACCTTAGAAAAAATCATGCCTGCAATACAGTCATATTCTGATGACGCAAAAAGATATGTGCCACCGAACCTATTCAATGTCCCTCATGTGTTCGTTCGAGTTGACCATCACCGGCTACCTCTCTCTCCCTCATATGAGGGCCCGTACAGTGTATTAGAAAGAAGTGAAAAGCATTTAAAATTCAAATGGAG
>NC_090739.1:57885573-57905573 GCF_036898095.1 Palaemon carinicauda
TAACAGATCAGATTGGACTTGGAATAGCTATACTCAGCTTAGATCTTTTGCTCTGAGAGTTTATACTTCAACTGAAAAGGAATACAATTTAACTATAAAGGTAACCCTTTCTGGTACAACCCCGGAATATAAGTGGTGGGCTACCCTTAAATCTGCAATCTTTAGTGTAGTCCATGAGCGTAGGAGTAGGGGGATCTGGGGGGAGGGCTATAGCCTCCACTTTTTTACAAAAACTTACTTTTCTATCTTTTACTTCGGAAAATATTAAAAGATATTAAACTGCACAAATCTAGTATCTCAAAAAGATTCAATTATTTTAAATGACATTAGTTTAGTAACAAATCTCTCATAAGAATTATCATTCAAAACTACTACCTCGAATAGAAGGTTTTTGTTAACATGCATTTCCATGTTACAGTAAGAAATTATTCTACATACATATATATGTATATATGTATATACAGTACATATATATATATATATAAACATATATATATATATATACAGTATATATATACATACATATATACATGTATATATATATATATATATATATATATATATATATATATATATATATATATATATATATATATATATATATATACTGTATATATATAGATAGATAGATAGATAGATAGATATATAGATATACTGTATATATATATATATATATATATATATATATATATATATATATATATATATATATATATATGTATGTGTGTATGTATATGCATATATGCATACATATTTATATGTATATACACTAGTATATATGCGTATATATATATATATATATATACATATATATATATATATATATATATATATATATATATGTGTGTGTGTATATATATATATATATATATATATATATATATATATATATGGAGTTCCATAAATTCCACATATATATATCAATGTTAATGGAGTCTTATCAAATGAATTTTCAGTGAACAGCGGAGTACTCCAAGGGAATATGTTGTCACCTATGTTGTTCATTCTCCTCGTGGATTTTGTAATGCGTAGAACAGTCGGAGATGATGGAGAAGGATTGGACTGGATTGGTGATAGGAATTTAGCAGACCTAGAGTATGCTGATGATGCTGTCCTTGTTAGCAGAACACCACAGGATTTGCAATGCTTGCTTACCACAGTGCATGAAATAACAAATGAGGTTGGGCTGAAGATAAATAGAAGAAAGACAGAGATGATGAGAACGGAGTATGCAATGGGAGATGAAATTGGATGGAGAAAGGATTAATGAGATAGAATTATTTAAGTATTTAGGAACTATGATTTCCAATAATGGGTCTTTAGAAATACAGTTTAGTGAAAAATTGGAAAAAGCGAATTAGACAATAGCTAGGTTAAGTAAAATTTGGAAATCAAATCGACTGAAATTACATATAAAAATCAGACTATAATTCAGTTTAGTGAGCTCTCCAATATATTTAGTAATTTGAGAACAAAGCCATCAGAAGGATATTGGGAGTTAAATGGCAGGACAGGACTATTATTATTATTATTATTATTATTATTATTATTATTATTATTATTACTTGCTAAGATACAACCCTATATGGAAAAGCAGAATGCTATAAGCCTAGGGGCTCCAACAGGGAAAATAGCCCAGTGAGGAAAGGAAACAAGGAAAAATTAAATATTTTAAAAACAGTAACATTAAAATAGATATCTCCTATATAAACTATAAAAACCTTAACAAAAAAAGAGAAAGAGAAATAATATCGAATAGTGTGCCCGAGTGTACCCTCAAGCAAGAGAACTCTAACCCAAGACAGTGGAAGACCATGGTACAGAGGCTATGGCACTACCATAGAGAACAATAGTTTGATTTTAGAGTGTCTTTCTCCTAGAAGAGCCGTTTACCATAGCTAAAGAGTCTCTTCTACCCGTAGCAATAGGAAAGTAGCCACTGAAGAATTACAGTGCAGTTGTTAACCCATTGAGTGAAAAAGAATTGTTTGGTAATCTCGGTGTTGTCAGGTGTATGAGGACAGAGGAGAATCTGTAAAGAATAGACCAGACTATTCGGTGTATGTGTAGGAAAGGGGAAAGAGAACTGTAACCAGAGAGAAGGGTCAAATGTACTGCCTGCCCAGTCAAAGTATTAGAAATGAAACTGTGAGAGAGATTACCTGAGTGCCATATGTAGATGAGATCATGATGAGGTGTAGATGGAGATGGTTTGGGCATGCTCTTTACACTCCCCAAGAGACATTAGTTCACTAAACGTTCAGCTGGGCTTTACAAGGCACTAGAAGAGTTGGAAGATCCAGACCTACATGGCTGAGGACTATAAAGCACGAAGTAGGAAATGATGAATGGAGAAGTATTAAATTTAAAGCTCAAGATAGAGACGACTGGCGAAATCTAACCGAGGCCCTTTGCATTAATAGTCATAGGAGATGAAGATAATGATATATATGTGAGGTGTGTGTGTGTTTGTGCATACATATAGCAGCAAATTTTTTTAACTCTTGAATCCGTTATCTTTTCTTCCTTCCCCTGCTTCATTTGTAATCTCTAGAGACCCATTCTGTTATTCCTAATGTCCATATATCATCTATCCTTCTCATTATATGCCTTGCACACGTCCATTTCTTTTTCTTACGTGTTGTTAGAATATCCTCTACTTTAATTTGCTCTCGTATCCATGCTGCTCTTTGTTTCTTAGTGTTAGTGCTATCAGTATTCTTTCCATAGCTCATTGAGTCATTAATAGCTTATATTCTAATATTTCAACAAGCCTTCAAAATTGATACTGGTAGGACTATGAGGTTTTTTTTTCTTTTTAGAGAAAGGGGCATTTTATATTTCATAATCTCTTTTTGTTAACCAAAATCTCTCCATCCCATGCTTATCCTCCTTTTTATTTCGGGCTCATGTCCTGAGGAAACACTCTCTGTCCTAAGTAAGTATGCTCATTAACAATCTCTAGTAGATTGTCCTTAACCTTTATTTGTTATATCTCTTCATTTTAATTGAACATTATCTTAGTTTTACTCATATTCATCTTCAGTCCTACATTTCTGCTTTCTCTACTCAAATCATGTCATTTTTTGCCATTCCTTCCACGATTCACTAAATAGAACAAAGTCATCTGCAAATCTTAAGTTGTTAAGGTATTCCACATCAACATTAATCCCTACATTTTCCCAACCTAAATTCTTAAAAACATTTAGGCATGCTGTGAATAATTTAAATGAGATAGGGTCTCCTTGTCTAACTCTTTTTCTCAATAGGAATTTTCTCACTAAATCTGTGTAATTTACGATTGCTGTATTACCCATATCTTCAAGTGTTCTAACATAAGAATCATCTATTCCTTGACTTTGAACGGCTTTCATTACTGCTAAAGTTTTGACAGAATTAGAGTTTTTCATAGTCTTTAAATGCTATACATGGATATGGTCAGTTGTTGAATATCCGCTTCTAAAACCTGCCTTCTCTCTTGGGTGATTAAAGTCTTACCTTTCTTTCCATATTGCCAGATATGATCTTTGTAAATATTTCATATATTACTGAGAATAAACATATACAGCGGCAATTTTTAGGTCTTTTGTGTCCTTTTTTGTGAAATAATAAATGGTGAAGTTTTTCATGCTGAAAGTATAGAGCAGTATTGCAAACACTTTATGAAAGGTTCAGTGATAGCTACTTCTATGAAGTACCCTCCATCTATTATTAAATCAATTGTTAGTCCATCTTCTTTTTCTTTGCATCTCTTCATCCCTTTCAATGCTTTCTTTACTTCTACTGGTACTTCCGGTACCGGGTTAGGTGTTTCATTATTTCTATTGGCAGTTATTTCTTATATCACTATTGTATAGCATTGTATAGATACCCTCGACAATTTTTATCACTTCATCTCTTCTATTAATATATCCATTTTCATCCGCTAAAGCAGATATTTGTTGGCGCCCTGTACCAAGTCTTCTATTCCTTGACTTGATGCTTCTCCCTTTCTTTAGTGTTTCCTCAAATTTGGTCTCGTGGTGTTTAGTAATTTCTTGTGTTTTTAGTTTGTTTATTTCCTTTTTGGATAGTTATGCTAATTCTATTTTATCTCACATGGATGTCACCCTCATTTCCAATCTTTTCTTTGATAGATTTTTTTGTGTTTTCTGATAGTTTTCCTTGATCCTGTTTTGGAACTTGTCCACCGATCTCTTGTGCTGATAAAAGTACAAATTTTGTAAAAAAAAAAAAAAATGCTGTTCATCTTTTTCTTTATTCGCTTTCATTTCATCACGTAGCTAGGAGTACATATTTTGTTATGCTAAACTGAACTCTATCATACTTTTCTCTTATTACAGGAGTGTTCATTTTCTTTCTGAAAATTATTTCTTTTTCTTTCTTTCCTTAGATTTAGACAAGTTTTACTTCTCGCATTTCTATGGTGGCTTGACTTTAATTTGTTTAATGGTGTTACATCTTTAACTAAATTAACTTTTTCCCTAAGAATAAAATTTATTTCGTTTTTTTTTTTTATATATTTGGACTTCATCATTATTAGATTATTCTTCAGCAAATTTTACAAGCATGTCTCTTATGATTTCTCCAAATTTGCTTAAAGCTGATTCCCTTCTCTTCTTTTGACATACTTTACATAGAAATCATAAAAAAAAAATCTCTTTTTTTCTTCTGTATTGGATGTTGTTGGCAGATACGTTTGAATGATCTTCATTTTATGATTTTTATTTAGTTTAATAATCAATCCTGCGATTTTATTATTGATACTATGAATTTATTCTGTTACCTACGAGAGTTTTATTAGAAAAAAAAACTACTCAACTTTCTTTGTTCTTGGCATATCCTCTGGAGCAAAATACACAAACCTCTTTTAATTCAATATAAGATTCCCCAGTTCTTCTAATTTCACTCAATCCTATCATATCCCAATTTATTTATTTTAGTTTTCTAGTAACATAGCAATATATGTATATATATATATATATATATATATATATATATATATATATATATATATATATATATATATATATATATATATATATATATATATATATATATATACAGTAGACCCCCGGGATACGGCGTCCCCAGCTTACGTTTTTTTCACGTTTCGGTGTGGAATACGATGTTTTTTCGTCCCCTCGTTACGACATTTTCCCCACCTTACGGCATCGAATTCCAAAATTCAAACTTGGCGGTTTTTACGCGTACGACTGTGTGAGTCACTAGCCTACCACCACGCTCATACGTCACTGCATACGTCACTATTATTACGAGACATCATAGCAATACCCTGGAAGAGATGGAACGCCTTTTGTTGATAGGGATAAAGAACAAAGAGATTGTTGGCAACGATCATTTGTGAGAAGGGCTGGCGTGATGAACAGAAAGAAAGAAAAAAGTGAATCAAAGAAAACTAAGATAGCATTAACAATTTCTTTTAATAAAGTCCTCTCTCTATTTCTGTATCTCTCTAAACATAGCATTAACATGTTTAAATAAAATCTCTCTCTCTCTCTCTCTCTCTCTCTCTCTCTCTCTCTCTCTCTCTCTCTGTTCTTCTTCGCTGTTAGAGTGCTAGAGACGTCTATTATTTTTTTTTCCGAGAGAGATTTTTAACAGTGTCAACGAGTTGAAAGACAATTAAATGTAACCAAGAAAGTAATATCAGTGAATCTGAATTCCTTTATTAACTAAAACAAATATTGATACAAACACATTCGTGTGCGTATGCACAAACACACATACACACAGGTGTAGGAATTGCTACGCAGTAGGAGACAGACGGTCGGGGAGGAGGTAGAGAATAGTAAAAAAATTAAATATAAAAATAAAGAAAAAAAAATAAATAAGCTAAGTTAGATTAAAGGTTCCGTAGTGTAAGTTACGGTACGTTATCGCAGTCACTATCTCTACCTCCTCGCCGGTTGTGTCTCCTCCTGCGTAGGAATTCCTACACATGTGTGTACGAGTGTATTTGTATATACTGTATATTTGTTTTAGTTAATAAAGGAATTCAGATTCACTGATATTGCTTTTTTAGTTACATTTAGTTGTCTTTCAACTCGTTGACGCTGTTAAAAATCATATGTACACAACACATTTTTGTTTAATCTCTCTCTCTCTCTCTCTCTCTCTCTCTCTCTCTCTCTCTCTCTCTCTCTCTCTCTCAGAAAAAATTAATAGAAGTCTCTAACACTATCAGTGAAAAAAGAACAAAGAGAGAGAGAGAGAGAGAGAGAGAGAGAGAGAGAGAGAGAGAGAGAGAGAGAGAGAGAGAGAGAAAATTTATTTAAAGAACATGTTAATGCTTTGTTTGAACAGGTGGCCTTATGGAGAGTGTTAATGACGAGTGTAGGAGTTATTTTAGAAATATGTTGAGGAATCGTCAGAAACAGGCTTCTTTGGATAGATATTCTCCAAAAGAGAAGTGTCAGAAAGCAAAGATGATATAAGTGATTCTACTAAAAAAAAACTAAAAAAAGAGTAATTTTTTAAGTTCTAAAAAAATCATAAAATATATTTCAAAAGACAAAAATAATAAAAAAAAAACATTTTTAATTTTAAGTGTTTACAGTAATAATAAGAATAAATTTATTATCAAGTGTACATAACATAATTAGCATTGATACGTTTTTATATCTACCGTCTCCTCCCCCCTCTGCCTCCACCTACTACCAGCTCAAGTCATATCACTCCAAAGGTAGATAAAATTTAATTTTTCCTTTACAGTACAGTATATAATTTTTATTTATACATGTAATGTTTTTTAATTATATACATGTACTGTACAGTACATGTATATTATAGATCAGTATACTGTAGTACAGCGCTTACTAAACTATTTTCTTACGTACTAATTTTCAATGTTTTTACCTGGGGTTTTGCACGCATAAGCTATTCTATTGCCCGCCATACGACATTTTCACCATACGATGCCAAATTCAGAATGGATTAATGTCGTATGGCGGGGTTCTACTGTATATATATATATATATATATATATATATATATATATATATATATATATATATATATGTATGTATATATATACTGTATATATATATAAATATATATATATATATATATATATATATATATATATACATATATATATATATATATATATATATATATATATATAGAAGAGGTAGGGGTTGTATGAATCAGATTTTTACAGTTAGGCATATATGCGAGAAATATTTAGCAAAAGGAAAGGAGGTGTATGTTGCGTTTATGGATCTGGAGAAAGTGTATGATAGATTTGATAGGGAAGCAATGTGGAATGTGATGAGGTTATATGGAGTTGGTGTTGTTACAAGCAGTGAAAAAGTTTCTACAAAGGTAGTAAAGCATGTGTTAGAATAGGAAATGAAGTGAGTGATTGGTTTCCGGTGAGAGTGGGGCTGAGACAGTGATGTGTGATGTCGCCGTGGTTGTTTAACTTGTATGTTGATGGAGTGGTGAGAGAGGTGAATGCTCGAGTGCTTGGACGAGGATTAAAACTGGTAGACGAGAATGACCATGAATGGGAGGTAAATCAGTTGTTGTTTGTGTATGATACTGTACTGGTTGCAGACACAGAAGAGAAGCTTGACCGACTAGTGACAGAATTTGGAAGGGTGTGTGAGAGAAGGAAGTTGAGAGTTAATGTGGGTAAGAGTAAGGTTATGAGATGTACGAGAAGGGAAGGTGGTGCAAGGTTGAATGTCATGTTGAATGGAGAGTTACTTGAGGAGGTGGATCAGTTTAAGTACTTGGGGTCTGTTGTTGCAGCAAATGGTGGAGTGGAAGCAGATGTACGTCAGAGAGTGAATGAAGGTTGCAAAGTGTTGGGGGCAGTTAAGGGAGTAGTAAAAAATAGAGGGTTGGGCATGAATGTAAAGAGAGTTCTGTATGAGAAAGTGATTGTACCAACTGTGATGTATGGATCGGAGTTGTGGGGAATGAAAGTGATGGAGAAACAGAAATTGCATGTGTTTGAGAGGAAGTGTCTAAGGAGTATTGCTGGTGTATATCGAGTAGATAGGGTTAGGAACGAAGTAGTAAGGGTGAGAACGGGTGTAAGAAATGAGTTAGCAGCTAGAGTGGATATGAATGTGTTGAGGGGGTTTGCCCATGTTGAGAGAATGGAAAATGGCTGTCTGCTAAAGAAGGTGATGAATGCAAGAGTTGATGGGAGAAGTACAAGAGGAAGGCCAAGGTTTGGGTGGATGGATGGAGTGAAGAAAGCTCTGGGTGATAGGAGGATAGATGTGAGAGTGGCAAGAGAGCGTGCTAGAAATAGGAATGAATGGCAAGCGATTGTGACGCACTTCCGGTAGGCCCTGTTGCTTCCTCCAGTGCCTTAGATGACCGTGGAGGTAGCAGCAGTAGGGAATTCAGCATTATGATGCTTCATCTGTGGTGGATAACGGGGGAGGGTGGGCTGTGACACCCTAGCAGTACCAGCTGAACTTGGTTGAGTCCCTTGTCAGGCAGGGAGGAACGTAGAGAGTAGAGGTCCCCTTTTTGTTTTGTTTCATTTGTTGATGTCGGCTACCCCCCAAAATTGGGGGAAGTGCCTTGGTATATGTATGTATGTATGTACATATATATATATATATATATATATATATATATATATATATATATATATATATATATATATATATACGTCTGGGAACCCGAATATAATATTATGTACATTACAGCTGGCAAGCTACACATCCTCTCGAGTTCCAAACCTCACCTGTCTGTCCTGCTATTATACGTTGCGAGGTTTTTTCCAACGGTGTTCTTTTCTATTCCACTCACTCACAGTGTATATATATATATATATATATATATATATATATATATATATATATATGTATTTATACATATATGAATATATATATATATATATATATATATATATATATGAATATATATATATATATATATATATACATATATATATATATATATATATATATATATATATATATATATATATATATATATATAAATGTATATATATGTATTTATATATATATATGAATATATATATATATATTCATATATTTATATATATATATATATATATATATATACATAAATATATGAATATATATATATATATATATATATATGTATATTTATATTTATATATATACTGTATATATATATATATATATATATATATATATATATATGTACATATATATATACAGTATATATATATATATATATATATATATATATATATATATATATATTACGTCTGAGAACCCGAATATATTATATATATTACAGCTGGCAAGCTACACCTCTTGAGTTCCAAACTCACCTGTTTGTTTTTACATTAAATCTGTTACACTCAAAAGTATTAATTCCCGAGCAATGAGATGATTATATAACTCCTAGACAGCAATATATAAAAGCAGTGAATATCTAACCCTGGATAGGTATGCTACTCGGACACCCCTTTAAGGGTATACTCGGTCGCGCGCGACCCCGACTCCAAAAGAAATTCAGGAAAAATTTAGTTATGCATCAATCTGTATTGTTTGACTTGCTAAAAATACTACAAAGACTGTTGAAAACTACTGAAAATATAAATGATACCCATCTACAAAATAACTATTTATTGGAAATATATTAAAAATTTAAGTATACAAAAAAAAGACTTGACGTAAATATTCACAAAAAATAGAAATATACATATACACATAAATCCCTTTAGGGACACATTCTTAAATGACAAAGCAACAGCGTGTAATTGCTGGAAATGAGTTGGACCCATAGAAGTCAAGATCTGAAATGAGAAAAAAAGGGTAACTTTTTCTGGCCAAAAAAAATTTGTCCAAATTTCATGAATTTTTTTGGGTACCCAAATGAAATAGGAAGAGGCTAATTTTTTTTATAGAATAAACTCATATTATCCTAGAACAGAAATACATAATAAAGTGTGCACTAAGATGTAATTTACTGTTATATCAGGGGCGAAATCTAAAGGTCATTTTTTGACGGCCTAGTTTCACAATGTAAATTTCTTATGAAAATCATTGTATCTCCTATAAAATATGACATTTATGCATTAAAATATACCAAAATATCACGAATTCTATACAGAACAAGAATATATAGAGTTATGCCAACTTACCTTTCGGGTATGTCAAACAAAATGGCCGCAGACCGCAACAACTCTTACAGCCCAATCTACCACTTGAAATGAAGAATGGGTATGCAAGCTCCATATTATCATCAACATCTCTTTTTAACTCCATTAGAAGTGTGTTGATGACATCCATGTCGAGGGAATACTGCCTGCTGGCCATTATTGAAGATAAATTCAAAATAAATAGAAAAAAATCAGAAATTTGCAAAAAATAGAAAAAAATCAGAAATTAGCATTTGAGGGAAAATGGACTTCATGGCAATATATGGCATCTAAGCCAAAACCAATGTCATGCAAGTGGTAGACACACCATCCACCCACACTTTCCAACTATAAAGAACCAAACAAGTATCAACACTGTTCGACAATTTATAATTATGTAATAACTTTGCTGTTTGATCACTTACTCCTTTAAAGGTATTTCAGGGTCGAGGTCGACCCCTGGGGGGGTAAAAAAAACGGGGAAGGAGGGAAGTTAGACGAAAATCCGTCTTAAAGCAGACAATGGCATGTAGACTAGTCACCCCTTGCAGGTCGATCACTTCCATATTCGAGACAGCTGATGATTTATAGGGAAAAACAGGTTTTGAAAATGCTGTAGGGGTTGCGTACGACCCATCATACCTTTCCAGGGCTAAATGTCTCTTACGTACACTCAAAAAAACTGGGTAATTATTATTAGGAACTATTCAAACAAACTCTGACTTTGATTCTTTAACTTGGATACGAGTGAGTACTGAAATAAACAATGATGATTGGAATAATACACTCTTTACAATAATAAATATATTCTATATAAAATACAACAGTGGAAAAAAAATTTACATGAAAAAATAAATCACTCAAAATATTAAGTCTGAACAAAACTTACATTAAGACAAAAATGTTACACTCTGAAAATTATAAAATCCCTGACTTGAAATATTAAATCTGAACAAAACCTTAGACTAGGACAAAAGAAATAATTACACTCTAATGCTTAAACTCTTGAAAAACTTATATAAAGTAACTGAAAAAACTTACTAACTTTGCATATTTTCATAAATCTCTCTGGGCCAGTACAGAGATTTACACAATGCCAACACTCACATAACAATATAGATTTAAAATAACCCTTAACGTCTTTCGAATCATATCAACACACGATTTATGTTGGGGTACAAATTCACAATGGAGAGGACACACTACAGGTACTAAAGAGAGAGAGGGATGTACTTTGGCTCGTTCAGAGGACAAGCTGGGTCTCTTCTGCCCCACACATCACTGGGGGCACTTATATATGAATTAGCTACTTCCAGATTATTCTAATAGATTATTCTCATGGCTTGGGGCAGGCTGCTAGCAACACCAGACTTATCAACTATCACGTATCGAGCAGGAGAATCAACCTCGCTGTACAGCAATTCTCTCTCAGTGTCCTTGAAATAAAAAAGATAAGAAAAAATCTAACGCTGGGGTTTTAGAGAACCTTCCAAAACACGTGGCAAATATAAGAATTGCGTATTTTCTCACAACCATGACGTAATACCTCATAAAAATATAAAAAAGATTTACATAAGCCTTTGTTCATATCTCGTATGGATCATATAGCACTCTTAAACAAATTTTGTAAGACTTCGTAACAAAAATATGTGAAATAAAAAGTGAATTCTTAAAAAATAACATAAATTTACATACACTAACTTGAATGAAGAATTCAAGGAAATTATCGACGAAAGGGTTATGTAATTCACATAACAAAATTATACTTACATGGGAGGAACTCACCTTAGGAGCTGGCTATTCACCTCATATACACAAAATAAATATATAAACAAAATACATTGGTAAAATATTTACTTTACACTAGACCAGCTTTGTAAGATATCTCCCCCCAAAAAAAATTATTCATTCAGGGCCTGAATCCATTGATTCCGCCCAAGATAAATAATCTGCAACCAATTATCTTTATCAGATATATGCTTTACATTAATACAATATGGTTGCAAACACAATGACCACCTAGTTAACCTTTGATTATTATTTTTCCTCTTATTAACAAAAGTTAAAGGATTATGATCCAAATACACCGTAATCTCCTCATTCTGTGGTCGATTCACATAGACCTCAACATTGTTTATCGCTGTGATTAACGCTAGCAGTTCATTTTCAACTGTCGAGTAGGCTCGCTGAGGTTTCTTTAGCTTCGATGACATAAAACAAACAGGATGAAGAATTCCTTCCTCGTCTTCTTGCCATAAGACAGCTCCAATCCCATTATCGGAAGCACCTCTTTGGATAAGGAATTTCTTGTTGAAATCATATGCTCTCAGTATCGGTTTTGAAGTTAATATGGCCTTTATCCTGTCGAAGGATTCCTGGCACTCGTTGGTCTATATAAATTTTTCTTTGGGCTAGTCAAATCTGTAGAGGGAGTGACTACAGCCGAAAAGTTTGGGCAAAAACGTTGGCAGAATCCTGCCATCATCAAAAAGTTGTATAACTGCCTCCTTGTTGTGGGGGGGGGGATGCTTTCCTTATTCCTTCAAAGTTAGCGGCTACCGGGCCTACTTCAAATCCCAAGTACCAAACTCTTGCCTTTCCAAATTTGCTCTTTTCCAGGTCAGGTGCGCCCTTCACAGCTTTTGAAATACCTTCTTCATGATTCGGAGATGTTCTTCCCAGGTTGATGAATATATCAAAATATTGTCAAGATATATGCCTACTCCTTCTATCGATCCAAGAAGGTTATCCATCCTCTGTTGAAAAGTAGAGGGGCGTTCATTACACCAAATGGCATGACAGTATATTGATAAAACCCATACAGAGCTATAAAAGCTGATAACAATCTTGCGTTGTCGTCCAATGGAATTTGATAATAGCCTTTTGACAAGTCCATCTTGGACACAAACCTCCCTTGTACAATATTGTCGAGTAGTTGGTTGATGATCATCAATGAATAATTATAAGCCACACTGATTGAATTTAACTTTCGGTAGTCCGTCTACATTCTGAAAGATCTGTCCGTTTTTTCACGAGCAAGCATAGAGAACTGTAAGGACTAGAACTTTGTTCGGCTAATTCGTTTTGTAACATATAGTCCACTTCTTTTTTCATGACTTCTCAGTGATACGACGACAGTCGATAAGCACATTGTTTAAATTGTTTTTCTATTGTTTTAAGGTGTATCTCATGCTTCATCAGGTTGGTTGGTTTCGGGACAACCGAGACAATTTCAGGGAAACTTCTAATTAATTGGCTTAATTCCTCTTGTTACTCCTGGTTCAAATGAGTTAATTTCTCTTCCAAATTCTGAATGATAGAAGAATTATTCAATTTGCTTATCGCCCCTGCCTCATATCTGTCGTCATGTTCCATGGATAGTATGATTTGCATTACACACCTGTGAAGCATCAGTCACGTTTTTGCTTGAGTAAAGTTTCAGTAGGTTAACGTGTGCTTTCCTTTGAATTTTCCTTCTTCCTGGGGTTTCGATAACGTAGGTCAGGTAACTGATCTTCTCCAAAATCTTGAATGGTACCTGGAACTTGTTGGTGAGTGGAAATCTCCTTATCGGCAGAAAAACAAATACCTGCTGTCCTACCGAAAACTGTCTGTCCTTACTTTTCATATCAAACTTTTTCATTTTTTCTTGATTCGTCTTAAGGTTTTTAGGGAAAGTTTCCTTATGTCGCTGATCGTTTTCCTCAAATTCTTGACCTGTTCCCCACCCATTTCCTCTCGGTCCTTCCATTTTTCTGCTAACATTTTAATCAGTCCTCGTACTTCTCGTCCAAATACCATTTCGTTTGAGCTACATTCCATGCTTTCTTGATAAGCATTACGTACCTCAAATAACATCAACAATAGTCCAATGTCCCATACATTCCCCATTTCGTTTTAGAACTTCGTTAACATACTTTTCAGAGTTTCATGAAACTTCTCTAATGCACTTTGGGCCTCCAGATGATAAGCAGTTGATAGTTGTTGTTTCACATCCAACTGTTTCATTAAGTCCTAAAACAGTTTTGACGTGAAAATCGTTCCTCAGTCACTTGTAACGATTTCCGGAACACCAAACTAAGTAAAAATGTCTAGCAACTTCTTGGCAATTATTTTGGCATTGATGTTCTTGACGGGTAGGGATTCTAGGTATCTCATCACTGGACACAGAAAGGTTAACATATAATCATGACCTTTTTCGTCCTTGGTAAAGATCCACCCTTGCTCAAGGGTTCTCCTTGCACTTCTATCAGGTGTAAGGAAGCTTTCTTAATGTATTCGTTTGGCTTTCCAGCCATCTGACATAGGCGATATGTACGGCAAAACTGGTTCTCGTCCTTATGCATGTCAGCCCAAAAAAAGGGGTTCATAATCTTCTCTGTCGTGTTCCTTATCCCCATATGTCCCGTCTCGTGCGCTAGAGCGATCACCTGTCTTATCATCGGTAATGGAATTGTAAGGACAGTGAGACGAGCTATCACCAACAACAACTGACGGTTTATTCAAACAGGTGCGAGAATATAATACAAGGTGCGGACGGCAATGTAGCATGCACGCTGGCGCCAATCTGGCTTGAACCAACCGCCACAAAATGTGTGTTTTTTCACACGTACAAATACTTGAAATACAAGTCAATAGAAATATGTAGCGAAATGATAAATACATGAAATTGTAGCTCTGAGGGAGCGGAACAAATATATACAGTTAGCCACAGTGTGGCGAAAGGAGTATTTAAATGAAATGGAGAATTCGATGAGAATGCTGGACGACGGAGTGAGCGATGTCCTTACAGAATCAATATCTATTGGTATTTCCCACATTCGGCATTCCCAGGGATATCGGCGAGTCTATGCTTCCTCATAAGCAACCCATCCTTGAGATGATAACAGGTCGGAGACTGCTGTGCCTCCATCTCATCAACTACACTGTACAATAACTCTGTTAATGTAGCACCCCTCCGTTTCAGTCTTATCAGCCCTTACGTACTTACGTGTCCTACTTCTAACGCTGAGTTGACTATTTCGTCCAGGACTATTTCTTTTTTGTCCTCTTGTCCACCCGTCGGTCATTCCTCTGTAACTATTGAACTTATTCACGTAGTTATTACTGAACTGGTTTCCATGGTTCGTTAAATACTTGACACTTGGTCGGAACGACAGTTGAAACTTCATATCTGAGGAGGGTTTACGACTGATAATATTATAATCTTCACTCAGCGAGGCGGCTTTGTCAAGTTTCTTCACCTCTCTCTTTTTCAAGTACATTTGAATATGTTCAGGAATTCCTCGTACATACTCTTCTAGTACTATCAATTCTTCTAAACCAGCCATCTCCCTCACGTTAGCAGCCTCTTTCCATCTCTTAAAACATCGTCGTACCTTATAAGCATAATCCAGGAAAGTCATTTTCTCGTCCTTCCTCAAACTTTGGAACCTTTCATTATAATATTCAGGGGTCATCTGATACACTTGCAGCACGTTCCTCTTCACTTCTTGATACTTCTTCCTTTGGTCCTAGGATAAGGAAAGGTATGCACTGTGGTCTTTCCCAATAAAGTACACTCTGCAACAACAGAGACCATTTATCTTTGGGCCATTGCATCGCGATGCGAACATTTCAGAATGATCGAGGAATTCATCAGCAGTGAACCTTAGAATTAACCTCTGAGCATTCGCCACATTAAATACAGGATTGGGCAGAGCAGGTTCACCTCTGTCTGCGTTGCTGACTCTGCACAAGCATTCACCTGCTCCAACTCCCTCGCATGTTATGCTATTTTCCTTGCCTCTTCTTTCACTATTTCTTCACGTTCTCTCTCTTTTTCTTCTCATTCTCTCTCTTTTTCTTTCATTCTCCTCGCATGGCTTCTGACCTCCCTAGATTCTTCCCTTTCTTCTTCTTCTTGTTCTGCCTCTTGTTCCCTTGCAAGTGGTGCTTCTTCCCTCTCTTCTTCTCGTCTTGCTTCCCTTTCTTCCCGTCTTCTTTCTCTTTCTCCTCCTTCTGTCATCATCTTTAACTTGATCAAATTCTCCTCCACTACAATTCATCGAATCTCAGCCTCCACATCCCTCTCTTCTTTCATGCCTTCAGTTTGTGGGTCAACTGGTCCTTGCTTCACTACAAACTCTTCTTCAGCCTCTTCCAACAGTTCCCGAGCTGCTACAATATCTTGTTCCGACAATTTCCCCGAGTTTATCAACTCTTCTAAGGCTATACACTTGATTAAGGCTTTAATCATTCCACTCGTTGCATGGCCACCACATGCCATTAAAATAGAGAGCACTCGGCTTTAGTTACAATAGCTTCTGACAATTCCTGAACATTTGGGTTATTCAAAAAGTCCTGGATATTAAGATGTGCCATCTTGTACTTTAAAAAAAAAAAAAAAAAAAATTCCTATCCAAAAAAGATATATCTTAACAATACACAAAATCTTATCAACACTAAATTGTTCAAACCTTTAATGGAAACACAGCCCTTTTATCACCAATATTTAAAACAGACTCGCTTGATCCCGGGTCTGGGCACCAGAAATATACTATATTATATCTATGTAGTCTGGGAATCAAAATATAATATATATATTACCACTGGCAAGCTACACAACATCTTGAGTTCCAAATTCACCTGTTTGTTTTTACATTAAATCTGTTACACTTGAAAAACATTAAAACCTGGGCTCTGAGATGATTATATAACTCACAGACAGCAATATAAAAAGGACCGGCTGGGTCTCTTCTGCCCTATGCATCCCTGGGGCCGCTTATATATGAATTAGCTATTATCAGAATATTCCAATAGATTATTCTCGTGGCTTGGAACCGTTCCCGAGCGACGCCAGAGTTATCAACTATCATGTATCAAACAGGAGAATCAACCTCGCTGTATGGCAAGTCTCTCTCAATTGGCTCCACCCACCTTTGTCGACGAAATAAAAAAAAGATAAAGTCTAACAAACATGATGCAATACCTCATAAAAATATAAAAAAGATTTACTTAAGCCCTTGTTAATATCTCGTGTTGATCATATAGCACTCTTAAGCAAATTTCGTAAGGCTTCGTAACAAAAATATGTGGAATAGAAATTTGGTTCCTAAAAAATAATGTAAATTTACATATACCAACTTGAATGAAAAATACAAATAAATCAACAACGAAAGTCTAACGTAATTTACATTAGAAACTTATACATACAAGAGAGGAACTCACCTTAGGAGCTAGCTATTCACCTCAAATACACAAATGGAATATGTAAATAAAATACATTAATAAATTATTTACTTTACATTAGACCAGCTTCGTAAGAATATATATATATATATATATATATATATATATATATATATATATATATGCATATATATATATATATATATATATATATATATATATATATATATATATACAGAGAGAGAGAGAGAGAGAGAGAGAGAGAGAGAGAGAGAGAGAGAGAGAGAGAGAGAGAGAGAGAGAGAGAGTTTTCCTAATTGAAAGGTATTTTCAAAACCTCAATATTCTATGACCATTGCAGTATTATCAAATACTTGTCTATTTATGGGAGTCTCATCTTTATACCATATCACCATAGTTCAAAACCAAAGAAAAATAACATAATTATCAACTAAAACATTAGATAAATATCATTTGTAAACTAGAAATTAAACAAAATTAAAAATATGAACGCCCTTAAAATATAAAGATAAAATTGGAAATAAAATACAAATTATAAATATCATAAATCATAAGTAAAACATAGTAAGCTTAGAAAACTGATAGCCCTAACTTGATCGATATTTGGAATGGTGGTACAGCAAAAAATCAACGTCGTTAGTATTAAGTAGGCATACCGGTATTTTTTTTTATACTCATTGTGCACACATTGTAATTGATCACATCAAAATCATCCAATAAACATGATTTAGTGGTTGCTACAATCAACGGACAGATGCCACGAAATCGCATCAGAGGGTGTTTCCTCCTAAAAAGATTTCTGGGGGAGGCGCCCCACACACCCTGTCGTCAGTGAGTTCTCAAACTTTAGCCACCAACCCCTCCCAATAAGACATAACAGTTCCTTCTTTACTTAAACCAGATGCCTCGGTCACTGACTGTCCAAAGGAAAAGGAAACCCTTTTGGCTGATGTGTTTGACATTAACCTGAATAATGTGAATCTTGATATTTCTCATTCCTGTTTTCTTCAGAGTAAACTAATTAGTTTATCTTTTCGGTCTCGTGAAATGAAAGCTCTCTTGATGGGCCTCGATGTTTATGGAGATATAAACCCAAATGTTTTTTTTTTTTTCTTTCTTTTTTTTTAAGAAAGACTGTAGATTTCTTAGCTCCAAAGTTATCTGTTATTTAGCAAATGTTAGTAAGAAGAGGGGCTTTTAGCACTTGTATAAGGATCGGTAATGTTACTTCATTATGTGAATGTGCTTATGGTAGCTGAAGTCCAACTGATTACCCAACTTCTGTAACTTTGCTATTATCTAAAGTTTTTGAACATTTCTTGGCAAAACGTCTAAATAGGTTTGCTGAAGGAAATCCTCTTCCCTAGTTTGCAATTTGGCTTTCGTAAAGGCCTTGGAGCATGTGATGCCATTCTCACAATCTCCAATCTGTACAGAAATCCCATGATTGTGGTCAAGAAGTTCGTATGATTGGCCTTAATTTTAGTACTACCTTTGACCGTCTTAATAATGAGGCCTTAAATAGTTGGGAGTGGGTGGGTCTTTTCTTAGCATCATCGTTGAATTTCTAAGAAATAGGTCGCAAGGAGTTGTTGTTGATGGGTAGTATTTTTGGCCAATTACTTTTCATATTATATACAAATGGCATGTAATTTGGCCTAGAAACAAGCTCGTTGGATATGCAGAGGATGCTACTCTCTTTGTATCAATTCCATCTCCTGAATGTAGATCTGGGGTTGCTGAATAGAGATCTAGCTAAAAGCAGTCCATGGTGCAAATTATGGGGCATCATGTTGAATCCTAACAAAAATCAAAGTATGATTGTAAGTAGGTTCAGGACAGCTGCTCCTCAACATCCAGATCTCTGCATTGATAATTTTTCTTTAACTTTGCATGACTCTTTTAAATTTTAGGTGGGATTATCGACAAGTTTACTTTTTGAGAAACACATTAGTGCTATGTCTTCTTAAATTTCAGAAAACATTGACTTATTGAGAAAGTCTTCTAAGATTTACAGTGATCATTCTCTTCTGAAGTGTTTAAATTCTTTCATTCTACCCAGTTTTGAGTATTGTTCTCCTGTCTGATCTTCAGATGCTGATTTTCATCTTAATTTGTTGGGCAGGAGCTTACAGTGTATAAAATTTCTCATTCCTGATGTAGATATTAATCTCTTGTACTGTCGTTCAATTAGTTCTCTTTGCATGTTGCATAAGGTCTATCATAATTCTGGTCATCCTTTACATTCAGATCTTCCCGTACAGTACCAACCTGTTTGTAATACTGGGTAGGCAGTTAATTCTAATATTCAGGCCTTCTCTATGATAAGGCCCAATACTATACTATTCTAGAAGTTTTATTCCAGCTATGACCAAGCTGTGCAGTGATCATCCTAATCGAGTAGTTGAATCAGTAGAACTTCAAAAGTTCAACTTTACAGCAAACATTTTTATATTGAACAGGGTGACAAAATTCTCTTTTTATAATTCAGTTTATATATGAAAGATCTAATTTGATGATTTTACTGCTCTTAAAATATTTCATTACAATTGTTTATTACTTTTCATAAAGTTTTTGTTTTTATTTCCTTATTTTCTTTCCTCAATGGACTATTTTTCCCTGTTGATGCCCTTGGTCTTATAGCATCCTGCTTTTCTAACTAGAGTGGTAGCCTAGCTAGTAA
>NC_090739.1:57908073-57988073 GCF_036898095.1 Palaemon carinicauda
ATCTTCACCATCGTAGCTAATTGGTAGGTTTGAGACTTGGCATTCGATTGATGATAAATTTTGCACATTTAAACGTGTTTTTCATATTTCAAATAAGCCATATATATCAATACATTAAAGTCTGGATTCTCTTAACGACCTCAGGATCAGAGCCCAAGGCAAAATCACTCAAAGGCTATAGTATCTGACCGGCCACGTTTCGAACCCTGGTCCAGGATACTTGTATGACATTGACCATACCACATAGCCACGAAGAAAGATAAATGTCATTGACAATTCTTCTGTACATATACCTGTCGAATTCAGGGTTTTTGTACTTAGAATTGAAATCACCCATCTTCACCTTCGTAGCTTATTGGTAGATTTGTGGGTTGGCATTCGATTAATGATAAATTTTGCACATCTAAACGTGTTTTTCATATTTCAAATAAGCCATATATATTAATATATTAAAGTCTGGATTCTCTTAACGACCTCGGGATCAGAGCACCCGGCGAAATCACTCAAAGACTTTAGTATCTGACAGACCGGGTTTCAAACCCTGGTCCAGGATACTTGTATGACATTAACTATACCACTTAGCCACGAAGAAAGATATAAGTCAATGACAATTCTTCCATACATATACCTGTCCTCCACTGTCTTGGGTTAGAGTTCTCTTGCTTGAGGGTACACCCGGACACACTATTCTACCTAATTTCTCTTCTTCCTGTTTTGTTGAAGTTGTTTATAGTATATATAGGAAGTATTTATTTTAGTGTAGTTGTTGTTTTTAAAATAATTAATTTTTCCTTGTTTCCTTTCCCTACTAAGCTATTTTCCCAGTTGGGGCCCCTTGGCTTATAGCATCTTGCTTTTCCAACTAGGGTTGTAACTTAGAAAATAATAATAATAATAATAATAATAATAATAATAATAATAATAATAATAATAGTATTTGTAAACAAATTTCACAAAAAGCTATGAAGTAAGGGTTTTAGTTAGAAAAACGAAGAAAAAAATGTGATTCTAATGGTACCAAATATGTCTTTATGCTAATTACTTCCGGGTTCAACCCTAATTTGCTTACACTATTAGTCTGATCGCTTACTGCAAACTAACTTGATATGGGTGGCTCTGACTAGTAGAGCTTTGATGATCATGGCGATGTTCAACTCTTTCACCAAGTTAAGGTATCCCCCCTTAGAAAGGGATATTTGTGTATGTATGTATGTATGTATGTATGTATGTATGTATGTAGGAATGTAATTATTTATTCATACATATATATATATATATATATATATATATATACATGTATATATATATATATATATATATATATATATATATATATATATATATATATATATATATGTATATATATGTATATATATATATATATATATATATATATATATATATATATGTGTGTATATATATACATATATATATATATATATATATATATATATATATATATATATATATATATATATATATATATATATGTCACAAGCTCTTGTCTATGTGAGATTTCGCCTGGGGCTCTGATCCCGAGGTCGTTAAGAGAATCCAGACATTAATGTATCAAAAATATACAGTATTTGGCTTATTTGAATATATATGTATATATATATATATATATATATATATATATATATATATATATATATATATATATATATATATATATATATATATATATATAGTTATTCCTTTATACATTACAATGAACTAGACCTCAAACACGAGATGCTTGACCTTATCACAATTGATCCTAGTGAACATATATATATATATATATATATATATATATATATATATATATATATATATATATATATATATATATGTATATATATATATATATATATATATATATATATATATATAGTTATTCATTTATACATTACAATGAACTATACCTCAAACACGAGACACTTGACCTTATCACAATTGATCCTATTGAAAAGTCTTGGTCATATGAAGCGTTATTCAGTAATTAATATTTTTAATCACTGAAAAAGGCAACAAATTTCGGAAAAAGAAAAAAAAATTCTCGAGGTTTTATTTAAGAAAATTAGTGTAATTCACCTAATATAAGTGAAAGCTGTAACGACTGAATTACGAGCTATTATGTTGAAACTATTTATATAAGCAGTGCAAGGAAAATATAAAGGTTAAGAATAATATGGCGCTAGTTTTCAGTAGGAAAGAAAGCTTAAATCCTCTTGAATCCTTTTACTGCGAATAGTATTTTGCAAAAAGGAATAATAAAACGCCTTTTTCATTGAAGTCACAGAGGATATTATGATAATATAGTTAATCATTGGGAAGTTATTGGTACCACTTGCCAAGAAATCGAACATTAACATAAACAAAACCAGCTGGTCTTTTATGCGGTCAGATTTTTCTCTGAAAAGAGATCAGAGCTGAATGAACGGGGAAGAATGTTGAAGGGTGTCATCGACGCTATTGCCTCATATCGTCATGAAGAATATATGACAAAATCTCTTTCCTACGATATATTCTTTAGATAATGGAGAATAAGTATTGGTTCTTTTCTCACTCTGACTATATTCTCTCCACTATATTCGCCTGAAAATGTTTATTTTTTCATAGCCATGGGAAATATAGGTACGTGTTGTAAGATTTACAACACTCATCAATGAATGGTCATGCGCGCTGCTAACTAAGGAAAGCATGGCGAAAAGAAATTTTTACTCTGAAGCTGTTGATTAATCTTGAATATCGCTCCGCGCTGTATATAATTATCAAATCATTAGCAGGATCGTTCTAGATTTATGTCCAAAGGTTTAAATGTTCTCTCTCTCTCTCTCTCTCTCTCTCTCTCTCTCTCTCTCTCTCTCTCTCTCTCTCTCTCTCTCTCTCTCTCTCTCGTTTAACTAATTCATCTTATTTTTCTTTTCCTTTGTTGTATACTCTCCGTCTTCTATCAACCATAATTTTTTACCTCCACTTTTATCCTCTTTAGAGTTTAACAGGTTATAAACAGTCTTCTGTTTCTTCTTCCTTTAATCCTTCCATCTTCCCTTTTTTAAATTACTTACCCGCATATAGACTTACTACCACCTTTTTATTATATAAAGTTCTTTATATTTCTCATCTTTATATTTCTTTTTTTTTACACTGTCATTAAACTTTCACTTTTCTCCTCCTTTTCTCTGATCTTTCCTTCTATTCCTCTATTTACCTTTTCTCCTAACCTTTTTTCTCTTTTTTCTTATTTTTCGTTCTCTTTCGTCCCCAAGCCTTTCTCTGTCTTTTCTTGGCTTCTCATTCTTCTCTTTATTCCTTCATTCACATCACTGAATTTCATTTTATATTTCTATTTCAATTGTTTATTAAATTTTGGACGTTTTCTTGTCAATTATCTCCATTTTTCTCTATATAAATATTTCCTTTTTTATTGATATTATTGGTTACCTTCTTTCGTTTTCCTTCACCTTTTCCTCTTTTTTTTCTTTCTCTTTTCTTCCACTTATTTTTGTGTTATTTTCTTTTGGCTGCCTTTTCTATTTTCCCTTACCTTTCAATTTATATATATATATATATATATATATATATATATATATATATATATATATATATATATATATATATAAATATATATATATATATATATATATATATATATATAGATATATATGGTAGGTCTTTAGAACAATGTCCTGTCCTTTACTTCTGCCGCTCATAACGACCTTTAAACATGGGTGTAAACCTATATTTAAGTTGGTGCACCAACCGTGCGTCATAGTAACGACATTTCATTTTGTGTATATATTATGCTTGTATCTTCGCTCTCTCCTCGCACTAACAAGAACCTGAAATAACATGTCTGTTTTTCTCACCGTTAACTGTTAACCGGTGCAGTGTCGGTTGAACAGGAAATTTCCTGTTATTTCTTTTATGCATATAAAAGCGAGTGTTCTGTAATAAAGTTACTCAGTTGCTTTCATCCTGCCTTTGAGTTACAACCTTCTCTTGGCCCGTCACATTAGTGACCCCGGAGTGACTCGCTCCTCCCGCCTTCCCCCAACCCCCACCTCTCACCGTCACATAGGTGACCCCAGAGTGACTCGCCCCCCTCACCGTTATCATGACGCCCTCAAAACATATCTTCTGCAGCAGTACTCGCCGTCACCAGCCACCCAAATAGCAAGGCTTTTTCAGCTCTCTCAACAACCATTGGGGGACCAAAGGGCTTCGCTCACCCTCAGGGAAATGACCAGTATCACTTGCCTGCAACCTGCCGCAGACGGCTCTCCTCGTGAGGTGAACCTACTTCGTGCCCTTTGGGTAAGCCGTTTACCCGAACCTGTACGCGCTGCCATACCCGATGTCGATAGTTTAGCCACAAAGGACTTGATGACCAAAGCCGACGCCCTTATGGACAGCCACTTCATGACCTTCAAAACCTCCATCAACGCCCCCACTCCTGATGAAGACACCTACTCAACTTCAACCGAAGCTGACGTGAATACCGTAGGACACATACGCCTATAAATGCCGTAGGACACACATGCCTATGAATGCCGTAGGACACACACGCCTATGAATGCAGTAGGACACACACACCTATGAATGCCGTAGGCCTATGAATACCGTAGGACACACAAGCCTATGAATGCCGTAGGACACACACGCCTATGAATGCCGTAGGACACACACGCCTACCCCGTGACGAGCCGGAGCGGCAACAAAGCCACCCATCATCCACCACTCTCTCGCGCCCCAACCAACGACTTCTACAACCACTCACTGCCGCTAATCGGCCGCAGTTTTTGCTACTACAACTCCAGATTCAGGGCGCCCTATTTAACATGTACACTATGTCATTTTTAGGGGGGGAACCATGTACCAACCATGTGTCACACGATCGTACATAGTAACGACATTTCATTTTGTGTATATATTATGCTTGTATCTTCGCTCTCCCCTCGCACTGACAAGAACCTGAAATAACATGTCCGTTTTTCTCACTGTTAACTGTTAACCGGTGTGCTATCGGTTGAACAGGAAATTTCCTGTTATGTCTTTTATGCATATAAAAGTGAGTGTTCTGTAATAAAGTTACTCAGTTGCTTTCATCTTGCCTTTGAGTCACAACCTTCTCTCGGCCCGTCGGGATAATCATAACGTAGATATATTGATAGTTGCATGCACAAACTTACTTATGCATTGACTTGTATGGAATCACGTACAAACTTATGCACGAGTCAACAAATATCGTACTTACTGAAAAAGGTCATTACACTAATTACTTTTTCTATCTCTCATATGTTTTGAAGCCTAACTAACAAAACAAGAACGTTTATTCTTTATAGATGTTTCCTATAAACTGAATCTTATTCTTTAAATATAAGACAGGATTCTCTTCTATAAGTACCTGAAACCGAGACACTTTAACATCCATTAAGTTTGCTTTAAACAAATAGGTTTTTTTTAAGATGTAAATAGCTATATGGAAGAGAAGCATATTATGACAGTGAATAGAAATCACAACTCTTAAATCATCAACTATTGTTTAAGGCTTTTGTGAAAGGAGCATTCGTCAGAACAGTTTATCAGATTCTGAGAGTTTCTCTGTTTTCAAGATTTTAACGTTTTTAAGAAGCAGAGGTTTTATAGATAAGATCTAAATCTCTGTTTATCACAAATATTTATCTCTTAATTTATTTTCTTTATTCATTATATTTAATATACTGTAAATTCTACATTTCCCTCCCGAATTTATTCGGGCCAGCTCTGTAAGAGTCAAGTATGACTCACTCAGCTGATTAATCTCCTCATCACTAATAATAATAATAATAATAATAATAATGAATGCTGTGAGCGTGATCGCCAGTGTTTGTAGATGCTTGTTCATGGTATTATATAAATGTTTTATAGTAGTTGTTAGTGATCTAGCCTTATAAGAGAGTGAATCATAAGGAATGTGACCCCTTGCTCTTGACTGTATTTTAACTATACCATTCCTTGCATTGCAATTTAGATAAATAAACAAATAAGTGAATAAACAAAATATTAAAAAAAAACATTAATTCTTATATTCTACCACAATGGTAGTGATTACTGGTCTTAGAAGAGATCTGGAATGTATAGATGCTACATGTTCAGACTACTGACCAAGCAAAAATCCCACACAGGAGAATTGCAATAGGTACCAACAAACTTCGTGGGTTCAATATATATATATATATATATATATATATATATATATATATATATATATATATATATATATATATCGATCCTTAAAGTGAAATACACCTTGTGGCGGGATGTTGTAATAACAACCCCCCCCCCACCCCCCACCCCACCCCACCCTTGATCACACTAACTGACAAATGTCTCCTCTGCACAAACTTTCCCCTTACGTTATCATAAGCTGGACTCTTAGACTGAAGGGAAACAAAAACAAAACATAACCTTAAAACTATATTTCTTAAAACTTAAAGATAAATCCTAAACCATCCACAATCAAAATTAACACTTAAAACTAATCAAAACTTAACACTAAATATATAATAACCAAAACACCATTCATATAAACCCAAAAAAAACCTAACAAACTTAAAATTACACCGCACACCAACACCAAAATTTGTATGTTTATGTTGACACCAACACAGTCATCCACACACAGCCAACTGTCTTCTGCAGCACACTATCACAGTTCTGTGTGGTCAAAAGTCCACTGGGTGGCAAATTGCCACAACTACTTCTCTGATTGGGGTCGTGGGTATTATTATTATCATCATCATCATCATCATCATCATCAACAGCAATTAGAATTTCATTCGGTCCGGGTCACCAACAATAATATAATTCAGAGTAGCCGTATCAACTTTCTTATCATTAGCAAGGTCGTCAACAGTTAAGCAATCGAAAAGCTTAGTCTAAATACAATCCTCTATTACAGGCCTGGTCAGCAACAATAAATCCACTTTAAAAAAATTTTAGTCTCTCCAAAGGAGGAATCACGGCTCTTGAAATAAACAAAACACTTCCAACGCTGGTCGAAATCAATTAAATATTTAAATCCAGCAACCACACACACACACACAACTGCCTCAAGTTGCAGTCAATCAAAAAAAGCATTCGCCTCGAAACATTTACCATTGTCCTAACCTAGCTAAAAGTAAACAAACAACCTCATTTATACCAACAGTCTTTCTCTCAACAAACAATTGATACACTAACTACCTCTCTCTCTCTCTCTCTCTCTCTCTCTCTCTCTCTCTCTCTCTCTCTCTCTCTCTCTCTCTCTCTCTCTCTCACACACACACACACACACACACACACACAATCGATGTACTAACTACCTCTCTCTCTCTCTCTCTCTCTCTCTCTCTCTCTCTCTCTCTCTCTCTCTCTCTCTCTCTCACAATCGATACACTAACTACCTCTCTCTCTCTCTCTCTCTCTCTCTCTCTCTCTCTCTCTCTCTCTCTCTCTCTCTCTCTCTCTCTCTCTCAGGATTTGGCAAAACAAACAAAAATAGAAATAAATAAAAATTGATCCTTCACAACCTCTTTGATGGGGACTTCTTCTAGAGAGGCTTATCAAAGTTCTTCAAAGAATTCGTGGGGTGGGTTTGGCTGTTAAGGCCAAACTGCTCGCAAATTTATCTTACGGTAACACTGGCATTAATGAAACACTTCTGAACTGGGTCATACCATTGGCAAATGGATGAATCTTGAGATTCTATGCCTGCACCCCAAACACTGGATACTGACAAAACAACTCAAGACAACATTTACAGTACCCCTTATACAATGCTACAACAGATCAACAAAACTGACAAAGTGGTGCTGCTGGGAGATTTCAATGTTTATGTTAGGGAAATTGAGGCTGTATTGGGAGGTTTCATAGGTCATCATGACACGGGCAATATGAACACTAATGGACTCAGAATACTCTCCCTATGTGCTGAACATGATCTTTTTATCACAAGTATACTATTCCACATCAAGGACAACCTAAAAAAAAACTCATATGAATAGATGCATCCAAGATCCAAGCATAGACAGAGCCATAATAATGGTGTAAGCATAGCTGGAGTCATACAAGGTAGGTGTGCTGGACAATTCATTGGCTTGTGATATCCAACTCCAAATTCTAAATTTGACCTAAAACCCACAAACAAGGAGAGAACCACTAAGAAATTATACTGCGTTGTACAGAATAAGTGGCCGACAAATGAGCTCAAATTGCTGAGGGCCTCTCTTGCTTAACCAACATTCCTGAGGACAAAGGGCTGCAAAGTGATACGAGATGCTGTTGAAGCTACTAATTGCTTGAAGAAACTAAAAGCAAATGGAACATATCTTGCAAACCCCTACTAACCTGAACCAGCTAAGAGCTGGAGGGACCTAGGGTCACAGGTACGTCAAATACATGTGCTCTAAATACGTAAGCTACAGAGCTGCTGGCGGATAGAAAGAGCTACAGCATTATTCAAGCCTTTCCTTACCAAAAAAATCATGAAATGTCTTTATAATTTTGGGCCTAAGAAAAGACCAATCACTTAAGTCAGCATAACCATCTCTAAAGGATAAAATGATTGGTAACGTCTCTGCCTGGTGTTTGCCAGACGGGGGTTCGATTCCCGCTTAGATTCGTTAGTACCTTTAGTGTCTGCAAGCTTACCATCCTTGTGAGCTAAGGTTGGGGTGTTTGGGGGAGCCTATAGGTCTGTCTGTTGAGCCATCAGCAGCTATTGCCTGGCCCTCCCTGGTCCTTAATATATGGTCAGTCTCTATGGCATTGTCCTGCTTGCTAGGGCAATGCCACTGTCCCTTGCCTCTGACATTCATGAGCGACCTTTAAACCTTTAAACCACTAGGCAGAACTTTTCCATGACACACTAATCCATCGTAGTGCCATTTACAAGTCAGTTACTGATGCTCTGCCTAAATTACCACTCATCAGGGCCTCGATAAGGTTTGCTTCCATAATTTTAGAAAGTTATGAGCACAATAAAAACATTAAAATGGCAAAATCTGTGTTCCTGAGGGAATTTTTCTTAAAGCAGCTGCACAAGATCAGCTTTGCACACTAGAATGTAGAGCAAATACAAAAATTCTAGATGTAGACTCCATAATAATTACTATCTCTAAGAACAAAGGAGAGAGAAGCAACCTCAACAACAGCTGAGGAATTTTACTTCTGTCTATAAGTGGTAAACTGCTACTTAGAGTTATGCTATAGTTATACTCTCGTACTTAAATAAAATATACATCTGAATCTGTGCTACCAGAGACTTAGTGCCTGTTTAAGAAGGAAAGATTTTTGCTCTAAGGCAATTACGTTGAAGCAAAATTCAGTATTGGCAGCTGACCCATATCCTTTTTAATCTGCTTATCTTCTCAATAATGACTTTATTAGAGCAAAAACTCATAGAGGAAGACAGCATCCTAATCAAATACTGAATGGATGGTAGCCTGTTCAATATCATATGGTTACATCTTGATACAAAAATATCAAAGGACAATCAGTCAACCTGAAATATGCTGATCACGATGCTGTTTTAGCTCACACCCTGGTGTCATTATATAAGGCAATTGGTTTATAGATAAATACAAGAAAAACAGGAGTAATTTTACAACAAAAAGAGTCGAATGTGATCGTCTTCAGTATTGACAACGCACAACTGCAGCTGGTACATTTTTCAAATATATTGGTAGCATTTTTTCATCTACTACTGAGATCAACAAAGACGTACTGGATAAAACAAAACTGGTTTTTACTTTTGTCAGACCTAAGGACCAGGATTTTCAAAACAAATAAATAAGATTTACTACTAAAATCCAAGTGTATAAAGCAGTACAGGTATGTACCTTAACGCTGGTCTATGGTGTAAAGGCCGGGTCTCTATATTTGTGCAATACTAAGCTACTAAAACTTTTGCCCCCCCTTCCTGCTTATAGAAAATTATGGGCCTTGATATAAAGATCAGATTTCACCCTCAGAGATTCTGAAACAAACGGGATGCCTAAGCATAAAGGCCCTTCTTAACAAACACCAACCACACAGGCTTGGTTACTTAATTCGTTTGCCATATGAATGGCTTGATTAAAAAATGGTCACAGAAGACCTGGTGGCCCTCGGAAATGATAAAAAGACCAGCCTAAAGACAACATTATCTAGCAACCATATGGTCTGGAGAATTGGTCTTAACAATAGTATCACTAGGCAGTTAAGATGTTGTTGAGTGAAGATGTGTTATCGCAGTTAATCTTATGGATAAACTAAAGTTAAAAGTAAAAGTACACTATGGGTGGTTGCCCTTAGAGTACCTATACAATACAAGATAGCGCCAACCTCAAAACAGGGTGCTATTTTGTATCCAGCAGCCAGCAGGGAAGCCCTTCGTACTGGCGGTCAGCCTAATGTTATCTCTCTCTCTCTCTCTCTCTCTCTCTCTCTCTCTCTCTCTCTCTCTCTCTCTCTCTCTCTCTCATACTGATGAAAGAATGATATTCGATCAAGAAGATTATAGGGAATGACTGGGAGGCAGGGTTTTGTATTCCCAGATTATGTTAATGTAAAGCATTATACTATGCAGTAGTACTCTCTCTCTCTCTCTCTCTCTCTCTCTCTCTCTCTCTCTCTCTCTCTCTCTCTCTCTCTCTCTCTCTCTCTCTCTCAATACTGAATAAAGTAAAATAATGCAAATAGGACTATTTGAGTAAGAGAATTAATTTATCTACAAGTTAAAGCTTATAAGATGTGTTATTGTAGAACGATTAATCGAGGTTTTAATAGAACTGTAGTTACCCTTCAAGTTAAAGAACCTAAGAGAATAAATTGAGAGATGAGACAAACGCAGTAGGTGGAAAATGAATTTGCGCTCGATAGAATTGTCAAATGTTGTACACCTTTTGTTTACTGTGTGCATAATATGTGCGTAATATGTCATGTATGGCTATTCATATATGATTTTGCGTTCATTGAACATGAATTCGTATTTTTGCTCGTGTTTTCTGCATCTGCATACGCCATTTATTACCATTACTCTTCATGTGATTATAGCCTAGCTTCTACACTGTATATTTCATTTTCCATCCCATATGCTATTGGAAGAAAATTTAGGCATACTACAATATTATAAGGACATGGCTGTATATTTATTGTTTTTGTCAACCGTCTCAAGTATTTTGATAACATATTAGGGGTCAAATATGACTTTTTTTATCGTAGTATTGGTTTAGAATTATGATTCTTGGTTTCGCAGAAGCACTTTGAAAAGGATCAGTTCGAAAATAAACGGATTAATGAAAAACGAAAACTAAGGTGGAATAGAATTCCAACCCTTTAATCTCATCACAGCTCTTTAAACATAGGAAGTCTCCAGTTCAACGATGCCTCCCCGATAGATCTAGAGAAAAATATGTCAGGTTGGATCATGCATATTGCAAACTTCAACAAAGCAATAATATCTTGAGTACTAGAAAGTTTGCATTTGCTGTACATAGTAGTGGAATTGTGTAGTAATACTGGTACTGTGGTATTCACTATAAATATATGTTTTGTTATAAGATATAATAGTTTATATATGTATACATATAAACATATACACATATATATATATATACATACATATATATATATATATATATATATATATATATATATATATATATATATATATATATATATATGTGTGTGTGTGTGTGTGTGTATGTATGTATGTATGTACATATATACACACACACACACACACACATATATATATATATATATATATATATATATATATATATATATGTGTGTGTGTGTATATATACATATATATATATATATATATATATATATATATATATATATATATATATATATGGAGAATATTTTTTAATTAATTAAATGTTTGAGTGGGAACTTAGTCCAGGAAAGTCTCCCTACGTCAGTTACTCAAAGATCAACAGGGGAGGATAAGGAACACTTACTTTCAGGGCACAAACACCCTGCTAATAACTTTACTGACGTAGTTCCCTAACCCTCACTCTTAAATGCAAAAGAGGTTACTCTGTCCAGAGGCCGGGGAACTCCACACGTGCAATAAAGTAATTTAATGGCCTATTCTAGCTTTGTCAGGTCTATAGTCATCTACACTCTCAGGCTCTGTTTCGACTCCGTCCCAGGGACCCCAGTGAGATGCTGGACAGGAATATTACGTTAAGTAATTATTGACAGAAACCAAAAAATGGGAGCAGTGATGTAAAGTAAAGTATAAAGTTTAAAGATATGTAACTTTACCTTCGAAGCAGATATTCAATAAGTTGCTCGCTAACACACCCTTTTTTAAAGTTACTTACTCCTTTTAAAATATCGGGCATATTGTCCCAAGATTAAATACTGAATTCATAATACTCACAATGAAATAAATGGATGAGTAGAAATACGACGAAGTTTAATTAATCTAATCTTGATTTATTTTACAAATTTACATTAAAGTGAATGGACATCTGAACAACACAAAAATGGTATCAAAATAAAATGTGATACAATATAAAGCAATTCAAAATAATAGAAATGATTGCTTAGACACATGGTCTTCTGCAATAGTCAATAAATGAAATTGGGTTGGACACGTAGCCCATGTGACCCGGAGACTGTGCTAGTCTCGAAAGCAAAAAATTGATATGGAAAAAAACTGTACACACAATCCCACCGCTCACAACCGGAAATATGTAATAGCCAGTTAACCTAATCAAGTTAAAAGTTAATCTAAACTAAAAAATGAGGGAAACCTAAGAGGCCACAATATAGTACCTGCACTCCTTGGAAGACAGTCCTTGTCCTCAAATGGCTGTTGACCGGATCGTTGCAGTTTGCATTCTTGACTGGCTCACCCCTTTAATCCTCACTTTTTTTTCAAATATAGTATACCAGGCTCTTGTTCTTCCTTCTCTCCAGCCGGATGGACTCCTGTGTGAGGCGAATTTTGGGAAGGGGGTGGGGGTGTGTGCACGGATCTACTGACAGGCAGGTCAGTCGGCTTCCGAACGAATGGGCTGATGATAGGGTCGAGAGGGATTACCTGGCTTCACCTTTCAAGACAGGTGAGGGTCACGATGCACACGGTAACCCAGTGGAGGTGCCATATTGGGACTTTAGGACAAGGCAATATATTGTTGCAAGGAGTGCATAGGCAGCAGGAATTTGTACAAAATGATCAGAGAAATCTTGCTGTTCTGCGAGAGTTTATATATACAACAATCCTACCTATTCTGGCTTGCTAAAAATTAATTAGTTAATGATCAATTAGCAATGGGCTGGTGCGATGGGCAAACCTCTTAAAATTAACGAACCTTAATTGGCATTGAGAAATAAAAGCTACTTTCAAGTTAGATGTATTAAAATTACTGTATATTCAAATCAGTTTCATATCTATCTCGACCCAAGTAGTTTAAGGAAAGAACCAACATACGCCGGGGTAAGGACTTGGCTGTGCGTATCTACGCTGTGACGTCACGAACATGGCGTACGCTATTGTCAACAAGTTTAGTTAGTTTTTAAAATAGTTCTCCCGATGTTTTGGTAAAGAAAACTTAACGTAGGCGAGGGCGTTTAAGGGGTGGCTAAAGTATTATTAGGAGAGAGCCACAAATACAAAAGGAAGAAAAAGAGTAAAGAAAATTCTTCAAAATATATATATACATATATATATATATATATATATATATATATATATATATATATATATATATATATATATATATATATATATATATATATATATATATATATATATATATAGTGAAAAATATATATAATGAGTTTATATAACATTATTTACTAGTTTTTATATCTTTATTAATAAATTTACGTGCATTAATATCGGTATATGATATGATACATATAGTATAATGATAGTTGAAATATTATTTAGTGGTGAATAGTGATGACAAATGAATAATATTGATAGTAAAGATATGATATAGCATTGAAGATGATTAATATTGATACATTTGAGCGTGATGTAGGTACTGAAAGTAAGATATTAATGAACTGTATTGGTATAAGTTATTGAAAATTTGATATACTGTATATTTCAAATGTGATAAAATTGTGAAGATATGATATAGTATGTAATATATGTAGCGAAAGTAAGATATAGTTGTTGAACTTTGATATAGATTATAATAAAATATGACAAATAATAATAATAATCAAATGAGGGGACATTTGGTTTTAAGCGCTGTGAAAGTATTCGTCATAAAAAAAGGAAAGTATAATAGAAAGAGATGCCCACAGAAATAGCAGGCTCTGATCGAGAGAGAGAGAGAGAGAGAGAGAGAGAGAGAGAGAGAGAGAGAGAGAGAGAGAGAGAGAGAGACGAAAAGGATCTGAAGGAAAATATTCCTAATAAAATTGAATGAGATTGAGGATTACTTGGAAACCTAAAGATTTTAGATGCTTTCACAGGTCTATTAGCATACTCACGTAAGCACAACAGCACAGTATTGTGTGAGAGAGGCACAGAGGCTCCCACTCCACTCGTAGAGGGCCAAGGCTCACCGGAAGGCTCTTCTGTTATACATATGATAAATTATGTGATACTACGCGGTATTATGTAGTATCACGTCATTTATTATATGTGTAATAGAAAGAAAGGGAGACTGTGAGACACTGGTTGGCAGGTAGCCTGCCACCCGCAAACGAAATGGCGTCCATCAATCCAGTGTATGGTAACTCGTATGGCTCTATTCTTGTTTATATAGGTACTCTAGTTACCCCTTGTGTGGATTTTCGAGGGGAGACGGAAAAAATGTCAATAAGATGTGGCTGTGACAGGTGCTACCACGAGAGAAATGAATTAGTTATTTGTGGAGACCAATTTTCGGATGGATGACGCATTAAATCCTGACGCTTTGGTATTTCGTGAGTTATTACAATCATATCGACTTGTGAATAATGTCGGCTGTACAACTACTTCAACTGGGCATACGTTGGACCTAGTTTTGAGTGATGGAATGAATAGTATTGTATCTGATCTAAATGATGAAGAGAAATGTACTATCTCCCCAGGGCACAAACTTATTACGTTTAGTCTACCTCTACAGAAACATGCAATAGTAATGAAAATAAACTTTGGACATAAATGAAAATTTTCTCCCTCCGTATTTATTGAAGAAGTTACAAAGAAAATAAATGATGCTATCAACATTCCCTGTGAAAGGCTGTGATCATGATAACCAACGTCTGTTGGGAGCTATAATAAAGTGAGCAAAAGTGAATATGATACCATGTGCCCACCGATGGAAAAGATTGCCTACAACTGTTAAAAACCAATATCATTGGTTTGATGGAGAGACTTTAGTGAAAAAGAGGGAAAAAAGACGTAAAGTGGAATAGGTTAAAAACTGAAAGTAAATGGGTGGAATACAAAACTGCTACGTGTCAATATAATTACCTACTAAGAAGGAAAATAAGTGAATACTACAAGAGAAAGATCCTGTGTGTAAGATTGCCTTACCATTGTGTAAGACACGGGCTCTTGAGAAAGATCCGCGAAGCTGCAACAGACATAAATAAGTTATATCGTCTCGTAAATGGTATAATGGGAAATGTAAACGAAAAGAAGCTACCTGATGGATAGCCTACAGTGACCAGGAACTAGCAATTAATTTTCTAATATTCTTTAAAAACAAAATTGAAAATATAACCAGGTCATTTGTAAATATTCAACATCAGAATAACGATACTTCGAAAAATTATACAATCACTTGTTTCACTTGATATTAATTTATGAAAATATTTAATTTTGACAATAAATGAATAAATGACACTCTAGCACTTATAGAAAATAAATCAGAATTACAATTTTATATACTTAACTGTTACTCTTATGTCCTTAAGCTCACACAATGTTACCGAACGGTTAAGCAAAGTAAATACACTTCACTGTTTAGCCTAATTACACAGGGCTAGTTACAAAAAACCAATTAATTTTATAATATACCTGTACACACATATACACGGCACTTTTTATAATTTAAACCACAAAAACTCCAATGTTTGAACAAACACTATTCACATTTAAGAGAAAACACGATGCACGTAGTGGCTGGATAGAGGCTGGCGGAAGTGCAAATCTTATATGTAATGTAAGGCCAGATCTCTCTGTCTCTTATGCATTGCTAGGTCCTTATATATTAACTTAATTCACTCTAGAAACTTCTAGTAAATCATTCTCATAGAGAGTTATGGGGGTTATTTGACTAGCCAGACTGTACTTCATTGGATCCTTCTCTCTGGTTATGGTTCACTTTCCCTTTGCCTACACATACACTGAATAGTCTGGTCTATTTATTACAGAATCTCCTCTGTCCTCATACACATGACAACACTGAGATTACCAAACAATTCTTCTTCACCTAAGGGGTTAACTACTGCAATGTAATTGTTCAGTGGCTACTTTCCTATTGGTAAGGGTAGAAGAGACTCTTTAGCTATGGTAAGCAGCTCTTCTAAGAGAAGGACACTCCAAAATTAAACCTTTGTTCTCTAGTCTTGGGTAGTGCTATACCATGGTCTTCCTCTGTACCATGGTCTTCCACTGTCTTGGGTGAGAGTTCTCTTGCTTGAGAGTACACTCAGGCACACTATTCTATCTAATTTCTCTTCTTGTTTTGTTAAAGTTTTTATAGTTTATATCAGAAATATTAATTTTATTGGTGTTACTGTTCTTAAAATATTTTATTTTTTATGTTTCCTTTCCTCACTGGGCTATTTTCCCTGTTGGAACCCCTGGGCTTATAGCATCTTGTTATCCAACTAGGGTTGTAATAATAATAATGATAATAATAATAATAATAATAATAATAGTGTGAGGCATGGCTCTAGCGGCGTAAGGATGCCAACTTAAAATTTTGAAGGAGTGCTATCGTTGCTTGCCAGACAACTCTCTCTGCTAACTCCGCCCACCTCCTCTCATAGCATTAGAAAAAAAAAAGAATTAAATTTTAGTCCAGAATCTTCCTCTATCTTCCAACCACGTGGAAATATGATGCAATCACTAGCATGTGTATCATAAAGCATACCTTTTAACAAGATTGAATAAGACTTCCTAACAAAACTACATGAAATGAAAATTAATTCTTTAAAATAACGTAAATTCACGCATACGGAAATGAATGAAAATATAACTAAATGACTGACAAACTGACAAACATTACTTAATCCTACATGAGTGGAACTCACCTTACGAGCTGACTATACATCTCTTAGATACACAAATTAAATATGTGAAAAAAATTATCTACTCTTATGTAGACCAACGTAAAAATCACAAGGAAACGTGATGCTTAGATGCAGAAGAATCACAGGGGAAATAAAAATATATGAAATATAAGATTAAGTCCTCACTAGTTTCGTGATACTTCTTCAGAAGACTCTGAAGAATTATCACGAAACTAGTCAGGACTTAATCTCATATATTTCATATATTTTCATTTTCCCTGGGGTTCTTCTGCATATATATATATATATATATATATATATATATATATATATATATATATATATATATATATATATATATATATATATATATATATATATATATATGTATATATATATATATATATATATATATATATATATATATATATATATATGTAGATTTATATATATATATATCTCTTTTCATATGCATATATATATATATATATATATATATATATATATGCATATATATATATATATATATATACTGTATATATATATATATATATATATATATATATATATATATATATATATATATATGTCCTAATTCATGTATGTAGATGTCTTGTACGACAAGGTAAATGAACTCAATATTCATGAGTATTCCCCAAAAACCGATGTCTTGGCATATTATTACAATGATTGCATTTTGTAACAAAGGGAGTTTAGTTGCCAGTGAGCACTCGAGTTGACAAGTCCCTCACCTGAAAGGGCAGTTGTGTATAGTGTACTTACGAATGAACCTTTTGTAATAAATGAAGAAAACCCATATGCCAACGTCTCATTATCCTTCTGCACGGGTCATATTGGTGTCGGGTGTAAAAAATACGTTGGTTTGTGTATGCTGTGAGTGAAGTTGTTCTTTGACCCGGTGAAATAAAAGTTCAAGATGCCGAGATACACAGGGACTATCATAGCAGACACTTCTGCTGCAGGAGATGAGAATGAAGGAGCAGTAAGATATAGCGTTTCCGATGAAGAATATAGACAGGAAATTAGAACGCAACCATTGGAAAATAAGTTAGAACAGTTGGAAGAGTTAATTAACAGATTGGTGGTGGAACAAGAACAAGCGCGGCGTGCAACCACAGCATATCCGACGTACATAAACAAAGTTCAAACGCATACAAGTGAAAATACACATGCACAGCCGAGTGATCATACGTAAATCGTAGTTTGAAAGTTGCCAAAAATCCAGGCAAGTGTTAGGCCTTTCGATGATCAACGGCCTAAAGAAGGGTTTCAATTAATTGAAGTGTTTTTGAGAGACTTTGAAGTAGCCACATATGGGTGGTCGGAAAGAGAAAAATATATTCAAATAATTAGATTGCTAAAATATGCTCTGGCAATAGAGGTAATGTGTTGGCCACAAGAAAGTTTAAGAAGCTATACTGAAATAAAACAACGTTTAATTGAGAAGTATGCCTTGCCTGATGTGAGAAAGGGAGACCTAAAAGAAAATTACAAACTCAAAATACGGGAAGGTGAATCCGTTCTTAGTTTTGCAACTCGCATTTTTCGGGATTGCGATTCGTTTGCTATCCGGAGTGCCAATCTCCCAGAAGGAGATAAAAAGGCAATTGCTCGTAAACATATTCGCAGATTAGTAAACCCGTATTTATGTGGTTATTTATTCGATAACTATCGCTCGTTAACAGACATATTGAGTGCAATACAAAACATTTTAGACAGTTTGCCTGAAGAAAAAAGGACTGGGAATAACGGGGCCGATTCCAAGAAGTTGGCAGCCATGACAGGAAGTCAACCCCCGAAGAGTGGTAAGAGGGAATGCAGTCAGAAGATTAGCAGAGTCTTCAGATGTTGGCACTGTGGGGGAGAGGGGCACCAACGAGTCGAGTGCCCCACCCAAAAATCCCCCCGCTGTTAAACTTGTCAGGCCCACGGTCATTTATCTCGAGAGTGCAAAACAAAAAACGCCCAGGGCGGGCGGGCTAGGGCACGCGCACACCTCCCCCCGCCCAACATCCGAGGAAAAGGGAACAGAGGAAGGGGGAGACGAGGAAGTTCGATGGACCCCCCCACCCCCCGCATGATATCAAAAGCCGTAGCCGAGGAAGCAGTGACGACAAACGTGACAGAGTGGGCACTGGGACCTCCATCGGTACCCCCGACCTCACTCCCGCAGCACTAGGGAGAGGACCAGAGGGCAGCGGTTTGGCGGCTGAGGTCATTGGCCCGTGCCCCATATCTCGTAATGGCCGTCTGGGAATGTTAGCAGTTAGGATCGACCTGCAAGATAAATCCATCCGAGCGCTGATTGACACGGGAGCCAGTGTTTCATTGATTGAAAAAAATTCTCCTGAAATCCACTACAGCCAGCGGCATCCATTGGTCTTGACACGCCAGGAGGAAATAAACTACACATAAACCATATATCAATCGTCCAGTTTAAGGTGGGGCCTGTGAAGTTCACACATGATTTTTTTGTCTTGCCCACCTTGGGAATTCCAGGAATCCAGGCTATCCTAGGAATATACTTTATATCTGATGATCAAATTTGCATTTTGGGGGGAAAAAATACAATAACAGTAAAAGCAGGAGAGTAAATTTTGCCGATAGAAAGTCAGGAGACAGTAAGTGCGCATATTAGCTCGGAGAGACATTTAAGTAAGGTAACAGCTGTACCTAAGAGAGGAGAAGTGTTGTCCCCCCAGACCCTTACAAACATATCTGTGACAACGTGTCGGCCTCTTGCGGAAGGAACCAAGGTAGTTGTTAAACCCCATGACAATTGGGCCCATATGACATTAGAGGGCTTGACAGAAATTAAAGATAACAGAGCTGATATAACGATAGTTAATTTGTCAAATAAAAGAGTTGTTTTAGGAAGTGATTCTGTGTGTGAATTAGAGTTATGTGAAATTGCTTATAATGGGATGATGGGAGCCACAACTCCAGCCTGCACAGACGAACCCACTCAGAATTTGATTATGCCAGCGCGAAAATTATGTCCATCAGAATATCAGCATGTAGTTAGTGGCATTGTCAATAATTATTCCGATGTAATTGCTATTGGAGATGAGCCACCCGGGAGGATTGGTCGATTTCCCTTTAGCATTGAAACTGGGCAGGCGGAGCCAATGAGGTCAAGGCCTTATAAGGTACCCATTCATTTCAGGGAGAGATATAAAGGGAAATTAATAAAGTAAAGGAACAAGGGATAATTGAGGAGAGCGAATCCCCCTGGGCTTCTCCAATTGTAGATGTTAGGAAAAAGGATGGCTCGGTAAGATTGTGTGTTGATTATAGGAAATTGAATGCAGTCACTAAGGATAATGCATTTCCATTGCCCTCGATCAAAGAATTACTTGTGAAAGTACGGTATAGTAAATGTTTTACAACTGTTGATTTAAAATCTGGATACTATCAAATACCCATTCAGGAAGACAGTAAATGTAAAACGCCATTAATAGCTAACGATCAATTATTTCAGTTTAATTTTCTTCCTTTCGGTGTTAAAAATGCTCCAAGTCATTTTTCTAGAGTAATTATGGCGGTTTTGTCGCCCTTAACTGGCCATAATGTTCTTGTTTATTTAGATGACATCATAATTACAGGGAAAACGGCTGAAGAACATAATAATATTCGTAAAGTTTTAGAAGCATTGCGACCTAATAGTATGAAAATAAATTTGTCAAAGTGCAAATTTTTCTGTAAACAGGTCGAATTTTTAGGTCACATAATAACCCCAGAAGGTATCCAACCCTGCCCCAGTAAAGTAGCGGCTATTAGAGATTTCCCCAGGCCACGTAACTCTAAGGAAGTAGTTGGGTTCCTTGGGCTCGCTGGGTATTACCGTAAATTCATAAGAGGTTTTGGAAAGATAGCAAGACCCTTAAATGCTTTAAAGGAACAAAAAGTAATAAATTGGGGAGGAGAAGAAGAAAGGGCCTTTAACCATTTGAAAGGTGCCTTAACTAGCAATGAATTAATCGCATATCCTAGATTTGATCGCCCGTTTTTAGTGACAACAGATGCAAGTAGCATAGCTATTGGTGGCATAGTTTCTCAATGAGATGATATAGGCAGAGAGAGACCCATTTGTTTTGCTTCCCGGGTGTTAAAAGGGGCAGAAAAGTATTATAGTACATTCGATCGAGAGGCTTTGGCTATTCTTTGGGTTCTAGAGAGGCATCGGTTCTTTTTATTAGGACAGTCGATTGAGTTGCAAAGTGATCATCGCCCCTTACGTGATTTGTATTATAAAAATGATTTGACCTCTCGTCAAGCAAGATGGATTGAGAGATTTTTAGAGTTTGATATAAAGGGTTTTCCCCACATAGAAGGTAAAGCTAACAAGGTAGCTGATGCTCTCTCTAGAGGTGCAGTAATAGGAGTAACAACTAGGGCACAAAAGAGGAACGAAGAACATAACCAAAATAGTGAAGACCCCCATCATAATAGAGGAAATAGAGAATGGGATGAGAATTCTCACGATGCACATGCAGTAGACGGAAAGAGAGAGAGAGAGAGAGAGTCGACTCAGGTGAGAGAGAGAGAGAGAGAGAGAGAGAGAGACGAGCGATGAAGATGAATATATCTAGGTGACCAAGGACATGACCAGGGGTGTCCAGAATGAATGCCCTGATGATGCAGGTTTGATTGACTTGGGAGGTTGGGACATAAAAGAAGTTCGAGAGGGACAGAAAAAAGAGAAATGGATGGAAAGAGTGCGAGCAGTGATTAAAGGAGAATTGGAGAGTTATCCGTCATTTCTGAATGTGCCTCGTGAGAAATTTTTTATTGAGAATGATGTCTTATATTGTGCTTACGAGAAGAGGGAAGGGGAATTTTGTGCACGGGTAGTCCTTCCTCCCTCTTTAATTAAAAGAGCCATCCATATTGTACATGCAAGTCCGTATGCAGGGCATTTAGGGATTGATAGAACATTAAGGAGAGCACGTGAATCCTTCTTTTGGTTAGGAATGAAAAAGTCTATAGAGAATTATGTAAAAGGTTGTCATGCTTGTACTGTTTCAAAGAACATAAAAACACTGTACAGGAAGCCAGAAAGTGACCTGTGGTTCCCATTAAATTTTATAGAGTGCATATGGATGTAGTAGGACCATTTCCTACTGGGTTAACACAACATAAGTATATATGTGTATTTGTGGATGCATTTACTCGGTACACTCATACTTACACAATGTTGGATAAATTTGCAAATTCATTAGCCCAGGCGCTGTGCTCTTTCATTACTAGGTTTGGTTGCCTGAAAATTTTGATAAGTGATAATGGTCTTGAGTTTATAAATAAGGTGTTGAAATCAGTCACCGACTTGATGAAAATTGAACACCTTTCAGTGACCGCATATAGGCCTTCAGCAAATGGCTTAGTAGAGTCGCATAATAGGGAAGTGTGAGTTTTGCGTTACTTAGTGGCTGATGACCCCCTTCATTGGCACGCCATGCTTCCTACAGCTGAGCTAGCTTTGAACATTGCATATAACACTTCGCTCAGGGGCACGTCTTTTTTTTTAGTGTATGGGCAGGATCCTGTGTTACCATATACGGTACTCATTAATTCGCAACAATTGCCAAATTATTCAACTGAGCAATACTGTGTATAATTATTAAATCTATTAAGGAAAGTAATGAACACCACTGAAAGGTTTTTGAAAAGAGCTAATGAAAATCACAGCTCAAAGTATGATGGTTGGTTCAAAACCACACCGGTAAAAGTATTTGTGGGCGATCGTGTGTATTTGAAACGATTACAACCTAGGAAACACAAACTATAGCCAGCGTATTTGGGTCCTTACCGAGTAAAGATGGTTAAGTCTAACACAATTGTGATACAAAGCATTGTTAGCAGTGCAGTGTCTGAACACCATCAAGCACACATACATGTGATGCCTGAAGAGGTAGTTTTCTAAAGTATTCCTCCTTACCCCTGCATACGTGACATCCCTCGAGTTGATGAGTAGAATTTTTTTTTTCCTTTACTGTTGTTATTATTTGAACAGACCTCATTTCTTATTTTGACGTGTTTAAATAAGCTTGATGATAACAATGTGTGGTAATTTTGCTGAGCGTGGAAATACGTATAACATTGCTGAGTGAACCTAAAAACAATCAAAGGTTAAATAGGTCAAGTGAGATTCATCAGGCGGATGCTGTATTATTCATGTATTTATATGATTCCTGGTTGCTGGGGCCGGGGCGGTTCCCAAATGGCAAGTGGCTGCGGGATTAAAGTTCAGCCTTGAGGATAGGCATTGTTAGAGAATGTGTAAATGTGAATACCTTATACTTAATAAGAGAAGGGCGGGAAGATGAATGATTTTCTCGGGGAAAACGGCTAGTGGCCACTGGTTGAAAGTTGCAAGTGCAAGCGTTGTAGTGATTTAAATAAATGGTGAAACGGTGGTGGTGAGGTGTGTTGCGAAATTGTACTGTAAACCCGGACAAGTAAAATCGAGGGATGAAGGAATATCTATTCCTACCCCTGTCCCGCCCAAGAAGCCCGTATTGCCCGCAACCAGAGGGAGGTTATTGATGAGGTTATGTAAACCTAATGTTATGATTTTTTTTTTACTTTGGGTATTCTGTGTTTTAGTTGCAGAGGTCTTAAGAAGAAATGAGTGGAATTATTTATATTGTTTTGTGTACATTTTTACATGCAATATTTCTTTTTTTATCTGTGGAAGATGTGTTATTTTTTTGGGTGATTTCTATATATATATTCTATGTTGCATTTCTGTTAAGTACATACCATGCCTATTTCAGGTTGGAGTGTCCTCCATATATCATAGACTAGTGAGGGCGAGTGCGCACCTCCTCCTGGAGTGAGGAGCTTTGGTGGGGTGGGGGGGAGTAATGTCCTAATTCGTGTATGTAGATGTCTTGTACGACAAGGTAAATGAACTCAATATTCATGAGTATTCCACAAAAACTGATGTCTTGGCATATTATTGCAATGATTGCATTTTGTAACGAAGGGAGTTTAAATGCCGGTGAGCACTCGAGTAGACAAGTCCCTCACCTGAGAGGGCAGTTGTGTATAGTGTACTTATGAACGAACCTTTTGTAATAAATGAAGAAAACCCATATGCCAACGTCTCATTATCCATCTGCACGGGTCATATATATATATATATATATATATATATATATATATATATATATATATATATATATATATATATATATATGTATATATATATATTATATATATATATATAATATATATATATATATATATATATATATATAAAGAGAGAGAGAGAGAGAGAGAGAGAGAGAGAGAGAGAGAGAGAGAGAGAGAGAGAGAGAGAGAGAGAGAGAGAGTTCATGCTAATATGTGCTAACACTAAAACATAAGTTAAACATGAATTAAACAAATTCACATGAAATTATAAATTTCATACATACATATACCAAAGGCACTTCCCCCAATTTTGGGGGGTAGCCGACATCAACAAATGAAACAAAACAAAAAAGGGGACCTCTACTCTCTACGTTCCTCCAGCCTAACCAGGGACTCAACCGAGTTCAGCTGATACTGCTAGGGTGCCACAGCCCAACCTCCCACATTATCCACCACAGATGAAGCTTCATAATGCTGACTCCCCTACTGCTGCTACCTCCGCGGTCAACTAAGGCACCGGAGGAAGCAGCAGGGCCTACCGGAACTGCGTCACAATCGCTCGCCATTCATTCCTATTTCTAGCACGCTCTCTTGCCTCTCTCACATCTATCCTCCTATCACCCAGAGCTTTCTTCACACCATCCATCCACCCAAACCTTGGCCTTCCTCTTGTACTTCTCCCATCAACTCTTGCATTCATCACCTTCTTTAGCAGACAGCCATTTTCCATTCTCTCAACATGGCCAAACCACCTCAACACATTCATATCCACTCTAGCCGTTAACTCATTTCTTACACCCGTTCTCTCCCTCACCACTTCGTTCCTAACCCTATCTACTCGAGATACACCAGCCATACTCCTTAGACACTTCATCTCAAACACATTCAATTTCTGTCTCTCCATCACTTTCATTCCCCACAACTCCGATCCATACATCACAGTTGGTACAATCACTTTCTCATATAGAACTCTCTTTACATTCATGCCCAACCCTCTATTTTTTACTACTCCCTTAACTGCCCCCAACACTTTGCAACCTTCATTCACTCTCTGACGTACATCTGCTTCCACTCCACCATTTGCTGCAACAACAGACCCCAAGTACTTAAACTGATCCACCTCCTCAAGTAACTCTCCATTCAACATGACATTCAACCTTGCACCACCTTCCCTTCTCGTACATCTCATAACCTTACTCTTACCCACATTAACTCTCAACTTCCTTCTCTCACACACCCTTCCAAATTCTGTCACTAGTCGGTCAAGCTTCTCTTCTGTGTCTGCTACCAGTACAGTATCATCCGCAAACAACAACTGATTTACCTCCCATTCATGGTCATTCTTGTCTACCAGTTTTAATCCTCGTCCAAGCACTCGAGCATTCACCTCTCTCACCACTCCATCAACATACAAGTTAAACAACCACGGCAATATCACACATCCCTGTCTCAGCCCCACTCTCACCGGAAACCAATTGCTCACTTCATTTCCTACTCTAACACGTGCTTTACTACCTTTGTAGAAACTTTTCACTGCTTGCAACAACCTTCCACCAACTCCATATAACCTCATCACATTCCACATTGCTTCCCTATCAACTCTATCATACGCTTTCTCCAGATCCATAAACGCAACATACACCTCCTTACCTTTTGCTAAATATTTCTCGCATATCTGCCTAACTGTAAAAAATCTGATTCATATAACCCCTACCTCTTCTAAAACCACCCTGTACTTCCAAGATTGCATTCTCTGTTTTATCCTTAATCCTATTAATCATTACTCTACCATACACTTTTCCAACTACACTCAACAAACTAATACCTCTTGAATTACAACACTCATGCACATCTCCCTTACCCTTATATAGTGGCACAATACATGCACAAACCCAATCTACTGGTACCATTGACAACACAAAACACATATTAAACAATCTCACCAACCATTCAAGTACAGTCACACCCCCTTCCTTCAACATCTCAGCTTTCACACCATCCATACCAGATGCTTTTCCTACTTTCGTTTCATCTAGTGCTCTCCTCACTTCCTCTATTGTAATCTCTCTCTCATTCTCATCTCCCATCACTGGCACCTCAACACCTGGAACAGCAATTATATCTGCCTCCCTATTATCCTCAACATTCAGCAAATTTCCAAAATATTCCGCCCACCTTTTCCTTGCCTCCTCTCCTTTTAACAACCTTCCATTTCCATCTTTCACTTTCTCTTCAGTTCTTGCGCCAGCCTTCCTTACTCTCTTCACTTCTTTCCAAAACTTCTTCTTATTCTCTTCATATGACTGACCCAATCCCTGACCCCACCTCAGGTCAGCTGCCCTCTTTGCCTCACGTACCTTGCGCTTTACTTCCACATTATCCTCTCTATATTTTTCATACTTCTCTATACTATTACTCTGCAGCCATTCTTCAAAAGCCCTCTTTTTCTCTTCCACTTTTACCTTCACTCCTTCATTCCACCATTCACTGCCCTTCTTCATGCTGCCTCCAACAACCTTCTTGCCACATACATCACTTGCAATCCCAACAAAATTTTCTTTTACTAACTTCCACTCCTCCTCTAAATTACCAGTTTCTCTTACTCTCACCTCGTCATATGCCATTTTCAACCTTTCCTGATATTTACTTTTTACCCCCGGTTTTATTAGCTCTTCTACCCTCACTAGCTCCCTTTTACATCCACCATTAAAAGAAGAAATACAAGATTGATAGACATCAATACCTGTTAATAAATAAAACTAATGAATATTACTAGGTATGTTATAATGCTAGGTATTGGAGGCAAAAAAAAATAATAGATGCAAATCATATAAAGAAATTATATCATAAGACGCAAAGCAATATTTTTTTGTTTTCTATTTATGGTAATGTTTTGAATTACGTGTATAAGTGAGCAGGTTTGTGTCGGTTGCATAATCTCCATCTGTTAGTTACTGTGATATATTGCCTTTTTTATTTTATTATTTTATAACAATCCTTTATTCATCATTTATTTTCTATATTTAAAGTAATATATTCCATTTTATTTTGTTATTTATTATGTATTTATTTTATTTCTATTTGTTGGCTTTTTTTCATCCTTTTTTATCATATGCAGTGCTGGGCACTAGCGTCACCAGTTGCGCCATTGCGTCGATAACAGACCGACCATTTCAGGAACGCCTAACGCAATGACGCTAAAATCAAAAAGCGTCGCAATGACGTTAGCGCAAATTCTTTGTCGCAAATAGAATTTTGCGTCATTTTCCCCTTACAACCAAGTTTTCTGTGTAATCATCTAGTCATCTTGCTTTAGTGCCAATTTAATTTTGCTTTGTTTTCTTGATTTGTTTTGGGGGACTTTTCATTTTCTTGTGAAAACTAGAATTGGAGAGAGAGAGAGAGAGAGAGAGAGAGAGAGAGAGAGAGAGAGAGAGAGAGAGAGAGAGAGAGAGAGAGAGGGTGTTACCGTACGTACTTAACTAAATGATAACTACTTCTATTTAAATAATTACATTTATTCATTAAACGATTTATAACCTATTAGGCTCATAGTTTATAGATTGTAGTTTAAGTTTGTACTACTGTGATGCTATGATTATGATAAAGTAACAAAATAGAACGAATCAACTAACTAAAATGAGTAACAGATAAGTAGCCTATAATAAAATAAAAATAGAGGGAGCTGAGTTTTAATTTTAATTAAATAATCCAAATAATATCGAAGACAAATTAGTGAATAATTAGAATATATCATATATAAATGACAAAATCAATTGAATTATAAAATATCTATTTTCTATCACACACACACACACACACACACACACACACATATATATATATATATATATATATATATATATATATATATATATATATATATATATATATATATGCATATATATATATATATATATATATCTTACAAAGCTGGTCTAGTGTAGAGTAAATATAGTAGTTTATTCATGATTTACTTATATATTTCGTATGTGCTTTAAAGAGATTAATAGCCATGTCTTAAAATTAGTTCCCTTCGTGTAGATATAAGATTTGTGGGTAAATTACGTAAGACTTTCTTCGTTAATTTCATTGTATTCTTCATTCAAGTCAGTATATGTAAATTTCGTTATTTTCAAGAATTAGCTTTATATTTCACATATTTTTGTTACAAAGTAATCTGTTTAAGAGGGTTATATGACTGTACGAGTTATGAACAAGGGCTTATGTAATGTTCTTTTATATTTTTATGAGGTATTGCATTATTTTTTACAGAAAATACACAATTCTTATTTTGCCATGTGCTTTGGAATGATCTCGAAAATTCCTAGAGTTAGGTTGCATCTTTTTTTTTTTAATTCCGAGAGGAGAGGGTGGGCGGAGCTGGCTGAGAGAGTTGCCGTCAACGGGGTTGGTTCTCCTGTTCGATACATGATAGTTGATAACTCTAACGCCCCTAGGCCAACCCCCATGCTTCCAGATCTATTTAGAAATTTCTGTAAGTAGTTAAGTTTCATATATATATATATATATATATATATATATATATAGCGACCCCAGGGATGCATAGATCAGATAGAGAATTTCAGCCTTCAGTCATAGCCATCTCCCCCTCTCTCCCTCACACACCTCTCAGTGTATTGTTTAAAAGTGTTCAGTGAAATCTCAACGTTTCGGTGTGACAGGTTTTTATATACATAATGAGTATTTATAAAATTTCTCTTAGAGTTTTTCTAACTGGCCTGTAGTAACAAGAAAGGTATTCGTATCGTTATCTGGTTAACTATATTCATTGAGTGTTAAGACCAACTGAATAGTGTGTAAAATTTAGTTTCAAGTGAAACAAGTGATTGTATAATTTTCATAGATTTTGTTTATTTTGTTTTAGTCTAATATTTTATTGAGATTTAATATTTCGAGTCAGGTGATTATAATTTTCAGTGTAATCATTTCTTTTGTCTTAGTCTAAGGTTTATTCATATTTGATATTTCGAATCAAATGATTATATAATTTTTTGGGCTCAGCCATGTAGTCCTGATGGAAGGTTCCTTTAGGTAGCTTTCTAAGGGATATTTGCTAAAGTGATACTCCCAGAGAATTAATCATAGGTCTCCAGAATTCTAACTCCTGGCTCGAGTATCCTTAATATATCTTTAAGGATATCGCATAATATCAGGGGACGTATTTTTTGTTACGATACATAGCAGTCTTCACCCCGAATAGATTTAACTCTTTGAGGGGGAAGATTAGCAAACGAACATGGAGCCGTTATCAAGGTACCCGGTGGACCCCCTCCCTGTACTACTAAAGCCCATCATTCCTTTCAACTGTAGCATTTAAGCTAAGTACGCTCCCACGTTTCACTCGGTGATGTTATGATTTATTGGATTATTATCATGCAATATCCAACATCTTCATCCTCTGGAAAGTTGAGTATTTGATCTTTCCTTTGTATAATTTACAGCTCCCTTCTCACAGTTGAATTTGTATAATTCAAGTGTGTTAAGTGGAGCGCAGCCAACCCCAGAGGCGGCCCTTTTGAGACCGCTGTCACACATCATAAATGCAAATTATTTAGTTAGTAGTGCGACGCTCCCGTTATTTAGCTATAAATAAACTTTTATCTAGTTAGGCAAATTATACTAGTGAAGATTGCATACATTTAATATTTCCTCTTCCGATATGTAACATTACTTTAGTATACGATGAGGGCCCCGGTGGTATCACTCATAGCCGCGATCCCAACCCAAGTTAGGCTAGCCTAACCCGTTCTGTATAAGTTAGTAATGTAAATCCCATTGTTTAACCTCTTCTATCATTCCTATTAATTCGGTTGGGGATATATATACCCTAGAATTTATTGGTATAATTCGATACATTTCTCTTCTAGAGAAAAGAGGATAAACCCTTCCTTCCCCCTGAGCACCGCCATCCCAAACGGCAACCCTATCTTTCGTCATCGCTACCGAGTAGTTAACTCCGGCTTGACTTAGATAGTTTTTTACCGTTGATCTTCTTTGCCAACGAATATCCCAGCTTTGAAGTATGATGGTAACTCAGGGTGTATTGTCTTGCAGCCAACAATGTCGCCGACAGGGGAATCATGATTCCTCTGCTACCCACGGCGTTGTCAGCATGGGAAGCTATGCTTCCTAACTTTACAACTGAAAGTAGGCGGCATACCTGCTGCGGCCTTTCTCCCTTGTAGACTATAAGACATGTCTTATAGCCGACAATGTCACCGACAGGGGAATTCTTATTCCTCTGCCGACCACGACGGCGTCGGCACAGGAAGCCATGCTTCCTTGGTTTACAGCCAAAAGTAGGCGACATGCTTCCCGCCGCCTTTCTCCCCTCCAAACTATAAGACCATTTTCCCTCCCCCCTCTGTCCTTTAGTGTCGGCCTAACCGTCACAATGTTCTTTTGGCCGGTATTCTACAATCATCCCGGCTTGCCGGGTTGACTAAATTGCCGGCCGGGTCCTTACCAGCGGCGGTTGGGTTGCCGCCTCGGCCAACTCCCCCTTATGTCCTTCCTTCACCGGAAGCAAATATCCCGGGGGGAAAGACTGAGCCGGCCCTGACGGCTGCCAGTAGGAAACCCATTATACTCTTGAGAATTCTTCAGTCCTCTCTTGGACTGCCATACACAAACCTTGCAACCGGCAGTACAGCCGGCGGCAAAAGTTGTGGCTGGATGGAAGCGAATCAAATGCATTCCTCCCCTTCCATTAGAACTCTCATTCTGGGAAGGAGATAGTAGGTGGCAGTAGCCCTCCTACACTTTCAATTATTGTGCTAAACCATAATAACAGGAAATACTCCTTTACATTCTTTCTCTCTCTATCAGTTAGTGCCGCCAGGCACTAGCCTAACTCCGGTAGTATACCGGTAAAACTAAAGTATACAACAATATAGTAGCCAGTATATCTGCAGTATATAACAATACAGCAGTTAGAAAACTACAGTATACAATAATACAGTAGTACAAGTATTTCTAACATATTGTGTGTATCCTTTCACAGTCTATTGTTGGGACCGTATAATATGTTGAGGTGAAGTATTCCCTCAACATCCTGATGAATCCTTTGATTATTGGGACACTTATAAATCACTGTTCAGTATTGATAATCTACAAGTGGAGTAGTTAGTGTAAATATTCTCTGACTCTGGCTCTACGTATGGGAGTTATTCCACTCTGTATTTTCCCTTATAGGATTTGGAGAAGAGATCCCTGACACTACAGAGTCAAGGGATACAGCAAGAGAAACTCTTTGGAGGTGGGTAAGAGGGTTCCAGAAGAACTCTCTGGGACCTTACCTACCTAATAAATCTTTGCTGTACCTTCTGTTCCCTAAGGCCCAATTCAATGCGGCTGTGCCCCAGGTACAGGTCAAGCCTCTCTTCATCCAACTGACAGTGGATGCAATCATTAACAAGGCACTGGAAGGCAGGGATATCCACCAAGAACGGATATCGTAGGTGTCTACCGACACCGAAAAGGACCTTCTACAAGAGAACCTTGAAGATGTGGTTCAACCACCTATGGAGGAAGATGGATCCGCTTCGATGGTAACTGATGACCCTCAGTTTTCCATGGCGGCATATCAACCTGTGCCGTCAACCTCTTTAGCCCCAACTCCCCAACTGGATGTGCAGGTCGGCAGAAGCGAAGCACTCCTAAAGTCGATACAGCAGATATTGGCAGTGTTTCGGAAGGAACAGCAGGAGATTAAACAAGATCTCAAAGAGACGAAAAAAGAGGTAAGGGAAGGGAAATGCTCTGGCACTTCTAGAGTCTTTGCTAAGCTTTTTAGAGTATCTGACTTACCTCACTGCTCCGAAACCAACCCCTGGAGGTACACAGAGCACATGCCCATGATGAATGGGAAGCTCTATATCTCCTTGAAGTTGGGGGCCAAACCCCTTGAAGATCTCCAATTCTGGCCTAGCTTTTCGGCATACCCAGATTGTTACATGAGACTGCAGGATGAACCAGCATCCCATGAGGAGATGGTACCGAAGGAAGTCATTATCTTTGAGCATGACAAGGCACAGGCTACCTATCCAAGACACTAAAAGGAGCTGGATATAACAACTCCAAAGTCTCAGCATTGAGTAAGAGGCATCCTACCTTTATTGCTCCTTCCTCCAGAGCTTTCCCATTTTCGTTGAAAGCCCTTGACTGTGTCATGAGAGCAGTCGATGAGGGCAAACCATGCCCAGTGCTAGAGGAATGTAAACCATTATCTCTAGCCATGCCTACCTGCGAGGAGATGTAGAACAAAGTTCATCTGACCTTCTCCGTCTCTAAGTTGGATCCGAGATAGCAGGTCAGCAGTTCAATGAGAACCTTCCAAAGCTGCCAGAGCATCTTTTGAGAAAGGAACTGGAGACAAAAGAGAGACTAGCCGCTTCTTTGTCTCATCAGAAGTGCCTGGAAATGTGTGCAGACCTTACCAACGCCCCAGACATGTATATGGTCTTAGCCAAGTCCCACATGGGTACCCTTGTGAAGGACTTGTATGCCTTCGTCAGTTCCAGGAGGGCCTGTAGAGAGCATGTGTTTGCCGTTTAACCCAGGAAGCTGATAACTTCATGCATCTGGGGCTAGTAGCTCAATCACCTGTGTTTAACCCGGGTTTTGAGAGGCACACAACTACCTTTCGACCCTACAAAGGTAGAGTCTTCAAAAAGAGGTTCCTCAAGAAACCCCTCAACGGGTAGAGGAGGACGCGGTCACGGAAATAAGTCCTCAGGAACCTCTCAGCAATGAGAGGCTCCAGGTAGGAGGGAGACTCTTCCACTTTCGGGATCGTTGGACCTTCGATTCCTGGGCCCACAATCTAATCAAGAATGGACTCGGCTGGAAATGGAAGAAAATTTCACCCCCTTTTGTACAATTCTTCCAACACTCCACCCCCTTATTGGAAGAATATACCTCAGAACTCTTGAACAAAAAGGTAATAAGAAAAGTGAGGTCCATCAAATTCCAGGGAAGGCTTTTTTGTGTTCCCAAGAAGGACTCGGACAAACTCAGAGTCATTCTAGACTTGTCTCCACTCAACAAGTTCATCGAGAACCACAAGTTCCGGAATCTTACCTTACAACACATAAGGACCCTTCTACCAAAAGGGGCGTACACAGTCTCAATAGACCTGGCAGATGCTTACTGGTACCTACCAGTCAGCCACCCCATCTCCTCGTACCTAGGATTCAGGATACAGAAGACAAAGTATGTCTTCACAGCCATGCCCTTTGGGCTAAACATAGCCCAAAGAATATTCACAAAACTTGCGGGTACAATCGTCCAACAACTACGCTTAGAAGGAATTCAGGTAGGCAGTGGTTCCCAACCTTTTTTTTCAGGTGACCCCAATCATGCACCTCAAGCCATGACCACGACCCCACTAGTTTAGTTGTATACGTATTATTATATATTACTAGTTGTTGGCTGTAAAAGTAAGGGACAGCAGATCTCCTTCTATTAGAGAGGTACTATAAGGTTGGAAAAGACAAAAATAACATCATTAAATATTATTATAGCATTATAAATTTAAGGCTTAATATCAATAAAAAAAAACATTTCTGGAATAATATTTTGTCACATTCCACAAAAACAAACTAAAAGTATAAATGTTTTCTGTTAAATGGTAAACTGATTTTAATGGGAGCCTTGGGCCTGGATCATGCTGCTAAGTTTCTCTATTCGTCGTTCAGTCTTAGAAAGTGCTACCCTCAAATCATGTTCAGGTTGCAGCCGATTTCTGTTTTCTGTTTTGATGGCAGTCTGCCAAGGAGAAGGGGAAGGAGCCGAGGAGAGAAGAGGGGATGGGGACCAATAAAAGAGAAGAGTAGGGGAACAAGGAAAGAGAAGGATGGTTGAGAGAATATGAAATAAGTAGAGACGGAGGCAAGGAAAGATAACAAGGAGTAATAAAGAAAGAGGGTAGGTAGTAAGGAAAGTGAAGGAGCAAGGAACAAGGAGGAGGAGGTGTAGACAGGAGGGGAGGGGTCAAGGGAGGAGTAACAAGGAAAAGAGGTGTAATATATTTGCAAATTGCAGTATATAAGACGAAGCAGAAAACGAGAAAATCAGTGATATACAGCACTCCAAATCTCGCCAAAACAACATACCTCAAAAACCAACCATATACAATACTCCAAATCTCTAAACCACCGCCAAAATAACAATTATTTTTTGCAAATGATGCCTTAATAATTGCAGAGGATATACATAATGCAAAGCGTAACATCCAGATATTAGTAGTTCTGGTAAAATATGTGGGTTAAAAACTAATAAAGAAAAGAGTAATATTATGATTTACAATATAAAAGAAAAGTAGTAGAAAGTTTAACATACTAGGAATAAAGCTAGACAATAATAGGAATATATTTAAAACTCAGAAAAGGGTAATGATAGAAAAAGCACAAAAATTAACTAATCTAACATATTCAGTTATAGTGAAAAGTTGCAATAAAGTAATGATAAGAAAAACATTCTGGAAAAGTATTGCTTTACCATCTATTTTGTATGGAACAAGTATTATAAATCTAACAGAAACTGAAATAGAGAAACTACAAAGAATAGAAAATGGGGTATACAGGAAGATTTTATGTGCCACTAAAAGCACAGCTAATACTACTCTAAGAGGGGAGATAGGTGCATCTTCTATGAAGGCAAGGGTGATGGATGGGAAGCTGCAGTGGGAATGGGAAGAAGGAAGTAATGAAAAAAATTATCCTGGATATTCAAGAAAAAGAAGGAAGATGGTGGAAACAACCTGCAAAGTATTTGGAAGAATTAAGTTTAGGCATAAGACAGATAAGAAGAATGAACAAGGCAGAAATAAAATCGGAAACCAAAAAGTGGGATACTGAAAAGTGGAAAGAAGAAATAGAAAGTAAAGTGAGCTTAGAAATATATAGAACGTGGAAGAAAGAAATTAAAGAAGAGTTACTTTATGACAATACATTTGCTCCAGCGATATTTTTTAGAGCAAGAACTAATACGTTAAAACTACATATTGTAAATAGACACAATGGGGGGGGGGGGAATGTAAATTGTAATTTTTTTGAAAATGAGGAGGAAGATTTGATAAATTTTTTTTTGTTTTGCCAGGGTATATACTATATAGAAAAAAAAGGAATGAAGTAATTGAGCTACAACAACCATACGACGAAGACCTAAAGAAAATAGGATTATCTTTATTTAGTGAAACAAATATAGAAAAGAAAAAAGAAGTATTAAACCTGATGTGGAAGAAAAGACAAAACAGTACAAGAAGATAAACTTTGGAGGCACTGTTGTAAAGGCTATGCCTCACCCCAGAACCTGAACCTGAACCTGAACAACCTCAAAAACCAACCATATACAATACTCCAAATCTCTAAAAAACCGCCAAAACAACAACCTCAAAAACAAACGACATAAAATTCTCCAAACCTCTAAACGACTGCCAAAACAACAACCTCAAAAACCAGCGACATAAAATCCTCCAAGTCTCTAAACAACCGTCAAAACAACACCCTTTTCAACCAAGTGACCAAGAACATACAAATAAAATTACACATCTAATAGCACAATAAATGAAATAACTATAAAAGCAACACAAACTCACAAGAGGTAAATAAAAAGGAGGGGGAGGAGTAAAGAGGAGGGGAGGAAGGGGAGGTGGCAAGGAAATATCGAAGAGGAGGGGAGAGGGGCAAGAAGGAGGGGGAGAGGAGGGGAAGGCGGCAAGAAGGAGGGGAAGGGGGCAAAAAGGAGGGGGAGAGGAGGGGAGGGGGGCAAGAAGGAGGGGGAGAGGAGGGGAGGGGTAATAAAGAACCAGGAGGAGAAGGGGCGTGGAAAGACGGGGAAGGGGTAAGAGGAGCAAGGAAAGGGTGGCAAAGGGAAAGAGGAAAATGTAGTAGGGGAGGGCATGAAAAGTGGCCCCTCCTCCTTCCCTGGCCCCTCTCCTTCTCTTCCTCTTCCCTTACCCATCTCTCTCTTTAAATATGGTGGGGGGGGGTAAAATGTGGTTTTAGAAGCCTCATTTATGAACACTGTGATAGGCTATCATCTCACTGACATACTGTGGTGCAATACTTCGTCAGCAAGGGAAGTACTCAGTTTCTATTTTCGGCATACCACTTTTTCGTGAGTAATTAAGAATTTTAAAGAAACAAAGACTGAGTGCAACCTATTCAGCACATTCGAAATCACTATACAGGTATAAATGCATCAACTTACCAATATAAGACGAACAAATTGCAGACAGTGTTTCCCACTGCGGCAGTACAGCTGGAGTGGCTGCCTGGTTGGACGTAGACGGTGATGCTGTTCACGTATCAAATGCGTACAGCACTCAGGGATACCACTATTAAAATTTAGTTTTTTAATATTTATATTTGAATAGATATATACAAGTCGAATAATAAAGATCCACAAATACGTTTATATATTTTTTCTTTACTGCGAGTTCTGCCATATTTTGAATTTTTATTTTTATTTTGATATTTTGAGATTTTAGCGACCCCAGGAAAAGCACTTGGCGACCCCACTTGGGGTCACGACCCCAGGGTTGGGAAACCTGGAGATAGTAGCATATCTGGACGACTGGCTGGTGTGGGCAGCATCCAAGACAACTTGTCTACAAGCAGCCGGAAAGGTGATCCAGTTCCTGGAGCACCTAGGCTTCAAGATCAACCGCAAGAAGTCTTGCCTTTCTCCAGCTCAGAAGTTTCAATGGTTAGGAATCCACTGAAACTTACAGTCACACCGTCTCTCCATTCCACTGAAGAAGAGGAGAGAGATAGCGGGATCTGTCAAGAGACTATTGAAGCACAAAAGGATTTAAAGATGGCAACAGGAAAGAGTATTGGGTTCTCTCCAGCTCTCAGCAGTGACAGACCCAGGGCTAAAATCACAGTTAAAGGATACGTCAGGAGTCTGGAGAAGATACGCATTAAACGCTCGAAGAGATCAACAAAGGTTGACACCGACCTGATTGCACACGCTACTAAGGCCGTGGTCAACAGCCAAGAGCCTAGCATGAACAATTCCGTTACAACCACCTCAACCATCAGAGGTAATACACACAGATGCCTCCCTGGAAGGATGGGGAGGCCATTCGCAACAAAGGAAAGTGCAAGGGAATTGGTCGCACCAGTTCAAAACCTCTCACATCAACATCTTGGAGGCTATGACAGTCTTCCTAACGTTGAAGAAACTATCCCCTCGCAGGTCAGTCCACATCAGACTGGTCTTGGACAACGAGTTGATAGTAAGATGTCTAAACCGAGAAGACTCGAGATCCCATCACATCAATCACGTGATGTTTGCCATCTTCTACCTGGCAAGGAAGAGAAGATGGCATTTATCAACAGTTCACCTTGAAGGGTTATGGAATGTGAAGGCGGATGCTCTATCCAGGCGAAAGCCGATAGAGACACAATGGTCTCTAGACGTAGACTCATTCTACTTCATCTCGGAAAAAGTCCCAGAACTGCAGATCGACCTCTTCGCAATGAACGACAAGAAACTACCTCATTTTGTAGCCCCTTACGAGGACCCTCAAGCAGAAGCGACAGGCCCCATGTCTCTCGACTGGAACAGATGGAATCGAATCTATCTGTTCCCACCAACCAATCTCCTGCTGAAAGTCCTCAACAAGCTAAGATCCTTCAGAGGAACAGCGGCAGTAGTGGCCCCCAAATGGCCCAGAAGCAATTGGTTCCCTCTAGTTCTAGAATTGAAACTGAAGCTGTTTCCTCTGCCGAACCCAGTATTATCTCAACTGGTTCAGAAGTTGACTCTCTACGCACGAGAACCAACAACCTACATCTCATGATTTTCTCACCCTAGCAGCCAAGAAAAGGTTTGGGATCTCAAAAGACAAAATCGACTTCATCGAAGAATGCAAGTCAAGTTCAACTAGGAGACAATATGAACCGTCTTTGAAGAAGTGAGTTTCCTTTGAGAAAGAAAGGAAACCAACAGAAATATCAATAGATTTCTGTCTCTCCTTCTTCACCCACCTACACGAACAAGGCCTTGCTTCCACCACAATAACTGCGTGTAAGTCGGCTTTGACTAGACCTCTTCTTTACGCCTTTCAGGTGGACCTTTCAAGTGAAATCTTCAATAAGATACCAAAAGCATGCGCTAGACTCAAACCAGCAACCCCTCCAAAGCCTATATCATGGTCATTGGACAAAGTTTTGCACTACGCTTCGAATATGAACAATGAGGATTGCGCCCTAAAGGATCTGACACAGAAAGTGATATTTCTGTTTGCTATAGCCTCAGGGGTTAGAGTTGGTGAAATAGTGGCCTTATCCAGGAATGAAGGCCATATTCAGTTCACAGAAACAGGAGAACTGAATCTTTTCCCTGATCCTACCTTTCTCGCCTAAAACGAGCTGCCCACCTAAAGGTGGGGTCCTTGGAGAATCTGCCCTCTGAAGGAAGATGTCTCTCTATGCCCAGTAGAGTGTCTTAAGGTCTATCTTTGAAGAACTTCAAACTTCAAGGAGGGACAGCTCTTCCGAGGCGAAACCTCAGGATCAAATTTATCCCTAAAACAACTGAGGGCGAAACTCACCTACTTTATTCGCAGAGCGGATCCTGACAGTACACCCGCAGGTCATAATCCTAGAAAAGTTGCTTCTTCATTGAACTTCTTTCAACACATGGACTTTGATAGGCTCCGCTCATATACGGGGTGGAAATCTTCCAGAGTCTTCTATAAACATTATGCGAAACAAGTGCACGAGATAAAGCACTTTGTGGTGGCGGAAGGTAGTGTCATAAAACCTGTCGTCTAGTGCTACGATGAACAGTGGACTGTTTTGGGACTCAACAGTGTATCGTGTGAATAGGTGTTAACACCCTTGAGTGTAATACCTTCTAGTGAAAATCAGTATGGTGCAGAATCTAACCAATAACACCAGTGCCGTGTGAACAATTGTACACAGTGTTGAAGCATATCCAACATCAAAGTTAAACTAAACAAATTAACTTCACATTATTGAGTGGCAGTTTAACAAATGAATTAATATATGTATATTCTTCTCTTACAGGTTAAAAATATATATATAACCATGATGTTCATATGTGCAGGCTAGATTCCTTCTCAGGATACATCATTATCATTTTGTTTTGCTTATGAAAATAAAAAACAAAAAAGGTATCTGCATCTTTTTTTATCATCAGTAATAAAATAAAAGATTCCAAAGTTTTTCTATTTTCTCAAATAGATACCTTATTAACAATGATTTCCAAAGAACAACCAGGTAATCTCGAAAGAAGTTTCCCTCGTGTTCCTACGGAAATACAAACTTTGAATCCTTATAGTCGAAGTCGATAATTTCCTTGCTGGGGGCAGGAAGGCCTAAGTTAGTTCAAAACTTAGCGGATATGAAAAATAATGGTAATGTCAGGTATAAAGGTCTAGGAGACCATATAAGGAACTCATTCAAAGTAAAGACATTTATACAAACCCACAGATATAGTACTTTCAAGTTAATTCTCTGGTAAGCTTCCATCAGGACGACATAGCTGAGCTCAAAAAACAGACTTTGAGCAAAGTGAAAAATCTATTTTTGTGTGAGATAGCCATGTCGTCCTGATGGACCTACCCTTCTTTCTTAAAATGACCCCACTCGAAACTTCTCTATCTGCGGCTATTCCTGCTTAAATGCAACTAGGAATGATGGGCCGTAGTAGTACAGGGAGGGGGTCCACCGGGTACCTTGATAACGGCTCCATTTTCGTTCGCCACTCTTCCCCCTCAAAGAGCTAAATATATTCAGGGTGAAGATTGCTATGTGTCGTATCAAAAAATACGTCCCCTGTTATTATGCAATATACTTAAAGATATATTAAGGATACTCGCGCCAGGAGTTAGAATTCTGGAGACCTAAGTTTAATTCTCTGGGAGTATCACTGTAGCAAATAGCCCTTAGAAAGCTTCCTAAAGGAACCTTCCATCAGGACGACATGGCTATCTCACCCAAAAATAGATTTTTCACTTTGCTCAAAATCCGTTTTATAGCTAAATACCGGGAACGTTGCACTACTAACTAAATATTGCATTTATGACGTGCAACAGCAGTCTCAAAATGGCCGCCTCCGGGGTTGGCTGCGCTCAACTTAAAACACTTAAATTATGTGAATTCAACTGTGAGAAGGGAGCTGTAAATTATACACAGGAAAGATCAAATACTCGACTTTCCAGAGGATGAAGATGCTGGAGATTGCATGATGATAATCCAATAAACCGTAACAACACCGAGAGAAACGTGGGAGCGCACTTAGCTTAAATGCTACAGTTGAAAGGAATGATGGGCCGTAGTAGTACAGGGAGGGGGTCCACTGGGTACCTTGATAACGGCTCCCCTTTTGTTCGCCATTCTTCCCCCTCAAAGAGTTAAATCAATTTGGGGTGAAGATTGCTATGTGTCATATCAAAAAATACGTCCCCTGATATTATGCGATATCCTTAAAGATATATTAAGGATACTCGAGCCAGGAGTTAGAATTCTGGAGACCTGCGGTTAATTCTCTGGGAGTATCACTGTAGCAAATATCCCTTAGAAAGCTACCTAAAGGAACCTTCCATCAGGACGACATGGCCGAGCCCAAAAAAGATAAAAGTGAGCATCGAATCCTAATGCAATACAAAAGTAAGAAGAATCACATGCTAACTTTATGACAATTAATGAACGATTAAATCCTTCATAACATATGCTACTACACCTATGAACTATGCTAAAACATGTTCTAACAATGCAATACTGTGCATCTTACTCTTAATACCCGTTGCGCATATAGTATTACAGTACAAAATATATAACAATTACACTCTGAAAATAATATAATCACTTGACTCGAGATATTAAATCCCAATAAAACATCAGACTAAGACAAAATAAATAATACTTATGAAAATTATGCAATCACTTGTTTTACTTGAAATTAAATTTTACACAAAAACCACCTCTTGCTTTGATTCTTTAACAGGATACGAGCAATTATGAAATAAACACCGATGATTGAAATAATACCCTCTTTACAAAAATAAATATATTCTATATAAATACAACACTTTGAAATGAAATTTACATAATAATAATAAGTCTGAACAAAACTTAGATTAGGACAAAAATGTTACCCTCTGAAAACGGATTTTAAGCAAAGTGAAAAATCTATTTTTGGGTGAGATAGCCATGTCGTCCTGATGGAAGGTTCCTTTAGGTAGCGTTCTAAGGGATATTTGCTACAGTGATACTCCCAGAGAATTAACCATAGGTCTCCAGAATTCTAACTCCTGGTGCGAGTATCCTTAATATATCTTTAAGGATATCGCATAATATCAGGGGACATATTTTTTTATACGACACATAGCAATCTGCACCCTGAAAAGATTTAGCTCTTTGAGGGGGAAGAGTGGTGAACAAAAGGGGAGCCGTTATCAAGGTACCCGGTGGACCCCCTCCCTGTACTACTAGGTCTACGTGCTTTCTTTGTCTTCCTGTTCTTAGGATGAGGACCACCGTCTGAGGGTGATTTCCTCTTGGAAGACATGCCCCACTTTTAGAGAAGGTTCCTATTCTCCAAGGTGGCTTTAGCAATAACCTCCTGAACCACATCTTGTGGGAGGAGATCCTTGCCCCAGAAGCATGAAGTTATTAGCTTCCTGGGTTTGTGTTTGACCGTTGCTGCGGCAAACACATGCTCTCTACAGGCCCTCCTGGACCTGACGAAGGCATACAAGACCTTCACAAGGGTACCCATGTGGGACTTGGCTAAGACCATATACATGTCTGGGGCGTTGGTAAGGCCTGCACACATTTCCAGGCACTTCTGATGAGACAAAGAAGCGGCTAGTCTCTCTTTTGTCTCCAGTTCCTTTCTCAAAAGATGCTCTGGCAGCTTTGGAAGGTTCTCATTGAACTGCTGACCTGCTATCTCCGGATCCAACTTAGAGACAGAGAAGGTTAGATGAACTTCGTTCCACTTCTCCTCGCAGGTAGGCATGGCTAGAGATAATGGTTTACATTCCTCTAGCACTGGGCATGGTTTGCCCTCATCGACTGCTCTCATGACACAGTCAAGGGCTTTCACTGAAAAGGGGAAAACTCTAGAGGAAGGAGCAATAGAGGTAGGATGCCTCTTGCTCAATGCTGAGACTTTGGAGTTGGTATAACCGGCTCCTCTTAGGGTCTTGGATAGGATAGCCTGTGCCTTGTCATGCTCAAAGATAATAACTTCCTTCGCTTCCGTCTCCTCATGGGATGCTGGTTCATCCCGCAGTCTCACATAACAATCTGGGTATGCCGAAAAGCTAGGCAAGAATTGGAGATCTTCAAGGGGTTTGGCCCCCAACTTCAAGGAGATATAGAGCTTCCCATTCATCATGGGCATGTGCTCCATGTACCTCCAAGGGTTGGTTTCGGAGCAGTGAGGTAAGTTAGATACTCTAAGAGGCTTAGCAAAGCCTCTGGAAGCACCAGAGCATTTCCCTTCCCTCACCTCTTTCTTCGTCTCTTTGAGATCTTGTTTAATATCCTGCTGTTCCTTCCGGAGCACTGCCAACATCTGCTGGATCAACTCCAGGAGCGCTTCACTTCTGCCGACCTGCACATCCGGTTAGGGAGTTAGGGTTGAAGATGTTGACGGCACAGGTTGATATGCCGTCACGGAAAACTGAGGGTCCTCAGTTACCGTCGAAGCGGATCTATCTTCCTCCATAGGTGGTTGAACCACATCTTCCTCAGGGTCTTCTTGTAGAACATCCTTTTCGGTGTTGGTAGACACCTCCGACATCCATTCTTGGTGGATGTCCATGCCTTCCAGTGCCTTGTTAATGTCTGCGTCCAATGTCAGTTGGATGAAGGGAGGCTTGACCTGTACCTGGGGCACAACCGCACTGAATTGGGCCTTAGGGAACAGAAGGTACCTCAAAGATTTATTAGGTAGGTAAGGTCCCAGAGAGTTCTTCTGGAACCCTCTTACCCACCTTCGAATAGTTTCTCTTGCTGTATCCCTTGACTTTGTAGTGTCATGGATCTCTTCTCCAAATCCTTCGGTCATCAGGACCAAGCAGATGGAGCAACCCTTCTGGTCCCAGTACCTCAGGGATCCAGATACGATGCAGCAGGGGGCATGAAACCTGCACATCGTTTGCCCACAGAAGTCTTTGCTTTTGTGGTTGCAAAACACGACTGCACACTTCACCATTGACTCCTCTGGTAAGGAAAGAAAAGATGAAATGAGTATTGAGTTACTTATATCATTGATATAAATGCATATTTGAAATAGTAATACTTACTAATTATATTTAATAGCTTAGAATAGTAACTGATGAGTTTGGAGCCTAGGAGTTTATGTAATTTGTCAGCCATAATATATATATATATATATATATATATATATATATATATATATATATATATATATATATACTGTATATGTATATATTTATCTATATACATATACTTATATATATATATATATATATATATATATATATATATATATATATATATATATATATATATACATATACCATCAAATTTTCTTAACTCGTGAATCCATTATCTTCTCTTCCTTCCACTGCTTCATTTGCAATCTCTGTGGACCTATTTTGTTAATATTAATGTCCATATATCATCTGTCCTTCTTATTATATGTCCTGCACGCGTCCATTTCTTTTTCTTATATGTTGTTAGATAATCCTCTACATTAGTTAGCTCTCATATCCATGTCGCTCTTTTTCTGTATCTTAGTGTTAATCCTATCATTATTCTATCCATAACTCTGGTTGTAAGTAGCTTGTGTTTTAATGCTTTATAAGGCTCCAAATTTGATACTGGCAGGACCATCTGATTAAATACATTTCTTTTTAGAGAAAGTGGCATTTACATTTCATAATCTCTTTTTTTAACCAAAATCTCTCCATCCCATGCTTATCTTTCTTTCAGTTTCGGTCTCATGTCCTGGGGAACACATACTGTCTGCCCTAAGTACGTATATCCATTAAAAATCTCTAGCGTCTCATCATCAACCTTTATTTATTGTATCTCTGTATTTTCATTAAACATTATCTTAGGTTTGCTCATATTCATCTTCAGTCCTACATTTCTGCTTTCTCTGTTAAAATCTTCTATCATCTTTTGCAATTTCTTCCATGATTTAATGGAACTAAGTCATCCGCAAATCTTAAATTTTAAGGTATTCCCTATTAATGTTAATTCCTACATTTTCTCAATCTTAATTCTTAAAAACTTCTAGGCATGCTGAGAATAATTTAGGAGAGATGGGGTCTCCTTGTCAAACTCTTCTTCTCAATTAGAATTTTGTCACTAAATTTATGTAGTTTTAGGATTGCAGTACTACCCGTATCTTAAAGTTTTCTAATATAAGTATCATCTATTCTTTGTCTTTGAAGATCTTTTCTTACTGCTAAAGTTTTGACCGAACCAAAAGCTTTATCATAGTCTTTAGATGCCATACATAGTGGTTTCTTATTTTTCTATTCGTTGGATATTATCAGTTGTTGAATATCCACTTCTAAACCCTGCCTGCTCTCTTGGCTGATTAAAGTTTAGCTTTCTTTCCATTTTGCCTGATATGATCTTTGTAAATATTTCATATACTACTGAGAGTAAACTTATTGGGCAGTATTTTTTAGGTCTTTTGTGTCTCTTATTGTGAATGATAAATGATAAAGTTTTTTCAAGTTAAAGGTATAGGCCAGTTTTCTAGAGGGTTATATACATTGATCATCATTTATTCTTAATATGTTTTATGTTCATTTGAGTTATATACATTGTTCATCATTTATTCTTAATATGTTTTATGTTCATTTCAGATTGACCGTGGTCATTGTTCAATAATAAAGACATTTGAATAAATGGACCAAGCTCTTATTTATGACCACGGTCAATGCTTATTAAAAATACCACTTCCAAGCTGGCTGGTCGAAGCACAAAAGATAAAAATAATCCAGCATTCGGGACACAACCGACTCCTGCTGCAGTCAAATCGAAAAAAAAAATTAATAAAGACATTTGAATAAATGGACCAAGCTCTTATTTATTTTCCAAACATTTAGTGTAAAGTTCAGCAAAATTTACTGCTATGACATTCTCCATCTATTATTAGTTTATGTGTTTGGCCATCTTCTGCTTTGCCTCTTTTCATGCATTTTAAAGTTTCCTTTACTTCTACTGTTACTTTCGGTACCGGCTCAGGAGTTTCATTATTTCTATTGACAAAGTTGTTTCTTAGGTCACTATTGTATAGCATTCTATAGAAATCCTCTGCAATTTTTATTACTCCATCTCTTCTATTGATACATCCATTTTCATCGGTTAAGGCAAATATCTATTGGCACCTTATTCCAAGTCTTCTTTTCATTAACTTGATGCTTCTTCCTTTCTTTGGTGCTTCCTCATTTTGTCTGATTGTATTTACGAATTTCTTGTGATTTTAGTTTGATTATTGTTTTGGATAGTTCTGCTAATTATATTTTATCTCACTTGGATTTTACCATCATATCCAATCTTTTCTTTATTAGATTTTTGGTGCCTTCTGATAGTTTCCCTTGATCTTGTTTTGGAACTTTTCCACCGATCTCTTGTGCTGATTCCAATACAAATTTTTGTTAAATTTCTATTCATCTCTTCTTTATTTACTTTCATTTCGTCACGTAGTTGGGAGCACCTACATTTCATTACCAAATTGAGCTCATCATATATTTCTCTTATTACAGGAGTTTTTATCTTCTTTCTTAGAATTATTTTTTTTTTCTTTCCTTAGATCTAGACAAATGCTACTTCTCTCAATTCTATGGTCGTTTGACTTAAATTTTTTTAGCTCTGTTACATCCGTAACTAAATTAGCTTTTTCACTGAAAATAAAATGTATTTTCCATTTTCATTTTTATAAAAAAAAAAGGTTTCATGATTATTACATTGTTTTTCTTTTTCAGCAAATTTTACAAGCATGTCTCCATATGTTGTTTCTTATGCCAACTCCAAATTTGCCTGATTTTTATTCCCTTCTTTTCCTTTGACCTACTTTACACAAAAAATCACCCAAAACAAACGCAAGTAGTCTTAGGTTTTTAGATATCTAAAGATCATAAAAAAGTTTCTCTTTTCTCCTCTGTATCGGAGATTGTTGGTGCAAACGTTTAAATAATCTTCATTTTAAACATTTTATTTAGTTTGATAATCAATCCTCGAATTCTATCACTCATACAACACAATTCTTCTGTTACCTGCACGATTGTTATTATTAATAAGAAAGCCCACTCCATTTCCTGGTACATTTCATGTCCTCTGAAGAAAAAGATCTGACTCTCTTTTAAGTCTAATTTCACTCAATCCTAATATATCACAAATTATTTATTTGAGCTCTTCTAGTAGCACAGCAAGATCTTCTTCCCTAGACAGGCTACTGAAATTGTACGTTACAAGATTAGTTTCCAAAGTTGGTCTCTTCTATTTTTCAAACACACCCACACAAACACAAATACATATTTATATATATATATATATATATATATATATATATATATATATATATATATATATATATATATATATATCAAAAATAACGTAGTGTTGAAACCGTTGGGGTCATGCTGATGACCTCTTCTGCTGCCTTCGCTTGGTTAATAGACATAGAGTCAGCTCCGATTGGCGTCGAGAGGCTGTTGACGCCTCATACTTGATGACTAGGTCCTTTTTCTGTCTCCTACTTTGTCGTTGCAGGCAAGGGGGGCCGAGGTTGCAGCCAGGAGACTGGTGTGAACTGCTCTCATGTCGAAGAGGGGACCCATATCCATGACCCCCTAGGCAAGATGACACCAACCCCATGATGCCCATGGATCACGCTTTCATAACCTACCGCACCTTTGATCAGTTTGAAGAGAGCCTCAATTAAGGGCTAAACATCCTACCCGTTTGTGCCCAGGGGCACTAAAGCTAAGCTTTATATACTTGTATTTTTTAACTTATACTTGGTCTCCCAGCTGTAGTCTCGGCCCGAACTTTGATGTGTATTGAATATTTGTAAGAGCACTCATTTAGTAGTCAGTTAAGAGAAGTAATTTTCAAAGACTTTTTTATTTCGCTACCAATAATGATTGACCTTGAGAAATTAAATTAAGTGCTCCTTGACTGTGTAATGACTCTTTGTTCAAATATATTTAAGTTGAAAGAACAGATTCGCCTCTGTCTTATTCCGTTTCCTGAATTATATTTTCAAAAAGAATTTGTCCATGATTTGGGACAAATAAATGGTGGCATACTAGTGGGATTTCTTTCAACTAAGAAGTGAACTGAAATGAAGAAAATTACGACATGAGTGCTTCGGAGCAGCAGCAAGATATTAGTTTCCTCGAAATGGAAGCCCATATTAGAACATCGGCGGGCGCGGAGTGACTAGCACTACAGGGAGTTTACCAAAACAGCCCTTTACTAGAAGATGGGTTCGAGCCCCGGGCTGGAGGGAATGGACGATACAGCGAATACGAAACATTTCTGAGTTCTGTGGAAGCAGCGACGTCGGAGCAGTGTTGGACCGATTGTAAAAAAATCATTGTGGCGAAACAGAGAATTCGAGGAAATGCCCATAGGAAAGTGAGGTGAGATCTTGAATTCATGGAACCCAGGTCATGGACACATCTGAAAATACACCTACAACGGAGGTTAGGCCTAAGTACCGACAGATTACATGAACATTTATTTAACAATGTTCCCGCCCGGAAGGAAGCAGCTAGGGGGAGTTTTGTGAACAAGTCACCCACGGAGGACCTGCAGGGAGGAGACCTTCGAGCCCTTCCGTCGAGACTAGCGGGCCGAAACAGACGGTGGCCAAGGGAGGACATTGTAAGGAAACACATCCGTCTCAGAGAGGATGACATGGCAGTGTTTCTGTTGAAATAGAAGATGGTACGCCCTCAAGTACGTCTAAAATCGCCATCGTGTTCAGTTTCCCGTCGCGAGCAACAGCATCGAAACTCTCCATCCGAAATGGCGACCCAGGACTAGGCCTACTATCGACGCTGACAACGAAAGCACGGGAAGTGTGTCTGATTACCCTAACCATAGAGGATTTCGTCGTCCAAGCAGCAGCAGTGGGCGCATTGATAGAAATGGCACGCCCACAAAGGCCAATGACAATCCCGAAAATTGGAAGAGGTCCCAGACAGCAACTGTAGGACGAAGGACCCAAGGCGACCCACAGCAATCAACCCACACAGAAGTTAAGTAACATGGTACAGAATATGTACTTTTATGATTAACTAATATGTTTTGATATTTTGTAAAATTGTGTAGAGTAACGAAGCTATCATTCCGTTTTCTTTACGTAATGTTAAAGTGAATGACAGAACACTACTATATCGTTTCCAGAGGCCGTGTAATAGTGTTTTTTTTTAAATAAATCCTAAAATAACTGATGGATTTCCATGATATCAAAGCAGGGAGTGCTTCATACAATGGCCTAATTTTGGGAAATACTGTGCATTGCCAATTACGTTTCATTAACTTTTTTACTTAAGAAAATGAGGCTAAAGCCAGTCTTAGCCACCCACACATTCGCAAAAGTGATGACGTCCCTCAGTGACGTTGTTATAATGTTTCTTCCCCTGTACCTCCCATCCCCCGAATTGTTAAACGCCTGTTTAACTCCATAGATAATTGTCATATGACCTACCCCAAGCAATACGAAATTCTTTGTCAGTAAAAGTTCAGCATACCTGGTAATGTGATTCGTGACTTTAGACTTTACCTAAACACAAGACCAACGTTTTATGTCTTACCCACTCACTTACATTGAAGATCGAGAATGAGACTTATAACAGGAGACGAAAGAAGCCATGCTAACCCTACATTTCGCACTTCAAGCGAGTGTTGGTAAAGCAATAGAAATATAGTTTTCTTTAGGTTAAGACGTAGGACTCATTCTTCCATACAACACAGGTTACTCGATACATCAATTGCCAGGAAGAAAATGACAGAGAGCATTGTTTGATATAATTTATCATATCAATTTCACCTGAGAGAGTAGCTTGAATTCCTTAGAAGGAAGACTTCTAAAAGATGTTTCATATAAGGGCATTGACATCGGCCATTTGATAAATTTTGAAATCATATGTATATATATATATATATATATATATATATATATATATATATATATATATATATATATATATATATATATATATATATATATACAGTATATATATATGTGTGTGTGTGTGTGTGTTCATACATACATAAGATTTATTATATTTCAACCTATATATTTATTTACGTTATAAGTACCAGTACCTATTTTTGTTACTTAAAAGGTATGTGACAAATATTATTGCGACTTTGTCACTGGAATTATACCAGACTTCAATTAATGAACCAATCAACCTTACTTTGAGAAATCCATTGACATTGTCTACATGCCAAGCTGATATACTCGTATCAAAGTATTCATTAGCTTTGCTTTTCCAAAATAATGTTATCACCAATTGCTGGAAACCATAGATTTATGAGGGATGAAGAAAAAAAAAAACAAGAAATGGACACTTATACATTTTACTCATCATCACTCTCAAGGAAAAAATTGTTTTCTATTTCTACTAATGTTTTTATCTTAATTTTTTTTATTTTATTTTTTAGTCGCAAATCTAAAATTTGTAGGAGTCCGAATAGAATATCTCTCAGTGCGATTCCACACCCCTGTTTTAAACCTCTTCTATTATGTTTGATAATTTGTGTTAACAATCTAATCATTATCTGCCACCATAAAACATTTTATTGCTCTTCCAGCTCATTTTATATGTGCAGTACACAGTCTTTCCTAACAGGGATTTACTCGGTAGCCTAATAACAATGGGAATGAAGGAAAGAAGGCAAGAAGGAAGTGGGGGGGGCGAGTACTAGGATAGCCATAGGTGTAAGCACCGAAGGAGGGTTGGGGGAACCTCTGCGTCACAGTTATGTGATTAAGTAACACTTCTTCGAAACGCTCTGAAGGAAGGGAAGAAGTTCCTCTTTTTTCTAAGAGTAAACAGGTTAATTAAGCACATCTGTCAATTCATTGTACCATCAAAAATTACGCCAATGTTTGAAACATTCATTGCTGTAGTTTCATGGAAATTCATGAGCCGGTTTGTTAGATATTTGGGAAAAGCACTATTACACGGCCTCTGGAAACGATATAGTAGTTTTGATTGAAGAAAGTAACTAGTCGAGTAAAACGATTTCAGTGTTAAAGCTTCGAGTAAAGATTAAATTTTCTTTTCACAAAAGAAGAAAATCAGATTGATTTTGTTGCTGCGTGGTTAAATGAGAAATTGTTCTTTGTGCTGTATGAACTATTTGTGTTCATTGCATAGTTTCTTTGGTTTATAGTAGTTTAAGTTTGGTTTTTGAGACCTTTGTGGTCAAAGATGTTAAATGTGACTTTTGGAAAAGAAGTCAAGTCACATGTTGAGATAATTCTGTGTTAACAATAATAAGTTGTTTACTTCCAGAGAATAAATGTAGAAAGTTTGTAAGTTCAGTGTTAAGACGTAATTTATGAAGTTCTTTATGATGTCCCTTTTGAGTATGTACTTAATAAAATTATTGAGAAAGAAATGTAAATTAGGTACATTGGTAATTTGAGAAATTTGTGTCACAGCGTTTGTTCTTACGTCATACTCCGTATTGTCGATCAGTAGCCTACTTAGATCGTTGTGAAATGTTTTAAGAAAGAGTTAAGCTATTGTTGTCGGTTTAGTCTGAGATTATCCTAAATAATGAAGATTCGTTTGTTAACGTAATAACAGAAGTGAGTTCAGTTGTTAACAGTTGTTGAGTAATTAGTAATGTCACGTAGGAGATTTGAAAATTGGCGTTTGGTTTCTTTTAGTTGCAGTGTGTCATAAGTGATTTGTTTACCAGTGTTTGGTCGGATTGATGACACCGAGCATTGTTAACAAATCATCTTGGACAAGTAATGTCAAATGATTTAACAGGGAGTGCGGATACATTGTAGATTTAAAGGGTACCCGATTAGAGTCAGCTGACATGAGTAAAGATGAATGAAGCGTATGAGATGACGTGGGAATTCCCTGAGTAAGCATTATGATGTCACAATCACTGTTAAAGAGTTTTTTTTTTTCTCTTTTTGTGTATTGAAAAGAAATCTAAGATCTTGACAAGTAACGTAATTTCTCTTTACTTAAAGGTCAGAATTAGATCTTTATTTTCTAACTCGGTATAGGATTGTGTGTTTTGGAAAAATCGTGACATGTGAACAAAAATTAATTGTTTTTAGGTAATGATTGACAACATGATATGGAGAAGAGAATTTGAGTTCTTGTGTGTTTGTCAGTTCCAGTTAACTGGCGAGAACAAATAAGTAATGTGAAAGATTTGAGAAATGGCGAACAAGTTGCCGTAGATTTTCATTTGTGTGTGGCAAAGAATAAAATAAATTATCGGAATGATTGTAAAACCAGATATTGGTGACACGGTAATTTAAACAGTAGTGTTAGAAGACTTGATAGGCTAACCTGTGTTTTGAAGAATAGCTTAGTCAAGCAATAAAATTTGATTCATGTAATGAGTTCTTAAGTTGTTTACTTATTTTTGAGTATTGAGGGAATCATATTGACAAAACAAACTTTGGGTTAGAAGGTGACAATGAGTAACCATACCGTTGCCTTCGTTAGCTAATTAATGTCTGATAAGAAAAGGTTGTTTTATGTCAGATTGTGTTAAAGAAAAAAGTAAATGTTTTTGGTGTCAAAGTATAATGTAAAAGGTGGATTTGATTGTAATTAAGTGATTTGGTGAATCCATGAGATAAAGCCTAGTATTTTGATGGCTTTGTGTACGTTCAGAGACCAATAAGAGGCTAGCTAATTGCCCTTCAGCGTTATACAAGTCTCAGTGACTTGTCTCAAAGGTCAAACGAGACTATGTTATGTACTCTGTTTTGCTCTCTTTTTTTTTTGTGTGTGTGTGCCGTAATGCCTGTTTTATGTATAAGTTAAGGACATAATTCTAAGATTTTGAGCTCAGTTTGTTTTTTTCAGTTTCAGTACTTTTTGCATGCTATGTTTTTTGGGTTGTCTTTCTCTTATCTTTTTAGCTGTAAGTTCGTTGCTTGCTAAAAGATGCGAGGAAGAAAGATTTTGGTGACTATTGGAGAGTTTGGGTCAGCAGAGTTCGACCCATGTAAGTCCCTGTGTGTGCGAATGTTTGTGTTTGCATACGGGTGCGTGAAGGGATGAGACGTGCAGAGGGAGAGAGCTAGAGATGCAGATTGCGCACGTGCAATGTTGGCAGGATGAGAAAAAAAAAGTGTGGAAAGGATGAGAGAGAATTGTTTTTTTTTTTTTTTTTTTTTTTACTGATGATTGTCCTTAAGGGTAGGGAAGTAAGAAAGTTTTCCTTTAGAGTTTTTTCTTTTTCTTTGGAAATTAATTGAAGAGATTTTTTTTTATTGATATCAGTGACAGGTTATGAAGAATTTGTTATGTTCTGGATAAAGTTTAACGTAATTTGGGAACAGTTTTGACCTTGGAGAAATTCTGTAGCGTTCAGTTTTAACGTAAATTTACGTTTTTCACCTTGTGTTTTTTGTTGTTTGGGAATTAACATAGGTCTGATCGGAATGATTTTCCCTTTCGTAATTGCGCTAGGAAGCTTCAGTTTCAAATTAGTTCTCTGTGGTGCGTTGTTGCACTCCCCAAGAGAGATTGGTTCACCAAACCTTTGATTGGGCTCCACAAGGCACTAAAAAAATTGGAAGACCCAGGCCTACATGGCTATAAAGTGCGAAGTAGATGATGATGATGTGATGGTAACGCAAGAGCCTTTGTTTGCGGGATGTGGGTCAGCTTGGATGAATAAATGTCCTAGAATTATTGTTGTTTGTTTGACAAAGTTTGAGTTCGAGCAAATAGGTGAGACAACACAAGATGGAAATGTCGCTGTTGTGAAAGCACTGTATGTAGGTTGTGTCTATGTTGTGAAACTTCTGTCAGAAAGCTTGTTTTTGGTTGTGATACGAGCGATGTATCAGCAGTTTGCCTAGATTGGAATTTGAATGATTGGGCATGGAGAATTTATAGCCCTGATGACGATGTCAGAGAGAGAGAGAGAGAGAGAGAGAGAGAGAGAGAGAGAGAGAGACTTTCTGTACTTGGGCGTTGAGATGCCCTTAGAGTTTGTTTATGTCCCTTGTTGTGAGTTGGCAGATGCTGATTGAAACTTGGGAGTTTGGACATTCCTGTTGTGGATGTTGAAGATTTTTTTTTTCTTTTTTCACCGTCTGGTTGGACTGGTGTTCTATTTTGATGACCTACCTGACCCCGGTGGAGAGGAAGAAAGGAGGCCAGATTCTTTATGCTGGCGGACCCTTTCTTAGAAGAGGTTGCTTTATTGTCCTTAAGCAAGATGCTTTGAGGAAGACCGCCACCATAGTTCATGCAATGAACGTGGAGGACGGGGAAACACCCCCACCCAAGGAGTGGTTTCGGGGATCCCAGGCATGCCTTACTTAGTGCAGAATATAGGCATAGCTCAGATGAATAGTTGTAATGGTACCATTCATTTTGACATTTTGTTGCTTTTTTTGCATAGAAGTCTGCAGAAGTGTTCTGAGTGGAGGAACAGAGCCTTGTTTGGCTATGATACTTTTTGTAAGTATGATACAGTTAGTTAACTGTTGATGGTGATGCGCATTAATTGATTTTTGATACAGCTGTTGTGTTGTTTTTTTTTTATGTACTAGTACCTTGGTTTGTAAACACTTTACTAGCGTGATATAGCTATATGAGAATGTTGTGACTAATAACATTTGTTGGTTTTCCAAGAAATTGTTTTTGTGTGAAACTTTTTTTTAGGTAATTTGAGAGTTTTTGCTAGCAACTATTGATTTTGGTTTAAACCTAATGAATGTACAATGTATTGTATTTACCAGTACTATATCTTAGATCTCTTTCAGACTGAGAGTCCAATGAATGAGCCAGAGTGTAGGCTTGACATATTAGGGCATTAATTCTTTTTGTACGATGACTGCATCCACTAATGGACTGTAGGAAGTAGAAAAGATAAGTATTTTTTAATACAAAGGTTACTTTCTGTTGTATGAATTTTAACTTAGTAGTCACTGTCCTCTATTATATGTTCTCTTGATAAATCATACAGTATCCATACATGTTCATATGTAAAGTATGTATATCATGAATACAGACATGTGTAGTGTTGACTGATGATTAATTCTCTTTTTGAGTTATCTTTAAAATACATTCACTGATAATGAGTATTTTTGTATGATTTGTTTTAATGATGGAAGTCTCTGTTTCAGGTTTCATTTGCTAATATGTAACCTTTTCAGTATTTTGTTTCCTGGTATTTAACTACCCATATTTGCCCATATGTATTATTTTTCAAAATTATTTGCTACATATTCTCACGAAGCTGGTCTAGTGTTGAGTAAATAATTTTTTAATGTATTTTATTTATATATTTCATTTGTGTATTAGAGCTGAGCAGCCAGCTGGTAAGGTGAGTTCCCCTCGGGTAGATATATGTTTGGTAAGTAAATTACGTAAGACTTTCATCGATAATTTCATTGTATTTTTCATTCAAATCAGTATATGTAAATTTATGCTATCTTTAAGAATTAATTATTTATTTCACATATTTTGTCATGAAGTCTTACCTAATCTGTTTAAGAGTGTTATATGATCCATATGAGATATGAACAAGGGCTTATGTAAATCATTTTTTTATATTTTTATGAGGTATTGCGTCATGTTTGTGAGAAAATACGCAATTCTTATATTTACCACGCGTTTTGGAAGATTCTCGAAAACCCCAGCGTTTTTTTATTTCCAGGGTTAAAGGTGGGCGAGCTAGCTGAGAGAGAGTCGTCTCACTGTTGCGTTGGTATGCGTCCGAGAGTTGCCTGAAAGCAAGGTTCGCCCCCTGAATTTTTATGTAGTTGATAACTCTGGCGTTGACGTTAGGCCAACACCCAAGGTTCCAGACCTCGGACCTAGAATTATCAAGAAGTTGCTAAATTCATATATAGGCACCCCAGGGCTGCATAGCAGCAGAAGAGAAACAGCCATCCTATACAATAGCCAAAGTTAATCCCGCTCTCTCTCCAAGTGCCTATAGTGTGTCCTCTCCAAAGTGATTAAGTTTAATTATGACATATATCGAGTGTAGTGTGGTGAAACATTACAAAATAAGTTAAAAGTTATTTTATATTCATTATGTTGTGGTGAGTGTTGGCATTGTGTAATTCTGTAACTGGCCCAAAGAGATTTGTGCAAATACGTGAAGTTAGTGAGTTTATCAGTTACCTAATGTAAGTTATCTAAGAGTTTGAGCATTAGAGTTTAATTATTTATTTTGTCTTAGTTTAAGGTTATTCAGATTTATTTTCAAGACAAGTAGTTATATAATTTTCAGAGCGTAACATTTTTGTCTTAATCTAAGTCTTGTTCAGACTTAATATTTCATTGATTCATTTTTTTATGTAAATTCTTTCAAAAGTTGTAATCTTTATAGAATATATTCATTTTTGTAAAGAGTGTATCATTCCAATAAACTGGGTTTACTTCAGTAGTCGCTGGTATCCTGTTAAAGAATCAAAGTAAGAGGTAGTTTTAAAAAATTCTTAAGAATGATTAACCAGTGTTGTTTTGAGTGACCTTTGGATATTCAGTGTTTTTATATATTACTCTCTGGGAGTTATACAGTCATCTCAGAGCTAGGGTATTAATATTTTCAAGTGCAACAGATTTAATGTAAAAATAATTAGGTAAGTTTGGAACTCGAGAGGTTGTATAGCTTACCAGCCATAACATATAAATAATATTATATTGTGGTTCCCAGACATGGAACCAAAGATTAATAAATTTTTTGGTGCCCAGACCCTTGAGTTCGAGCGAGTCTGATTTAAATAATGGTGATAACAGGGCTTTGTTTTGATTAAAGGTTTGAACAGTACAGTGTTGATAGGATTTTGTGTATTGTTAGGAAATATATTTTTGGAGAGGTATGAAATTATTTATTAAAGTACAAGATGGCACAGTTTAATATCCAAGAGTTTTTGAATAACTCAAATGTTCAGGAATTGTCAGAAGCTAATGTAACTAAAGCTCAGTGGCTCTCTATTTTAATGGCATGTGGTGGCCATGCAACGAGTGGAATGATTAAAGCCCAAATTAAGTGTCTAACATTAGAAGCATTGATAAACACAGGAAAGTTGATGCAAGAAAATACTGTACCAGCTTGTGAATTGTTGGAGGAAGGTGAGGAAGAATTTGTAGTGAAGCAAGGACCAGTTGACCCACAAACTTAAGGCATGAAAGCAGATAGGGATGTAGAGGTTGAAATTCGATGAATTGCAGCGGAGGAGAATTTGATCAAGTTGAAGATGATGGCGGAAGAGAGAGAAGAAGCACGACGTGCGAAGGAACTGGAAGCAAGACGGAAAGAAAGAGAGGCAGAATGAGAAGAAAAAGAGAGAAAAGAAGCCAGAGAGATCGGAAGACATGTGAGGAGAATAGAAGAAAAAGAGAGAGAACGAGAAGAAAAAGGAAGAGAACGAAAAGAAAAAGAGAGAGAACGAGAAGAAAAAGAGAAGGAAGAGGTAAAGGAAATAACAAGACATGCGAAGGAGTTGGAACTGTTGAATGCTTGTGCATAGTTGGCAACGCAGATAAAGGCGACCTCTGCTATGCATAATCCCGTGTTTAATGTGGCGAATGCGCAGAAGTTAATTCCAAGGTTCACAGAAGAGGCTCCTGATGAATTCATCGATCATTTTGAAACGGCCGCATCGACAATGCAATAGCCCGAAGATAAATGGTCTGTGTTATTGCAGAGTGTACTCTTTGGGAAAGGATGCAGTGCTTACTTGACCTTATCTCAGGATCAGAGAAAGGAGTATCAAGAAGTGAAGAGGAACATGCTGCTAGTGTATTAGATGACCCCTGAATATTATAATGAAAGGTGCCAAAGTTTGAGGAAGAAGGAGAAAATGACTTTCCTGGACTACGCTGATAAGGTACGACAATGTTTTAAGAAATGGACAAAGGCTGCTAACATGAGGGAGATGGCTGATTTAGTAGAATTAATAGTACTAGAACAGTATCTATGAGGAATTCCTGAACATATTCGAACGTACTTGAGAGAGAGAGAGGTGAAGAAACTTCATAAGCCACTTTGCTGAGTGAAGATTATATTATCAGTCGTAAACCCTCCTCGGGTATGAAGTTTCAACTGCCATTCCGACCAAAAGTCAAGTATTCACCAAAACATGGAATCACGTTCAGTAATAACTATGTGAACAAGTTCGATAGTTACAGCGTAAGTAGCACTGGTACTTTTCCTAAGTAGAATGTGATAGTACCACAGCAACCATCGTCGAATCATCCTCCTTCAAGTATCGTTAAAGACATGTTTTAAGTGTGGCAAGAAGGGCCATATCAGTAAGGAATGTTGGTCGAATCAACCGAAAGCCGTTGCCCAAGTGATTAAGGATAATTCGACTTCACAGAATGCGACAACAAAGAAACAATAGGGAAAGGTCGAGGAGGAAAATAAACCATCCAGCATTTACACGACGGACAGGACAAACCCAAACAGTGTGGATACATTTAAACCATATATTCATGAAGGCATGTTAGCAGCAATAGACGGGAGTGAGCGACACAGGTTGTAACCATAGTGTGGTGATACGAAGAGTACACCCATTAGTGGAACAGTCTCTCTCAGGAGACTAGGTTATTTTGAAGCGAATATGAGATGAAGAGGTTATCCCTCTTTGCCATTGGAAATTGTCATGCAAGTTGGTGACAAGTACTTTTGATTTTGCAGTAAAGGATTTATTGGCTGTCAAAGGAGTAGACGTCCTGCTGGCTAATGAGGTTGGTGGAGCGCCGTTTGTGCCTTATTCCATTGTAACGGAAAAACCATTAAAGCATAGTCCTACGACTCAACTTGAGAAGGACTACCCGTATCTGTTTCCCAGTTGTGTAACGACTAGAAGTATGATGAAGAAAGTGGCTGAAAAGGAAGAAAAAGAAATTGAAGGAGCAATGAACTTGGAGGTTTGGTTTCTGAAGAAGAGGATTCCCTTGATGGTACGCAAGAAGAGAACTCCCGAGTAAGCCTGAGTGAAGAGGAACGACAGACGAGTGGACAAGAGGATAAAGAAGAAATGGACCTGGAAAAAATAGAAAACTCAGCATTAGAAGTATGACAAGTGAGTAGGAAAAGGCTGATAGGATTACAACTGAAGGATGCAACGTTTACAGAGTCATTGTACCATGAGGCGGATGAGACGGAGGCACAGCAGTCTCCGACCTGTTATTATCTTAAGGATGGGTTTCCCTTGAGGAAGCATAGACCCGCCAATAACCATAGAAATGCCGAATGGGGTATATACAGTATATTCAGATACTGATTCCCGCACTGTTGAGAAGAAAGGTGATCACCGTAGCGCACAAGACAGGGCATATCGGGATAAGGAAGACGACGGAGAATATTTGCTGTGCATGTCACGTAAGTCACATGGCTGGAAAGCCGAACAAGTACATTAAGAAAACTCCCTTACACCCGATAGAAGTGCTAGGAGAGCCCTTCAGCAAGGTAATGATCGACATTGTGGGACCTTTACCAAGGACAAAAAACAGTCACGAATATATGTTAACCTTGATGTGCCCTGTGAGGAGATACCCAGAAGCCATACTCGTCAGGAACATCAGTTCCAAAATAGTCCCCAAGAAGTTACTAGATTTTTTCACTAAGTTTGGTATTCTGGAAATCGTTCAAAGTGACCGAGGAACAAATTTCACGTCAAAACTGTTTAAGGACATAATGAAACTGTTGGATGTGAAACAACAACTATCAACTGCTTATCATCTGGAGGTCCAAAGTGCATTAGAGAGGTTTCTTCAAACTCTGAAAAGTACGCAAACAAAGTTCTGCAACGAAACGGGGAATGAATGGGACATCGGATTACCATTGACATTATTTGAGTTATGTAATACTTATCAAGAAAGCATAGGATATAGCCCAAATAATATGGTATTTGAAAGAAAAGTACGAGGACCAATTGAAATATTAGCAGAAAGATAGATGTCCCAAGAGGAAACAGATGGAGAATATGTCAAGAATTTTAAGAAAAGGATGGGCGAGATAAGGAAATTTTCCCTAGAAAACCTTAAAACGAGTCAAGAAAAAAAGAAGAAAAGGTTCGATATGAGAAGTAAGGAAAGACAGTTTTCCGTAGGACAACAGGTATTGGTTTTCTTGCCGATAAGAAGATTCCCACTTACCAACAAGTTTCAAGGACCATTCAAGATTTTGGAAAAGATCAGTGACCTGATCTATATTACTGAAACCCCAGGAAGAAGGAAAAGTCAAAGTAAAGTACACGCCAACCTACTGAGACCCTACTTGAGCAAAAACGAGACCCAAGCTTCACAGATGTGTATGGCGCAAACCATACCATCCACGGAAGACCACAACGGATATGAGGTAGGGGCGGTAAGCAAAGTGTATAATTCGTCTATCATTCGAAACTTGGAAGAGAAATTAACTCATTTGAACCAGGAGCAACAAGAGGAATTAACCTGATTGATCAGAGGTTTCCCTGAAATTATCTTGAATATCCCAAAACAAAACAACCTGACGAAGCATGAGATACACCTCAAAACAACGGAAAGACCATTTAAACAATGCGCTTATCGACTGTCACCGTATCACCAAGAAGTCATGAGAAAAGAAGTTGACTATTTGTTAACAAAACGGATTAGCCGAACCAAGTTCTAGCCCTTACACTTCTTCATACTTGCCCGTAAAAAAACCGGACAGATCTTTCAGGATATGTACGGACTACCGAAAGTTGAATTCAATCAGTGTGGCCGATAATTATCCATTGGCACTCATCGAACAACTACTTGACAATATTGGACAAGCGAGGTAGGTCTCCAAGATCGACTTGTTAAAGGACTATTATCAAATTCCTTTGGACGAAAATACAAAATTATTTTCAGCATTTATAACGCCATTTGGGTTATGTCAATATACCGTCATGCCATTTGGTCTAATGAACACTCCGCTACTTTTCAACAAGTGATGGCTAACTTTATGGGATCGATAGAAGGAGTAAGCGTATATCTCGACGATATTGTCGCACATTCATCAAGCAAGGAAGAACATCTCCGAATCCTGAAAAAGGTATTTCAAAAGTTGCAAGGAGCATACCTGACGATTAACCTGGAGAAGAGCGAATTTGGAAAGGCAACGGTTCGGTACTTGGGATTTGAAGTAGGAAGAGGACTAATTTCCCTGGTAGTTGCTAACATTGAAGGAAAAAAGAAAGCATCACCCCCTACAATGAGGAATCAGTTACAACGCTTTTTAGGGGTGGGAGGATTCTACCAACGTTTTTGCCCGAACTTTTCGGCTGTAGTTGCTCCCTTGACAGATTTGACCAGCCCTAAGAAAAAATTTGTATGGACCAGCGAGTGCCAGGTATCCCTTGACAGGATAAAGGCCATATTAACTTCGAAACCGATGCTGAGAGATCCTTATTTCAACATAAATTCCTTATCCAAGTGAATGTGTCAGATAATGGGATTGAAGCTGTCTTATTGCAAGAAGATGAGGAAGGAATTCTTCACCCTGTTTGTTTTATGTCGTTGAAAATGAAGAAACATCAGCAAGACTACTCGGCAGTTGAAAGGGAAATGCTAGCATTAGTCACAGCAATAAACAAGTTTGAGGTCTATGTGAATCGATCATAAAATGAAGAGATTACAGTGTATTTGGATCATAATCCTTTAACTTAGGTTAATAAGAAGACAAATAATAATCAAAGGTTAACTAGATGGTCATTATGTTTGCAACCGTATTGTATTAATATAAAACATATATCAGGTAAAGAAAACATGGTTGCAGATTACTTATCTCGGCCTGAATCGATGGATTCAGGCCCGGAATAAATAATTTTTATTGGGGGAGATATCTTATGAAGCTGGTCTAGTGTTGAGTAAATAATTTATTAATGTATTTTATCTATATATTTCATTTGTGTAGTAGAGGTGAATAGACAGCCGGTAAGGTGAGTTCCTCTCAGGTAGATATAAGTTTGGTATGTAAATTAATTGCATTGTATTTTTATTCAAGTCAGCATATGTAAATATACGTTATTTTTAAAATCTAACTTTTTATTTCACATATTTTGTTATGAAGTCTTACCTAATCTATTTAAGAGTGTTATATGATCCATACGAGAAATGATCAAGGGCTTATGTAAATCTTTTTTATATTTTTATGAGGTATTGCATCATGTTAGTGAGAAAATACGCAATTCTTACATTTGCCACGTGTTTTGAAAGGTTCTCGAAAAACCCAGCATTAAATTTTATCTTTTTTTTATTTCCGAGGTCAAAGGTGGGCAGAACTAGTTGAGAGAGAGTCGTCTCGCTGTTGCGTTGGTATGCGTCCGAGAGTTGCCTGAAAGCAAGGTTCTTCCCCCCGAATTTTTATCTGGTTGAAAACTCTGGCATCGACGTTAGGCCAACACCCAAGGTTCCAGACCTCGGCCCTAGAATAATCAAGAAGTTGCTAAATTCATATATAGGCACCCCAGGGCTGCATAGCAGCAGAAGAGAAACAGCCGTCCTATACAATAGCCAAAGTTAATCCCGCTCTCTCTCCAAGTGCCTATAGTGTGTCCTCTCCAAAGTGATTAAGTTTAATTATGACATATATCGAGTGTAGTGTGGTGAAACATTACAAAAGAAGTTAAAAGTGATTGTAGATTTATTATGTTGTGGTGAGTGCTGGAATTATGTAAGTCTGTAACTGGCCCAGTGAGATTTGTGAAAATACGTGAAGTTAGTGAGTTTATCAGTTACTTAATGTAAGTTCTTTAAGAGCTTGATCATTAGAGTTTAATTATTTATTTTGTCCTAGTCTAAGGTCATTCAGATTTAATATCAAGACAAATGATTATATAATTTTCAGAGCGTAACATTTCTTTTGTCCTCATCTAAGGTTTGTTCAGACTTAATATTTCAAATGATTTATTTTTTATGTAAATTCTTTCAGTGTTGTAATTTTTATAGAATATATTTATTTTTGTAAAGAATATATTCCAATCACCTGTGTCTATTTGAGTACTCACTCATATCCTGTTAAAGAATCGAAGAAGGAGGTGGTTTTAAATAATTCTCAAGAATAACTACCCAGTGATATTTGAGCGATCTTTGGATATTCAGTGTTTTTATATATTGCTGTCTGTGAGTTATATAATCGTCTCAGAGCTCGGGTATTAATATTTTCAAGTGTAACAGATTTAATGTAAAAAAAAAATAAGAGGAGAGTTTGGAACTAGAGAGGTTGTATAGCTTGCCAGTTGTACCATACATGATATTATATTTTGGTTCCCAGACATGGGGCCATAGTATAATATATATATATATATATATATATATATATATATATATATATATATATATATATATATATATATATATATGCTATATACATATATATATATATATATATATATATATATATATATATATATATATATATATATATATATATATATATATATATATACTGTATATGTATGTATACTCTTAAGAAGCTGGTCTAGCATAGAGTATATAGTTTATTAATGTATTTTATTTAGGTTTTCATATGTGCTTTTAACAGGTGAATAGCCAGCCCATTAGGAGAGTTTCTCTCATGTAGGTATAAGCTTGTTATGTAAAATTTGTAAGACTTTCGTCATTCATTTATTTGTATTCTTCATTCAAGTCAGTATATGTAAATTTACGTTAATTTTAAGAATTAACTTTTTATTTCACGTAATTTGCTACGAAGTCTTAAATAATCTGTTTAAGAGTGCTGTATGATCCATACAAGATATGAACAAGGGCTTATGTAAATGTCTTTTATATTTTTATGAGGTATTGCGTCATATTTGTGAGAAATAGGCAATTCTTATATGTGCCATGGGTTTGGAAGGTTCTCGGAAACCCTAGTGTTAGTTCTTCTTTATTTTCATTCCGAGGATAAAGGGTGGGCGGAGCTAGCTGAGAGAGAGAGAGAGTTGCCTCATTGTGTGTTGGTGCATGTCTGAGAGAGCAGTCCTTGGCAATCCTTACGCCCTCAGGCCAACCCCCAAGCTTCCAGATCTTCTTCTGAAATAAGCTAATTCATATACAGGATATGCACCCCCAGGGTATGCACCCACAGTCGTCCTGTGAAAGAGCCAAAGTGCATTCCTCACTCTCTCTCAGCACTTTCAGTGTGTCCTCTCCAAAGTGATTCTGTGCCCCAACGTAAATCGTGTGTTGAAACGATATGGAAAAGTTAAAGGTGATTTTAATTCTATTGTGTTGTGGTGAGTGTTGGCATTGTGTAATTTTTTATAACTGGCCCTTTGCAAGTAAATACGTGAAGTTAGTAAGTTTATCAGTTACTTTATTAAGCTCTTAAGAGTTTAAGCATTTGAGTGTAATTATTTCTTTTGTCTTAGTCTGAGGTTTTATGCAGATTTAAAATTTCGAATAAAGTGATTATATAATTTTCAGGTTGTAATTATTTCTTTTGTTTTAGTCTGAGGTTTTATGCAGATTACTATTTCATGTCAAGAGATTATATAATTTTTAGAGTGTAAAATTTTTTTTTATCTTAATCTAAGTTTTATTCAGACTTAAAATTTTAAGTGATTTTTTTTTATGTAAATTCTTTTCAAAGTGTTACAATTTATATAGAATATAACTATTTTTGTAAAGAGTATTATTTCAATTACCAGTGTTTATTTCATTCTCGCTTGTATCCTGTTATGAATCGAAGTAGGAGGTAGTTTTGAATAATTCTTAAGAATAATTACCCAGCTTTGTTTTGAGTGTATTTATAAGACCTTTGGATAATCAGTGTTTTTATATATTGCTGTCAGGGAGTTATATAACTGTCTCAGAGTTCAGGTATTAATATTTTCAAGTGTAACAGATTTAATGTAAAAATAAACAGGTGAGTTTGGAACCCGAGAGGTTGTAAAGCTTGTCAGCCATAATATATGTAACATTACATTTTTGGTTCCCAGAAACGGGACCATCATATAATATATTTTTGGTGCCCAGACCCGGGACCATAGTATAATATATTTTTGATGCCCAGAATCGGGACCATCGTATAATATGTTTTTGGTACCCAGACCCTTGGGATCGAGTGAGTCTGTTTTAAATATTGGTGATAACAGGGCCGTGTTTTGATTAAGGGATTGAACAATATAGTGTATTGTTAGGATATATATTTTTGGGAGAGGTATTAAATATTGTAAAAGTACAAGATGGCACAGTTTAATATCCAAGAGTTTTTGAATCACTCCATTGTTCAGGAATTGTCAAAAGCTATTGTAACAAATGCGCAGTGGCTCTCTATTTTAATGCCATGTGGCGGCCATGCAACGAGTAGAATAATTAAAGCCCAAATCAAGTGTCTAGCCTTAGAAGCGTTGATATAAACTCGGGAAAGTTGTCGGAAGAAAATATTGTAGCAGCTCGTGAACTGCTGATGGAAGCTGAGGAAGAATTTATAGCGAAGCAAGGACCAGTTGACGCACAAACTGAAGGCATGAAAGCAGATAAGGATGTAGAGGCTGAGATTCGACGAATAGCAGCTGAGGAGAATTTGATCAAGTTGAAGATGATGGCAGAACGAGAAGAAAGAGAGAGAAGACGGGAAGAAATGGATGCAAGACGGGAAGAAAGACAGGCAGAAGAAGCACGACGTGCGAAGGAAATGGAAGCAAGATGAAAAGAAGAGAGAGAATAAAAACAATGTGCGAAGGAAATGGAAGCAAGACATGAAGAAGAAGAGAGGGAAGTCACAAGACATGCGAGGATAATGGAGGAATAAGAGAGGGAACGAGAAGAAAAGGGGGCAGAAGACAGCAAGAGAGATTGCACGACATGAGAGGGAGTTGGAGCTGTTGAACACCCATGCAAAGTCGGCAACGCAGACAGAGCTGACCCCTGCTATGCACAATCCCGTGTTAAATGTGACGAATGCCCAGAGGTTAATTCCAAGGTTCACAGAAGAGGCTCCTGATAAATTCTTTGATCATTTGAAATGGTCACATTGATGTTGCAATGGCCCAAAGATAAATGATCTTTGTTATTGCAGAGTGTGCTCTTTAGGAAAGGCTGCAGTGCATACCTTTCCTTATCTCAGGACCAGAGGAAGGAGTATCAAGAAGTGAAGAGAAGCGTACTGCAAGTGTATCAGATGACCCCTGAATATTATAATGAAAGGCTCTGAAGTTTGAGGAAGGAGGAGAATATGACTTTTCTGGATTACGCTTATAAGGTACGACGATGGTTTAAGAGATGGACAGAGGCTGCTAACGTTAGGGAGAGAGCTGATTTAGAAGAATTGATAGTACTAGAAAAGTATCTACGAGGAATTCCTGAATATATTTGAACGTACTTGAGAGAGAGAGGTGAAGAAAATTGATAAAGCCGCTTCGCTGAGTGAAGATTATAATATTATCAGTCGTAAACCCTCCTCGGGCATGAAGTTTCAACTGTCACTCCAACCAAGTGTCAAGTATTCGCCAAACCACGGAAACCAGTTCAGTAATAACTATGTGAACAAGTTCAACAGTTACAGTGGAAGTAGCAATGATACTGTTCCTCAGCAGAATGTGATAGTACCACAGCAACAATCGTCGAATCATCCTCCTTGAAGTATCGTGAAAGACGTGCTGAGGGTTAATATTGCCTGTTTTAGATGTGGCAAGAGAGGCCATTTCATAAGGAATGTTGGATGAACCAACCAAAAGCAGTTGCCCAAGTGAATAAGGATAATTCAATTGGGAAAGGTCGAATAGGAAAATAAACCAGGCAACGTTTACACGACGAACAGCAAAAACCCAAACAGCATGGATACCTTAAAACCATATATTTATGAAGGTATGTTAGCAGCAATATACGGAAGTGAGTGAACCCTGGTCAAGATATTGCGCGACACAGGATTTAACCATAGTATGGTGATACGAGGTGGAACAGTCTCTCACAGAAGACTCTGTTATTTTGAAGGGAATAGGAGGTGAATAGGTTACCTCTATTTGCCGTTTGAAACTGTCAGGCGAGTTGGTGACAGGTAATTTTGATTTTGTGGTAAAGGATTCATTGGCTGTCGAAGGAGTAGACATCCTGCTGGGTGCACTAGAGAGGTTTCATCAAACTTTGAAAAGTATGTTAACGAAGTTCTGCAACTAAACGGGGAATGAATGGGACATTGGACTACTATTCATGTTATTCGAGGTATGTATGGGATGTAGCCTGAATTAAATGGTATTTGGACAAGAAATACAAAGGCCGATTAAAATGTTAGCAGAAAAATGGAAGGACCGAGAGGAAACAGATGGAAAATATGTCAAGAATTTGAGGAAAAGGATCGGTGAGATAAGGAAATTTTCCCTAGAAAACCTTAAACCGAGTGAAGAAAAAATGAAGAAAAGTTTTGATATGAAAAGTAAGGACAGCTAGTTTTCGGTAAGACAATGGGTACTGGCTTTCCTGCCGATAAGGAGATTCCCACTTACCAACAAGTTCTAAGGACCATTCAAGACTATGGAGAAGATCAATGACCTGACCTACTTTATCGAAACCCTAGGAAGAAGGAAAAGTCAAAGGAAAGTACATGATAACCTACTGAAACCCTACTTAATTGAAAACGAGACCGAAGCTTCATAAGTCTGTATGACGCAAACCATACTATCCACGGAAGATGATGACGGATATGAGGTAGGGGCAGTATGCAAAGTGAATAATTCGTCTACCATTCGGAACTAGGATGAGAAATTAACTCATTTGGACCAGGAGCAACAAAAGAAATTAATTAGAAGTTTCCCTGAAATTGTTTCGGACGTCCTGAAGCGAACCAACCTGACAAAGTATGAGATACACCACAATACAACGGAAAGTCCATTTAAACACCTGTCGCTGTATCACCGAGAAATCATGACAAAAGAAATTGACTATTTGTTACAAAACAGATAAGCTGAACCAAGTTCTAGTCCTTACAGTTCTCCATGCTTGCTCGTAAAAACCCGGACGGATCTTTCAGGATGTGTACGGACTACCGAAAGTTAAACTCGATCAATGTGGCCAATAATTATCCATTGCCTCTCATCGACAAACTACTCGACAGTATCGGACAAGCGAGGTTTGTCTACAAGATCGACTTGTTAAAGAGCTATTATCAAATTCCTTTGGACGACAACGCAAAATTGTTATCAGCTTATATTACCCCGTTTGGTTTTTATCAATACACCATTATGCCATTTGGTCTAATGAGCGCCCCTGCAATTTTCAACGTGTGATGGATAACCTTCTAGGATCGATAGAATGAGTAAGCGTATATCTCGACGATATTGTGGTATATTCATCGACCTTGGAAGAACATCTCCGAATCTTGAAGAAGGTATTTAAAAAGCCGCGAGGAGCATACCTGACGATTCACTTGAGAAGAGCAAATTCTGAAAGGTAGCAGTTCGGTACTAGGGATTTGAGGTAGGAAGAGGACTAATCGCCCTGGTAGCTGCTAACGTCGAAGGAATAGGAAAAGCATCACCTTCCCCCCAACAAGGAAGCAGATACAACCTTTTTTAGGGATGGCAGGATTCTACCAACGTTTTTACCCGAACTTTTCGGCTGTAATCTCTCCCCTGATGGATTTGACTACCCCAAGAAAAATTTTGTATGGACCAGCGAGTGCCAGGAATCCTTCGACAGGATAAAGACCATATTAACTTTGAAACCGATACTTTGAGCACCTGATTTCAACATACTGTAAATTCCTTATCCAAGTGGATGCATCGGATAATGGGATTGGAGCTGTCTTATCGCAAGAAGATGAGGAAGGAATTCTTCACCCTGTTTGTTTTATGTTGTCAAAGCTGAAGGCACATCAGCGATCCTACTCGACAGTTGAAAAGGAACTACTACCATTAGTCACAGCGATAAACAAGTTTGAGGTCTATGTGAATTGACCACAAAATGAAGAGATTACACTGTATTTGGATCATAATCCTTTAACTTTTGTTAATAAGAAGAAAAATAAAAATTAAAGGTTAGCTAGGTTGTCATTATGTTTGCAACCGTACTGTATTAATGTAAAGCATATATCAGGTAAAGAAAACGTGGTTGCAGATTATTTAACTCAGGCTTTATCGATGGATTCAGGCCCAGAATAAATAATCTTTTTTTTTTGGGGGGGAGCTATCTTATAAAGCTGGTCTAGCATAGAGTAAATAGTTTATTAATGTATTTTATTTATGTTTTCATATGTGCATTGAAGAGGTGAATAGCCAGCCTGAAAGGTGAGTTCCTCTCATGTAGGTCTAAGTTTGGTATGCAAATTACATAAGATTTTGTCGTTCATTTATTTGTATTCTTCGTTCAAGTCAGTATGTATAAATTTACGTTATTTTTAAGAATTAACTTTTTATTTCACTTATTTTACTACAAAGTTTTGCGGAATCTGTTTAAGAGTACTATATGATCCATATGAGATATGAACAAGGACTCATGTAAATGTTTTTCATATTCTTATGAGGTATTGTGTCATGTTTGAGAGAAAATACGCAATTCTTATATGTGCCATGTGTTTGGAAGGTTCTTGAAAATCTAATGTTAGATCTTTTCTTTTCTTTTTTATTTTGAGGACAAAGGGTGGGCAGAGCTAGCTGAGAGAGAGTCATCTCATTATGCATTGGTACACGTCCGAGAGAGCAATCCTTGGCTGTCTGGGTGTCATGGGTAAATATAATACTTTTAAAGGAGATGTTTTAAAAGACAAAAATATCTATTCCCAAAGTGTGAGCAGCGAGGCGAGACGAGATTCAACTACAGCTCTGTTTGGTCGAACCTGTCATCACTTCACTATCGTCAGCATTTTGGAAGTAAACCAAGCCTCGCCGAGAGCGCCTGCCGCGATAAGGGGACTGTCCTGTTGTAACCAAGATTTCATTGTTTTAATTAGTGGAGTCAGCATATTTTGAGAAACCGAGCCTGAAGGAAATCCGTGTTTATGAGATATGTCATCATGGAAGGACATGTGCTGCCCTTTTGTTAAAACTTAACACATGGTCCAGATTGCATCAGAAATTTCTTCTAGAAGCTTCCATGGCGTGATCGAAGTGGGCATTTTTGAGGAAGCCATTAGAGATGCAGAATTGTTAAAAAAGAATGCCTTCTATGGAAATGACCACTGCCCACTGAAATCAACTCCGCCCATACATGAGTATATAAAACTTCAAGAAGAGATTGTCCAAGAGAGAGATAGGACAGGACATGAGACAAGAGAGGAACTATGTCCGAAGCAGATGAGATCCAAGTCATAACGAGATAAGAAACAGAGATGACCAGAAGTCTGATAGAGCCAGATTCTAACCTTCCCTTCAGATAACAAAAGCCTATCTCCAAAATCCTGTTATGGTTGAGAATAAGAGATAAATTGAAGCAGCCAGCCTTCCCTGCTTGTAACGAGAAGTAGCCAACACTACCTGCAGCCTGCCTTAGTTCAACAGTATCATCGAATTCTTGGAAGAAGACCTCTGATGCCCCTTCTTGATGCCACCCTTTTTGTGATGTCTTCGAATCCGGTCATCGTGGCAGTTTCATCTGAACTTCAACCACCCTTCTACAATGTTCTCAAGCCTGAAGTCTCCATACCAGTATCGTCTCAGCAGCTGCAGAAAACTATTCCTTAAGTATTTCTACCTTACTGGCTGTTCCCCTTTTCTATTGGTGTTTTGATTGATTTGATTTGTCAGTTAAAGTAACCAAAGAAGTAACATTATTATTTTTTTTTTGTAAGTTTGTGAATAAATGTGTTGTGTTTTTTCATTTGTTTCCTTTTATATTCATTTCCCTTGTTTTAGTGGTTGTTGTTGACATTTATTTTACTTATTAAAAGAACCTGTAACGATTTTAAGACAGAGCCACTGGGAGTTATATAATTGCCTCAGAATTTGGGTATTAATATTTTCAAGTGTAACAGATTCAATGTAAAAACAAACAGATGAGTTTGGAACCCGAGAGGTTGTATAGCTTGCCAGCCATAATATATGTAATATTATATTTTGGGTTCCCAGACACGGGACCATCATATAATAATACACACACTTATATAAATATAGATTCGCAAATTGAAAGGCATTTCAAAATCCTTGATATTTTATGACCACTGCAGTCTTATCAAGTCTATGCAGTACTTATCTGTTTGTGAGGTTCTCATCTTCATACCTTATCGTCATAGTTTAAAACCAAAGACAATATTTTCAAATTAAAACATTAGATAATTGTCTTCTATAAATTAGAAATCACACAAAATAAAAAATATAAACGCTGTTAAAATTTTAAAGATAAAACTGGAACTGAAAAGCCAATTATATAATAAATCGTAAGTAAAACACAGTACAGTAGGCTTAGAAAACAGATAGCCCTAACTTGATCAATATTGGGAATGAGTTTATAACAAAAAATCAACATCGCTAGTATGTTTTTGGTAAATCCATCAAGTACACCTACAGTATTTTTTGAGTCATTTTGTCTAAATTGTAATTGCTCACATTAAAATCATCCAAAAATATGATTTTTTGGTTGCTACAATCAGCTGTCAGATACCAGGAAATTTTTATCATAAAAAAGAAAAAAAAAATTGTGGGAGGGACCCCAAAACCCGCGTCATTAGTGACTTCTCAAATTTTAGCCCTTGCCCAAAAAAACGCTCCTACGCCCCTGCAATCTCTGCTGGTTTTGCATAAAGAGCTTGATCAAAGACAAACTATTCAATTTAGCTGCAAAAACTCAATGATACCGACCAACTGGTTTAGCACCCCATAAACTGTTGAAATTTGAGGATATCGTAGCCCGTCCGAATGCTTATTACTCATAGTTCTTGATCAGGATTAACCATGTGGGCAAGAATCCAGAAGAGATTCACCATGGCTGCTCTCTGAACAAAATCAGACATATTAGGATCAATAATTTTAGTTTCAGGAGGTACTAACCTTTTCTCGATATTGCAGTGGCAACATTGTTGATTCTGGGCTCATATTTTTCTTCTTGTTTTTTTTTCTGATGTATCAGTGGAAGGCAGTTGTTTTGGCCTTATAACCTTAGGTTCTTTAAAGATTTAAAGACCACTCATTATAGGTAGAGGCAAGGGACAGTAACATTTCCCTATCAGCAGAACAATGCCCTAGAGACTAACCATATATACATATCATCACCACCAAAGCCCCCTCTTCATCCAAGGTAGGACCAAGGAAGGACAGGCAATGGCTGCTGATGACTCAACAGATAGACCTACAGGCTCTGCCACCCACCCACCCCATCTTTAACTTACAAGGATGGTGAGGCTGCAGTGACCAAAGCAACTAACGAGTTTGAACGTGACTCGAACCCAAGTCTGGCAATCACCATGCAAGGACGTTACCAACAGGCCACTACACCCATTGAATCATTTCTATGAGATGTTTCACTGCTAATAGCAGTCTATTCCAACCAACCAATGTTGTCCCACACACCAGGATGAATATTTGAAGGTAATGAAGCATTGTCATCAGCTCATGAGAGTGTCTGGATGCATGTTTCTGTGTCAATTTCAACTGACAATGAGTAAGACACTGTGGCTAAAACAGTTCAATGCATGAATAAGTTCTGTGATGCCTGTAAGAGATTTCACAGCCAATGGCAGCAGAAAGTGCTTTGATGGTTTCTGCTTGACCTTTTTACAAGCATAAACCAGGCAGGCCTATTCTCAAAGTGAATTAGATAATCTATCTACTCTCTCTAGTGATCAGTGCATGTCATCTCTCCTGAAAGTACAGCGTACATGAACTGACACAGTGAATTAGGAATATACCTCTTGCCCATGCCAGGTGACACTGCTTAATTGACATCTTGATCGCAAGGCAGCCTTGGTTGTGACAGCTTCTTGATTGGAAGATTTCCAGATATTGAGCTCCTTTTTTAGTGAGTGATTTTATTTACCTGACTCATCAACAGACAGATTATCAGGATATTACAAGGCGTTTTCCATTATTGGTTTTAGTGATGTGTAGTGATTCTCCAAACTCATTCTCCACTTTTTGTTGAATATGTTTCTTAGCTTCTTCTTCTTCTTTAGATTGCCCGGAGCTTCTCTCCGGACAGGGGCTTTTTGACGGTGCGTCTAGCCCCTTAGCTGAATCTCTGACATCTGTCATCCCTAAACTTTTCAAACATTTCAGCAATCTAGGCAATAAATCACTCATGGTTATAACCCAGAGGCACGAAAATGCCATTGTTCATTCAATGAAATAATTCATTAAATGCCTCTTTCACTTCTGTTTCATAACTCATCAATGTCCACACTGTGTTCCGCAGTTAGTGGCGCCCTCCTCTGATGCATACATATAGGACCGATAACAAGACATGATAATGACACTCAGCTGCCACTGAATCTTCACTGAGAAGAGTCAAAATCTTTTCTTGACAGTTGGGTGTCATCTAAAGCCATGCATTTGTTATGGAGCAATATCAGGTTCAGATTTAATTCAGCTGTAACACCATCAACTTAAGACTCTTTTCTCCTCTTACTTTCATCCCAATGTAGTTTCCCCAGATACATGCAATTAAGCTTCCTCTTTTTCCCCTGATTTTCACTTCTGCTCATAGTCTTACAGATTTTGTTAGTGGCTCTCTGGTTCTTTGAATTCTTAAATGATTTGTGACTTTCTGACAGATGAATTTTGCTTCATATACTCTAGAAGATCACTTGGAACTCATAGTCTTGTCAACCCTGAGTTTACTGCTATTTTCTTTGACAACCTTAGAGTCAAAATCCCTTTCCATTGTGACACCTGGCGAGATTTTCAATGATAGTATACCTCAAGGGCCTTTTCTTCTGGTAAGCATTTTGCTATTTCACAGATTTGAGCATTGTTTCTGATTTTAGCTGATTCATCAAAATAATCAATGATTTAAAGTCCTCCAGTGTAATAAGTCTGGAATCATCATTGGAACAATGGAGGAAGTAGTCCATGTGCACCCGCTGTTGAGGACTGGTACAAGCACACTTCTCTTTTGACTCTGCCATGATCGTGCAAAGAAAATAGTTCTCTACACCATGGTACTACCAAATATAAAGAAAAGAATACCCAATTGAACAAAACTAGAAAGAAGAAAATTAAGTTAAAATTTACCACTGCATAATTTACTAACACAAGTTTAGCGTTATCCTGGGGATACAAAATAACAATGACTCTCTACTGTGTTTTTATGTTCTTTCATATCATATCAAATAACTCATTTTCTAAATAATTCAACAAACAGGTGTGTTTTTTGAGAGCAGAATGACTTACTAACAAGAAAGTTTTGTAGGGCTCATTTTCAAAGCATTTTTTTCATGACCTTTGGTAACCTAAATAGACATTTGATTTTCATATTCACATGTGTATTAGGGAGAGAACAATTATGCAAACATTTTGAGTGGTCATTTATTGCTGTAAGTTATAAAGTAAAGATTCTATGACTAATAAGGTTTCCTGCACCCCCATAATCTTGGCCTAAAAAGCAAACATATTATGTCAACTTTAACTGGCGATAGCAACAACTGAGCTACTCATCTGCTATTCCTATCATACCAGTTCCTGATCCGGAAGCATAGACCTCTTCAAAAACACAATAATATTTACTAGAATTTCTGGTACTAATATGTTAAAAATCCAAGCCTGGCCCAAGGACTACACCATGGACTCAATACGATCATGACAAAGGTTGATGGGAGTGTAAAACAATCTGCACCAGTGGGATAGGAATAAAATATGTTGATTAGATTATGAAATGGCATCTAAATTCTTTTTTTTTTTTACATTATACACAAGTTTCCAGGAGCATAGTCAAAATGTCAGCCTGTCAACCAAATAAAGATAATTATTAGAAAGTATAATAACTTTTGAACAATAATTACCTACTCGCCAAAATCCTAAAAGGCGTTCTCCACTTTACATCTTGCCCCGGTCAGTCGTTAGTTGTAGATTCGTTCAGCACGTGTCTGGCATCATGCAGGTATGGTTTTATCAGATAATTCTTTAGAGCGAAGGTTTTATCTCCAATGAAGAAATATCCCACTGGGGATTTATCTTCATTTTGTGCTTCAGTCTTTCGAGGGCAGGCAATTTGGCTTCGAGTTTATCCAACATTTCCCTAAACTTTGTCATGGCAAACACACCTTCATCAGACTCTGATCCTATGACTTCTGCATTCACATACTGGAACTTATACTCATCATCAACAACTGCAAAAAGAATCACAGAGTAAAATTTTTTAAATTAAAGTAATAAGTTCCTCCAAATGCTGGGTTCTGGGTGTGAATGTGCTTCCTGTCCAATGCTCCAAGAGTGTAGGAAATTCCATCATTGCTCAAATCCAAGAGCTATCTCCTTCCATTCCTCAGGAGTACTTGGAACCTGCATGGCCTCTTCTCCAAAGGCTTGTACAATGGCCCTACAAGTCTCCAGTACAATACTGCCAAAGATGTTGGGAGTCACATAAAATTGGAAGGACAGGCTCTTGTAGGATTTACCGTTGCAATTTAATGTAGTGTCATTGCAATATACAGGCCTGGCTAAATAGCTCTCCTCCAGAAAGTCAGGATCTTCGTTATGTAGGGTTTGACACGTTTCACAGTTTCCTCAAAAAGGTCCTCCATAATCCTGTTAAAATTCCTGTATAGTCCTGGATTTTCAGTTGCCAGTTCTTACATCATCTTGCCATGGTATCCTTTTTCCTTTCTGTGTTATAAGTATGGCAGGAACCAACAATGTCTTGGAGTTTGACACTTTTTAAATCTCTTCTTACCTGCGTCGAGCATCATAATAGTCCAACATGGCTTTAACAAATCCAAGGTCATATTGGTAGTTTGGCATGAGGTTTAAAAAATCTAGGTTGTCCATGTTCTTCCAAAATTTTGATTGCTTATAGCTAGTTGTTGTTGTGTGTACAACTGGAGCAAGAATGATCAGGGCAGAGTTCAACCTGTTATTTATATGGGAGCATTCATGTACAAGACGTCATAATGCATGTCGTTATGTGAATAACGTACTATGTAAGCATATCAGCATCATTCTTGATACATCTATGTACTGCACCATCATGTTGCAACCAAAAAATAATGGGTGTGGCCTAATTTGCATTGTACAAATACATACATACGTAAATTAATCTCGTTCTGTTCAAGTTAGTAAAGTTGTAATGTGTCATGGTGTTGCAATCAACTTACAGTTGTTCAGTTTTTGGTTAGATGGGATGAGACTGTCCACAATGTTTGCCACATTCAGCCGTTACCACATGTGTGGCCTTGAATAGCCGATGTTTAACTCCAGCATAACCTCAATCTGTTAGGATCCCTCTTATACCATTCCTTCCCTTGATAAGGAAGGTTGTTTAATATTGCAGTCCATGTTTAGCCTAGTTTCCAGAAGGTTGTCTTACCTGCATCCCTTGGCTCAATCTATTTATCTTGTATCTTTTGGGACTACCCACTGGTGTTGTATCAATAGGATCTACCCACTGGTGTTGTATCTATAGGGTCTACCAACTGGTGTTGCATCTCTTGAGTCTACCTTCTGATGTTGCATCTTTGGGTCTACTCACTGGTCTTGCATGTTTTGATTATACCCACTGGACTTTTCCCTTCTTACAGGTCTTGCATGTTTAGGTTATACCCACTGGACTTTTCCCTTCTTATAGGTCTTGCATGTTTTGGGTTTACTAACTGGTCCTGTGTCTCTAGGGTCTATTAACATGTCTGCATCTTTTGGGTCTACTCACTGATCTTACATCTTTGGGTCTACTTACTGGTTGTGCATGTTTTGGTTATACCCACTGGACTTTTCCCTTCTTACATGTCTTGCATGTTTTGGGTTTACTAACTGGTCTTGTGTCTCTTGGGTCTATTTACTTGTCTTGCATCTTTTGGGTCTACCCATTGATCTTGCATCTTTGGGTCTACTTACTGATCTTGCATGTTTTGGTTATAGCCCCTGGACTTGCATCTACTTACAGGTCTTGCATATTTTGGGTTTACCAACTGGTCTTGTGTCTCTTGAGTCGATTTACTTATCTTGCATCTCTTGGGTCTAACCACCTGTCTTGAGTGTTGCGGGTCAACCTACTGGTCTCGCATCTTTTAGGGCTACCCAATGGTCTTGGACCTCGATGGTGTACCTATTGGTCTTGTGTCTCTTGGGTCTACCCACTAGTCTCACATCGTTTGGATCTACTGACAGGTTTTGCATCTCTTGGGTCTAATTACTGGTCTTGCATTTATTGAGTCTACATACTAGTCTTGCATCTCTTGGGTCTACATACTAGTCTTATCTCTTGGATTTTCTTAGTAGTCTTGCTGCTCTTGGGTCTACAATTCCAAAAATGTGTCCGCCTTGTATTCGATGGCAACAGATCGATCCTAGCCCAGAACTGTGAGTCTAAGGTGTTTACTGGGGAGGTTACTGTTGTGTGTAAGCACCACAGTGGGGATTGGGATTGCCCAGCTGACATTCTAGTGTGCATCTCTTCAGATGATACTGGAACTGAAACCTTTTAACCTCTAATGAAAATATCAGTGCATTAAAAAAATGTGTCGAAGACCATAGCTGCAATGACAGAAGTTTATTGTAAATCAGACCCTCAACCAATTTTCGAAGACGGATAGAAACTTGTTTGGGTGATAGATGGGCCTAGGCTACCTCGAGAAAAACAAAATGGTAGGAAATTATGACACAAAAGTGTATGAAAGAGATAAGAAAGAAACTTTTATTACTGGGCAGAAGATTTGGATGAGCCACCATAGAGAATCGGTAAATCATCGAGGTGGGTAGGTTAATATAGTTCTCCTGTGGTAACAAAATGAATTCAGCACAGATTACTTTACTTCTTTGCTTTGATGGCTGTTTTTCCGGTCCTATACCGCAGAGGAACCCTACTCTCTACAGGACCTCCACTTTATTCTATCTTGTTCGTTCAGTTAAAGTAGTTGCACAGTTGACATTATTTACCAATTACTGATATGATTCCAATGATTCACTAGATGCTAAAGTATCAAGATTTGATCCATCCAAAGATTTATGTCTCCACAGATAACTAATTAATTTTTCTCCATGATAATCATCTCAATAAGTTCACTGAATTCTTCAAAGAAGATACTGGCATTTGTTCTTAGAGGTTTGTAAACTGTTACAATAGATATTTCTGTTTTGTGTGTGTGTGTGTGTGTGTGTGTGTGTGTGTAAAGTTTATTTCTGTATATTCAAAGCTTGTTACACTAGTTCTTTTAACATTTTGAGATTTGAGTAACTTTTATGAATGAAGAGCCCGACTCCCCTACCAGACCTACCATCTATCGGAATGTAAAAGAAGGTGTGTGTTGGGGTGTCATTTCAGTGATCTTAGCCTTGCCAAAGCTATTTAACCCTGTTTTAGATACTGCTAGTCGGTCCAAATATTTTCCGTTTCTCAATTCTCGAATTTGAATAGTTTTACTACCCACAGCTTGTATATTTACATAGCCACAGTTTATGACGTCCTTGGTATCCATGATTAGTATTTTCTGCTATTCTTATTAACTCCAAGTCATAAACTTTGAAATCTCTCGAATTTACTGTGGTCATTTGGTTTGTTTAAACTTTTTGCAATTAATACATTTTGACATTTGCGAATTACACTCTTTGGTGAAATTTTTTCCTGAACATTTCCTGCAGACTTTATCATCATTCTTAGACTTGCAATCTTTTTCAAGATGTTTATACCTCTGACAGTGGTAGCAGGTGATCATGTGGTACTTAGTGGAATTTGCTGCGTAGGCTATGCGTCAAGCTCCGCAACTTGCTTTTCCAATTCACCAATTCTCGCCTCTTGTGAACTCAAAGCATGATCCCTCATTCTCAATTTCTCCAATTCTATTATACGTAACTTAGCTGTTTTGGCTTCTTCAACGCAATATGGGTATATCCAGTTCAAGTTTAATACTTCTTTATCACTGATGCTTGTCACTATAGACACACATTTCTTATGAAAATACTTCTTGCAATCACATCCTGTCCACTTCTTTGCGTCTCTGTCCATGGTTTGACATTTAGGACAGTACACGGGGTCAGGGGCAAACATGATGTACTACTTCTTCCCTTTATTCTCTCCGTGAGATCAACTGATATCTTCGCCAAAGGTTTTATAAACGAGAAAAACAAGCTAAAAATACGGCCCAGGGCGAGTGGTAAACGGAGATCCGCGCAAAATACGTCTTCGCTCTGTGACGCCTACCTGATTACTTCGGTTGGTAATGCAATTACTGATGGTTTCCACTGGGAATTCAAAACACTTCAGATTGGGCCATAAGTCCTGGCACTGGGGCGAATGAGGCCATTCAGTGCCCAAATGTAACTGGGATTGCAGTAATAAAGGGACCTAAAGGGTGGTGCAAAAAATAGTATCTTCGGAGGTCTCCCTAAAACCGAGGCTAGCAGAGTAAAAAATTCCTTGTGAAAATTTGGCAATTTTACATAAAATACTTCTTTCCCCTTTGGGTAGTCAATTTTTTTCGTTTATTAGAAGGATTAGGCTTCTTTGATTTTTTTTTTCAAAATTGGAGTTTCCTCCTTTTAAGCTCATTACAGACTACATTTCTGGTATAATATTTGATTATTTTAGTGATTTTTATGAACCTGTGGTAAAGCTGAAGCCATTGTTTTGTTTTTTAAAGATGCACAAGTTTGTCTTTATTTACATCTTTATAGGTTGTATGTCATGTAAACTTTCGGCTAAATTTATATCCTCATTTCTGCTTTCTTTAGCCTTTGGATTTCTGACATCGACATATACAGGTCACCGAATCTTATACATGGGGCCTTCCCTCCCTAAAAGGACAAGAAACATTATATACCCTACAAACGAACTTATGTGACCTAACTTTATCGGCACTCTCAGCCATACATCAGTTATTTTGTGGTGTTGAAAACCTCTGTCGAATGCAAGAGCTTTTATTTCAAATGTGTCCCGCAAAGAGAATTTTTATCGTTCCCAGCGGGTGCGCAGTCGAAAAGCCCTTGCTATGTGGGCCTGGCTTAAATAACCCAACGTTGAATTTCTCAAGTTATAATGAAAACCGAATTCAGATGCGAAACCCTTCGCTCTAAGGTTACATACATTGAGACACGTTGAAAGAAAATCTTGCAGCGCTTCGATAAAAATGGAATTTTTGGTGGTCATTCTTTAGAACACTAGGAAGTTTTTTCTTACCGAGGTTGAAAGGTAGAGGGGGTTGACAGGGTTTCTGAGTGTTATTAAACATGGACATCATTTACGATAACACTCATAGATAATACTATTATACAGTAATGCAGCTAAATATTATGAAGTCTGGAAGGATTAATACGTAAAATAACAGAAAACAGTGTTGGTAATGACAGCTACAAGACATTGGATCAACAGTTATTTTCGTTTCAGTTTAGAAGGGGGAAAACCAATAACTTTGTTTAATGTC
>NC_090739.1:57993073-58055573 GCF_036898095.1 Palaemon carinicauda
AGTCGGTCTCCTATGGAGGCCGGTCAGGTATTAGTGGTGACCCTTTAACTTTTGGGCAATCCTCGGGGCAAGGAGACCTTTCTGTTTCCCCCCTAGAGAAAAGGGTGGGCTTCCACCTCGGGGGAGTCTTCTACTTAACAGATAGGTGATGCCTACCTGTCTTCACCAGAACAAATACATGTGCAACCTTGCATTAGCACTGGAACTTTTAAAGTCGTTTTTACCAAGATCTGGTGATCATGGTAAACCTTTGGAAGTCTTCCCTACTTTCCTCTCAGAAGACTGGTATATCTGGGAAGGATTCTTGGCACCAATCTCCACAAAACCTCCTCATCAAAGACAGGATAACAAGGCTTAGAAAGGTCACAAGACCTTTTCTCAAGACGAGAAGAACTCTCGGCCCAGAGTGACTATTTCTCCTAGGGCACCTATCATCCCTGGCCTGTCTAGCGTCCAACGGCTGCCTCAGGATTCGTTCTCTCCAGTGGAGGGATGGATGTCATTTGAGAATCTACGGAGTGGTGTATCCTTCTCATTCTTCCCCACCCCTCGTACTTGATGCTGTGCTTAGACACATCAAAAGAAGGGAGGAGGTTATTAGTGCTGCACCACATGACTTCAGTCCTCTGGACAGAGTCCGAAAGTACCTTCACTTAAATCTTTTTAGAGATGAGGGCCAACTTTCAGGTCTTTCAACAGCCTTATCAGTTCCTAACGGGCCACTCAGTGGTGTGAATGAATGAATGATTTAAAAGTTTTCAGGCACTCAGTGGTGTGATGAGTGACATCACATAGGGGCTCACATCAACAAGCAAGAAGGAACTTGCTCGCAGCCTCTTCCCATCTAACAGTATAAATACTAAGATGGGCCTAGGTCCCCTCTGTACCACCATCAGCCCACTTTGTTCCAGACTAGAGGAATTTGCTTGCTGACAATCTGTGCACAGCATCTCAGATAAGGTGTACCAAATGGTCTTTGGATCACCTTGTAGCAAACAAAGTCATGGATCTGTTCACAATGCCCCTGAACCTCAGGCTTCTGTTGCTCCTCAGTCCTAGACCCCGAGGTCTCTGGCAAGAGGCATGCCAACAACAGTGGGTACAACAATGACGTTTATGTCTCGTCCCTGTTTTTGTCTGAAAAGAAGTTTACTCAACAAGGCTAGAACATCGGTCAGCCTCTCAAGGGCTCTCATAGCTCCGCCAAGGCATTACGCAGAACGGTTTCCAAACATTCTGCAGCTCCCGATAGAGCCTCCAAGAGAACCCTCTCCACGTCAGACAACCACACTTCGACATCTACCACAAGCTATAGCTTCGCTATGATTGTACGCCTGGGGACTACCCAGCACCTCCTTTCTCAGAGGCTTTTTGCAATAATTTGCGAAGAGGTTGTCCGGATATCTGAGGAATTTCTCAGCATCAGTCTATCAGGCAATATATATCGTCTTCTGTGGTTGGTGTCATGGGAAAGTGTATCTCTCCACTCGATACCTCTATTCCAGCAATAGCAGAATCCTCGAGTATATGCAGGAGGAAAAGACCCCCTTTTCAGTTTCAGCAGGTAAAGACGATCACTCAACCTTGAGCCTCACCTCTTGGAACATGGCTCGAGTTCTCCGGTCTCTAAGGAGACCTCCCTGCGGTCCACTTCTCCAGGCAACAAATTTTATGAATAAAACTTACCTGGTAGTTATATATATATATATATATATATATATATATATATATATATATATATATATATATATATATATATATATATATATATATATATATATTATATAGCATAGTCTGACGTCCAGCAGAATTTTTCAAAACTCGCGGCAACTGCCGTGTGGTGGTTGTGCGGTTAGGTGGTTAACAACCATTACAGGGTGGTACTTGGAATCATTCCCATTTTCTGTGCCTCAGATCATCTCTGCCGGTTGGACTGGCAACATCGTTGGTCCGCCATTGGAGTTTTTTGGGCTCAAGCCATGTCGTCCTGATGGAAGTTCCTCTAAGGTAGCTTCCTAGGGTATATTACAACTACGGCGATATTCCCAGAGAATTTACCTTAAGGTACCCAGAATTCTAACTCCTGGAGCGAATATCCCTAATAAAAGAGCCAGGGATATCGTATAAATCAGAGGACGTATTCTTGACACGCCACATGGCAATCTGTACCCCGAACAGAGTTAACACTTCGTAGGGGTCAAATGGCAAGAAAACGAAAACGAGAAAGAAAAGGGGAGAGCCGTTCGTAAGGCCCTCTCTTCTCCCGTTTCGTAAGCGTGCCCTGCGCCGATTCTGGCGCCATCTGCATTCCTTTTTGCGTAGCTTTACAACTCGGTGTTTTTTCCCTGTGTTTCTACCAAATCTTGGATTTACTCTTTAATTATGCTTTCTCCAACTTCTGCTTCGGATAAGTTGAGTACTATTTCTTTTATGTATAAATGTAGGCTCTTGATTAAAATTAAAGTAATTAAAAGAGTTATCTTTGATACAAGAGCTGTTGCCTGCTGGAGGCGTCCTGGACGCTGTCGCTCGCTAGATTAGGATTTATTTGGTTAGCAGAGCGACGTTCCCAGCCCCTTTCGCTTTAATAATTAGCTGCTTAGCTTAATTAGGAATTCTGTTATGATGCTTTAGTATAGTGCCTGGCGAAAGTTTTGCCTAGGCTGACCGACACTAGTCTTCGTAGCCTAGTTGTTGGCCCTTGTACTTCCTGCATGATAATTAGTCTTCCAAGTGTGATTTTATACTGTTTAAAGCGTTAGGCAACGTTATACATTTAAGCTTTTTTCGAGTATTTTCCAAGATAGTATTGGAGTGAGTTTCGGTGATTTAGGTAATCGATTCTCTTAGTGCCTAGGCTAGGTTGTCTTAGGCTATTAAAATATTGTCTGTTTCCCCGTTTGCTCCCTTCTCTTCGGGGAAGGGGCAAACCCTTTCCCTCTGCTTAAGCCTTAGGCTTAACTCTAGTGGTTTGTTTGAATTAATTTTCAAATATAACTATGCTGGAGTAGTACTGTACCTTCCTGCTCCAACTGGTTTGGTTCAGAGAAGGACAGTACAGCAGTGTATTAGTCTGAGTCCGTGTTGGTCTAGCGTGGGGCAGAGTCTCCCTTGCTGCCTGACACGGGCATAGGAGGTTTATCCTCCTTGGATCACCTTGGAGGGTTTCTGTAGTTATGATTCCTTCGCTCGGTGACCCCTCAGACTTGTCCTCTTTGCTGTTCCGGGTTCGGGATATGTTCCCTTTCCGGATTAGCAATTCCTTCCTTGCCTTGGTTTTAGGGAGGCAGCCAGTAGTGCCGGCCTCCCTCCCTGGATTTTCCCTGGCTGAGATGGGCTTTCTTAGTTGGGGATGATCCTTAACCAAGGCAAGGTTGGACAGGACCCTCTGTCCTTCCCTTCTGTTTTTTCCGTTTTCCTTTGTGTCAGCCGTCTCACATCCGTACCTAGCCTAGGTTAGGATGGGGAGCTGACGTGGTCCCCTGTCGGCCGGCAGAGTGTGCCGACCGGCAGAGGCCCTATCCCTTGAGTGCTGCCCGGTCCTTCCTTGGTCCCTCAACCGCTGCCGTCTGTAGATTCAGTAAGCAGTGGTTAGGAAGCCTGACTTAGTGTCTCCCCTTCCTCTCGGCACTCTTTCGGGTGTCGGGCGCGGAGGTACATAGCCTCTTAGCCCGGCACCCATTCTGTTATCTTCTTATGTGTTGTCCTTGCCGTCGGTAGGGGGGTGTTCGCTAGTTCTCTTGCTGTCGGTCGGCGGTGGTTATATGCCTTTGCTGGCCGGTCTCCTTGCTCACCTGCCGGCCGCTATGAGTGGCAGCCGGGCGCTACCTGGTGTGGATGCCAGCCGGCAGGGTTTACTCACCGCTGCCGGCCGGCCTGCTACATCACTCGGTTGGCCGGCCACTAAGAGTGATGGCCGGCAGCTGGGTGCCAACCGGGTAGTTACGGACCGGCAACCACTACCGGCCAGTTCAGGCATAGGAACTGGAGTTCTCCCCCGTCTGGGTGATCCTAAGTTGCATACTTGAGACCTACCTTTGGAAAAGGTGGGGGGGGGGGGGGGGGCTACTGACCGGCAAGAGCCGGCCGGCACACCACCCTCATGTACTGTATCAGTTCTTCCCTGTATGGTGTATTCTACCAGGGGAGACCATGATATAGTAGGTTACAAGACTGTCTTTTCTAACTTACTTGTGTTGCCTTGTGCAGTCACTTGGTGTTGCCTTACAGGGATGAAAAGAGAATTCTTTTCATCTTTAGCCAGAATGGTAAAATCTTACCTTAGGTGTGAGCTACACCTAATTTCCCTCGGGAAATATGATCTTTGGTTATTCTAGCAAAGACTAACCATTTGATTTTAATGGCTGGTGGGCTTCCACAGGTGATTGTGTGGGATTCACAAGTATGTGTCTTTCCTTTATTCTTTGTGGTCTTGCACGACCCGTTGCTGTTGGCCTTACAGATAAGAAAGTGAGTTCTTTCTTGTCTACTATCCGGTATTTTAAAATCATTCCTTAGGCGGGAGCTACACCTATTTCCTTTGGAAATTTTCCATTGGTTAATCTGGCATAGATTAACCATACGATTTTATTATCTGGAAGGCTACAACAATTGGTTGTGCGGGAAATACAAGGATGTGTCTTTCCTTTTCGATTTGTTATGCTACTGTGCATATCCTGTGATACGTAGTTCACTTGATACTCATGGAAATTTCTTCTCTTTACAGGAGGACCATCCGTAGTGCGGATGTGCTTTCTGCAACGTCCGCAGTAGGACTTCTGCGGACATGGTTTTGAAGGACGAGTGTGGCATGCGCTGTCTCCACGGATGTTCTCCGGTATTGGGTCCCTCAGGTATGTTTAGTATGCACTAACCTATTTATTGAGGCTTTTTCTTTTCGCTTCGCTCAAAATCCGTTTTTGTCTTCCCCAGAACGGTGGATTCAAGGGATATAGCTAGGGAGAAGCTTCGTACCTGGGTGAGGGGCTTTCAGAAGATCACCTCTGGACCTTATCTTCCAAGTGAGAAGATGAGGGCTTCCTTTTCCCTAGGGCATCAACTGTTACAGTGATTCCCCAGCCTCAAGAGGAGGTCCCCCTAATTCAGATACCGGTGGATGCTGAAGTCGCGGTCGCCTTGCTTAGCATCCAGTTGGACGACAGGATGCCAGACGTGTCCGAACGTCTGGAGGAAGACCTTCTGGCAGAAGGCCAGGATGAAGTTCGAGCTCCGGACAAGGTAGCGGAAGAGGCCGAGAGATGTCGGCTGCTCCGGTTCAGGTCCTTAAACCTGCTCCCTCAACATCGTCTGCTCTCGCAGTAGAGCAGGCCCTCCCTCCATTGTTGGCTTGATCCAACAAAGGCAGAGGGAGAAGAATGGGAAGGAAGCTGCATTGTAACTGCAGGGGCATATCCGGACTGCCATGTCCGGTTGAGGGAGGTACCAGCTTCAAAGGAAGAGACAGAGCCGGAGGAGGTCATAGTGATAGACCATGCTAGGCTCATGCTTTGCTTTCATCTTCGATGAAAGAGAGGGGCTTCATGAACTCAAAGGTAGCTGTATTTGAGTAAGAGGCTCCCTTCCTTTGTGTCCTCTCCTGCCACAGCCTTCCCCCTTTTCGCTGAAAGGGTTTACGGCGGTTTTGAAAACAGTCGAGGCTGGCAAGCCTTTCCCCTCCCTGGTGGAGTGTAAACCCTTGTTGCTGGCCTTTAGAAAGGAAGATTTAGTAAGCAAAACAAGGACTGGAAGGACGTCCATCTTACCTTCTCAGTCCAGATGTGGGAGGCGGATTTTGCCGGATGTTGGTTCGGCGAGATCCTCTCTAAGCTCTCTGGCTTTCTTTTGCGGAGAGAACTCGAGACAAAAGAAAGACTGGCTGCCTCTTTGTCTCTTCAGTCCACTTTTGAGACGATGACAAGTGACCCCAAGGTCCATGAAATGTTCATGGTTGTGATCAAGACTCATCTGGCCACTGTGACGAAGGATCTTTACAGCTCCGTCAGGGCGAAGAGAACCTGTATGGAGTTCGTGTTCGCCCGGGCTACGATGAGGCACGAGCCAAGGAAACTAATCTCCTCCAACAGTTGGGACAAAGACCTTTTCCCTAGTGAATCGGTCAAAGAGGTTGATAGGGCCGCCACGGACGATAGAAATCTTCTCCAGGAGTGGGGCCTGTCTACCAAGAGAAATTCTTCCCCGGATGGGGTCCCCAACCTTTGAGGAAGACTAAAAGGATTAGGATACTTTCTCGGCCAGCTAAGTCAAGTAGACAACAGCAGCAACGGCATTTGCTGATGCCCTCAGTGCCCCAGATGGTGGCAAAAACCCCGACCACACTTCAGTGGGTTCCCCAATTCGTGTCGACACAGTCTCCGGCATTTAACCCATCGTTCGAGGGTTAGTCAACTTCCTGTCGAGCAAGCCTAGAGGAGCAGCCAGAAGTTCGTCTAGGCGCCCCTCAAGGAGAAGGGGTTTCATGGGTGGTCGCGGTCAGAGAGGCAAGACCTCAGGACAACAGTCCGAGCGAGATGATATTGGTAGGAGGGAGTCTCCAACACTTTCGGGATCGGTGGACCTTCGATCCCTGGGTCCACAGCCTACTCAAGAAGGGACTGGGCTGGAGCTGGTACAGCACTCCATCCCCATACCCTCGGGGTTTTTCCGACACTCCACCCCCGTTCTGGAGGAGTTCATTCAAGAACTGTTAGAGGAAAAGTGATCCGAAGGGTAAAGTCCATCTAATTCCAAGGGAGGCTGTTTTGTGTTCCCAAGAAGGACTCGGAAAACTCGGAGTCATTCTGGACTTGTCGCCACTTAACAAGTTCATAGCGAACTACAGGTTCAAGATGCTAACAATGCAACACATAAGGACCTTACTGCCCAAGAGGGCATTTACCGCCTCCATAGTTTTGTCAGACGCCTATTGGCACGTTCCAATCTATTGTCGATTCTCCTCCTACCTAAGGTTCAGGCTACAACGAAGACTATACGCCTTCAGAGCCATGCCTCTCGGGCTAAAAATAGCCCCAAGGATTTTCACGATGCTTGCGAACGTAGTTCTCAGTCAATTACGCCTAAAGGGAATTCAGGTAGTAGCCTACCTGGATTTTTGGCTGGTGTGGGCAGCATCCAGGACAGAATGCTTGCAAGCTTCCCTGTATGTGATCCATTTCCTAGATTATCTAGGCTTCAAGATCAACAGAAAAAGTCTCAACTTTCTCCATCTCTAAGTTCCGGTGGGTGTGAATCCACTGGGACCTAATGTCACACCGTTTTCTCCGTCATGGCGGAGAAAAGGAAGGAGATAGCTGGTTCTGTCAAGAGACTTCTAGATTCCGTATGGATATCAGATGCAAACTGGAGAGTGTACTGGGGTCTCTCCAGTTTACTTCGGTGACAGACCCGGTGCTAAGAGCACAGCTAAAGGATGCAACCGGAGATTGGAGTAGTTATGCATCAGATGCGCGAAGAGATCTGAGAAGACCAGTTCCGCTTCGTCGAAATACTCTTCTCAGGCCTTGGTCCCAAGCCAGACTTCTTAGGAAGTCGGTTCTTCTTCATCCACCTCCCCCGTCGGTGACGAGTCACTCAGACGCCTCGAAGGAGGGATGGGGAGTTCACTCTCATCAGATAAAGGCCCAAAGGTCTTGGTCCAGGCTATTCAAGACCTCTCACAGTCATTTTCTAGAGGCTATGACAGTCCTTCTTTCCTTAAAGAAAGTCTCCCCGCGTCGCTCGATCCACATTAGGTGGGTGCTGGACAGCGGGGGAGTTGTGAGATGCTTGAATCGACAAGGATCAGGGTCACCACCTCTCAACCAGGTGATGTTGGCCATCTTCCGATTTGGGGGATGAAGAAGTGGTACCTGTCAGCAGTTCACCTTCAAGGAGTCCGCAATGTGACAGCGGACGCTCTATCCAGGTTCACACCGATAGAGTCGGAATGGTCCCTAGACGCAGGATCATTCTCTTTCATTCTGAGTCAAGTCCCAGAACTGCAGCTAGACCTCTTTGCGACGAAAGACAACAAGAAGTTGCCCCTGTATGTGTCCCCGTACGAGGACCCCTTGGCGGAAGCAGTGGACGCGATGTCCCTCGACTGGAACAGATGGTCCAGGATTTATCTGTTCCCTCCTCACAACCTTCTGTTGAGGGTCCTCAACAAACTGAGATCATTTAAGGGAGTAGCGGCAGTAGTGGCCCACAAGTGGCCGAACAGTGTGTGGTTCCCTCTGGCATTGGAACTACGGTTGGAGTTTCTACCGCTACCAGATCCAGTTCTGACCCAGCGAGTCCAGAAGTCAATTGTCTGCGCTTCATTACAGAAAACCCGGACCCAGCAGCTCATGATTTTCTCTCCCTAACAGGTGAGAAAGTGTGTCGGGATTTCGAAAGCCAGCATAGACTTCCTAGAGGATTATAAGTGCAAATCTATTAAAAGGCAATATGAGTCATCTTGGGGAGAATGGGTAGCCTTTGTCAGGCGAAGAATCCGCAGGAGATCACGACGGACTTCTGCTTATCTTTCTTCATCCATCTCCATGGTTATGGTTCGGCGGCTAACACGATGTTAACGTGTAGGTCTGCTTTGACAAGACCCATTCTATATGCCTTCCAGGTCGACCTCGCTAACGGGATCTTTTATAAAGTTCCGAAAGCCTGCGCTAGGCTCAGACCTTCAGCACCTCCAAAGCCCAATTCATGGTCTTTAGAAAAGTTCTTCATTTTTGCTTCGCTGTTGAACAATGAGGAGTGTGCGTTAAAGGATTTGACCCATAAGTTATCCTCCTTTTTGCACTCGCGTCCGGGGCCAGGGTTAGTGAGATCATACCCCTCTCGAGAGAGGAAGGTCGTGTTCAGTTCCTGGATGGGTGAACTGAACCTGTTTCCGGATCCTACGTTTCTCACCAAGAACGAGTTACCCACCATCAGGTGGGGTCCCTGAAGAATCTGCCCTCTGAAAGAAGATGCATCTCTATGTCCAGTAGAATGCCTAAAGGTCTATCTTCGTAGAACTTCAGACTTCAAGGGTGGCCAACTGGTCAGGGGAGAAACGTCAGGCTCAAATTTTATCACTGAAACAACTCAGGGCGAAAATCACATATCTTATTCGCAGAGCGGATCCTGACTGTTCACCCACAGGTCACGATCCGAGGAAAGTTGCTTCATCCTTAAACTTCTTTAGTTGTAGGGATTTTGAACATCTTCGTTCGTACACTGGCTGGAAGTCTTCCAGAGTGTTCTTTCGTCACTATGCGAAGCAAGTACAGCAACTAAGAGGTTCTGTGGTAGCAGTGGGTTGCGTCGTTAACCCTGCTGTTTAACTCTGCGAGGAACAGTAGCTTAATTGGGACAATTAATTCCAGGGTGAGTATGTAGTCATATGCTGTACTACAAACTATGTGAGGGTACTGGGTGACCCACGTTGACTGTTCCACTTTCAAAGGTGAACCTAGCATAAGTGCAAACATGCGTGCCGAGCGTTTCTAACGCTAATGTGACTGATTAGTAATACAGACTTTTGACTTTGATACTTTGGTATCTTAAAAGTGGCTCCAATGTTTTCTTTCAGACAAACAAGTTTCTGTTTACTATCATACTTATGCTTAAAGTTTTGGTTATCCTTCTCTTATATATAGATATATATATATATATATATATATATATATATATATATATATATATATATATATATATATATATATTATATATATATATATATATATATATATATATATATATATATATATATATATATATATATATATATATATATGAGTATGGTTAACCTGTTTGTTTATTGTCTGTAAATAAACTGGTTCTTGAGAACCTTGCGTCTCCTTCACCTGTGAGCATTCATTCTATGTATATTTACCCGGGGATAATTCTAATAGAATGTTCCCTTATGCAAGCTAATATTGCATTGGTTTATGCTTTCCATTAGCTGGAGGACTCCATCCCATAAAGGGATGGTGGCGGATTTACGAGTTTCCTCCTAAGCGGATATAAACCTTTGTCCAATACGTGTTTTGAGTGGAGGACTGGTCGATATTTCATATTGACACAGTGATTCTTTTCGAACTTCGCTTCACCTAGTATGGGGTGAGACCACTATACTCGCTTGCCTGGGGTTCATACTTAGATATATGTACTCTTCGAGACTTTCCCAGAGTCTAGTAAGACTCTTCCCTGTTGGGGGCAGGAAGCTCTATCATGGTTTATGATTAGTTGAAAAGATGTATGACGGTAACATCTTAGGTCTCTAGGTCGCATCGACTGGGGGAAATACTTCTGAGGAGTACGGCACATTTTGAGAATCCACAGATACAGTAATGCTCTGGTATACTTCCATCAGGACGACATGGCTTGAGCCCAAAAAACGGATTTTGAGCGAAGCGAAAAATCTATTTTTGGGTAAGATGGCCATGTCGTCCTGATGGACCCGCCCTTCCCTTTCTATGAAAGGGCTGTAGGACCCCTCCCTACATACAGTATCTGTAGCACCTCGTGTTTCGCTACAAGGAATGCAGATGGCGCCAGAATCGGCGCAGGGCACGCTTACGAAACGGGAGAAGAGAGGGCCTTACCAACGGCTCTCCCCTTTTCTTTCTCGTTTTCGTTTTCTTGCCATTTGACCCCTACGAAGTGTTAACTCTGTTCGGAGTACAGATTGCCATGTGGCGTGTCAAGAATACGTCCTCTGATTTATACGATATCCCTGGCTCTTTTATTAGGGATATTTGCTCCAGGAGTTAGAATTCTGGGTACCTTAAGGTAAATTCTCTGGGAATATCGCCGTAGTTGTAATATACCCTAGGAAGCTACCTTAGAGGAATTTCCATCAGGACGACATGGCCATCTTACCCAAAAATAGATTTTTCGCTTCGCTCAAAATCCGTTTTTCGTTTCGCTTTCCCTGTGTCTCTGTACCGGACTTGTTTTTGGTGAAGTACATTGACTTGGGGGTTTGGCAATCGCTTTTGTGTTTATTCTGTTACTATTTGTTTGTTTAATATGAGTGAGAAACTTCATTTTCATGTGTGTGTAAATGAGGAATGCAAGGTGAGGTTACCGAAAGTTTCGGTAGACCCTCACACTGTTTGTTTTGGTTGTGCACTTGATAAAAGGTGCAAGGAATGGGAGGTTTTGAGCGAGAAAGAATGGTTGGATATGAAGCGCTATGTTCGCAAGTTAGAGCTAGATAAAGCCAGGAGGGCTTCGAGATCTAAATCTAAATCTGCTAGTGAGCGTAGTTTAGATATTTCTATTGATCCATTAATTAATTCCTCGGGAAGTTGAACCTTCGAGGTATTAATCATGCCCCTTCTACAGGAACGGTATCTGCGGATGACCCTCGGTACGCCAGGATGGCGGCTGAGTTGAAGGCTATTAAAGACCAACTTTCAGCCTTAAAAGATAAGAGTGAGAGTGGGATTAGTGCTAGTGAAAGTGCAGTGGAGGTGGCGACTGATCGAACCTGTCATTACCCTAGGTCTAGACCTCTACCAAGCTCCCAGGACCAAGGGAGAAGGTACGTCGACGGCCGTAAGGGAGTGAGAGGTACGTATCCTCGGTCAGCATGCCCTTAACTCGGCGAAGGTTATGTGGTCTATGTCTGAGCTTGACCACCTCATCAAGGGGATTTTCCGAGCCTTCGAGGTCTTCAGTTTTTTGGACTGGTCTCTAGGTACTCAGGCCAGGAAAACCGAACGACTGGAGGAAACATAAGACCTTACTAGTATCATGGCATGCATGGACAAAGCTTTTAGGGATGGGTCAAATGAGTTGGCTTCCCTTTTTTCGGCAGGAGTTTTGAAGAAGAGGGCCCTGTTATGTTCTTTTGCTTCCAGATCAGTGATGGTTGCGCAGAAGTCTGAGCTCCTTTACGCCCCTCTCTCAGAACATCTCTTTCCTGAGTCCCTTGTCAGGGACATTATCCTTTCGCCTGCGCAAAAGGCCACTCAAGACCTCCTGTCACGCTCTGCTAGAAAGCCTTTGCCAGTCATTCCTCCGTCTCTGAAGAGAGAGGAGAGGAATTTTCAATATTAATCTTACCCGATAATCATGTAGCTGTCAACTCTGTTGCCGACAGAAATCTACGGTCGGGATACGCCAGCGATCGCTATACAGGTGGGGGTGAACACCACAGCGCCATCTGTGGTCAGGTACTCTAGTACTTCTTGTCAACACCACCTCAATTTTTCCTCTGTCGTGCCTCCGGCTAGACCTACATGGATACGCTGTTGATTCTGGAGTTATTGCTCACGATTTGGTGATGTATTTGCTCTAGAGTTTAGCCTTCGCTATTCAGGAAGCTATATCATTAGCTTAGCAAGTTTTTGGAATTAATTTGATTTAATTTTTGATTTAATTTTGGTACGAAGAGAGTATGAACTCTCTTTCACTTTTAAATGGCCGACCCTTCCCTTAGACGGAAGTGTTGGTGTCGAAGAGAGTATAGACTCTCTTAATTTTGCTTAACAAAGTTATAGATTTATTTTATATCTCTCCGCCTTTTATAGGCCTCTTTGATTAACTTCCTTTTATTATAAACTTATTAAAATTAATTTTTATATTTGTTTATATTCGACCTTTCCGAATAGTAGGCGGTCTTTTCTTGGAACCGAAGTTAATTAACTTTGAGCCCGTCATTTCGTTTTTACCTGTTAACATATTATGCTATTTTAATGTTTTTGAAAGAATTTCTTTGATAGTCTTGTACTGTTTTCAAAGTTGAACTAACGTTTTGTTTTGTCTCTGCAGTTGTTGACGTTCAGAACGTTCAACTTGCGCTCTATCGTTACGATAGAGAGAGAGTCTATCACGGTGTCACGTTGCAGTAAGAGTAAACCGATTCTAGCGTTTTGTTCATTCTTTCTTAGCTTAAATGGTTCTATTCTATAAGGAACTTTTTATTTGGGAAACCTTTCAGTTTTTTTCCTTTAACAATAATATGTTTTAATGTTATATATAATTAGGCTCTTCTCTCAGGTGCTAAGTCAAGAGAGAGAGAGATAGAGACGGAGGGAGAGAGAGGAGGATAAACGTTTCGTTCAAGCGGGTAACGTTGTTATCGTTTTTGCTCTTCTCCCTAGTCTCTTTAGGGGAAGAAGGTAAACGTTTCTTGAGTTTTATTCTTGTTCTCAGACTTTATGCGGTGAGAGATTTTAAACGTAGTTTATTTGATCTAGTGTTTAATCTCTTTTCCAGCCACTGAATTATTTATCTTTCATTATGTTTTTCTGTTACATTGTAATACTGTTTTCGCAATTACTAACTTTTAATGAAGGATAGAATTGCGTGTTTCAGGTACAAACCACTTAAAGTTTCGAGTTCAGTGAAATAAGTGCAAACAGAAAATCAAAAGTGATAAGTGATAAGCGCAAAGTGTTACAGTGTTGCGTTCGAGGGTTCGTCTGTTCGTGCCAGTTGTTCGCCTAGTCTGGGACCTCTTACAAGCTCCCAAGCCCAGGGGAGAAGTAATGTCGAAGGACTTATGGGTTCAGCAGGCCTTGATCGACGAACAGACGTTTCCCTCCGTGGTTTCGGGTGTAACCAACTCACGTAGCCGACGTGATCACCCCACCCACACAAAGACGAGAGAGCCCATTTATTCCTCGTCTGCGGAAGAGGTTTCTCGCAGAAACCATGGACCAAATCTTGCAGCTTTTAAGTGCAAGTCGGTCCCTTCCGCGCAAGTCCAACTCCTAGGTGGTGCCATTAGCACCGGGTCAGTTCGGACTTGCTGCAGTACGACAACTGCACACCTCCCAGAGAGGCAAGGTGGTATCGCAACAGACAGTAACTCCGTCTGTTGCCGCACCAGCTGTTTTAGACCCTCAGTTTCAACGGACAGTAGCTCCGTTTGTTGTTGTCTTTCTTAAACTCTAGTGGTCTATGCTGCTGACAATGCAGTCTCAGCTTGCGGTGTTGATGCAGGAGTTTCAGGCAGAGAAGGTTAACTCACCTCCTCCTGCGAGCGCTCCTCCACCTCTACGCAGTACAATCTGCCAGACGTATGAGGTTGAGGTTCCTCAAGCTACCTCCATGCGTGAGCTGCCGCGTTGGGAGTTGCCAGATACCAGCGCTGTGCAGCAACCTCCACTTTCTTTGAGGCAGGAGCCTCTTACCACGCAGCAACCTCCTCAACAATGGGGACAGGAACCTTATGCTTTACAACCTCCTCTACCCTTGAGGCAGGAGTATCTTGCATTACCTCCATCCTCGAGGCAGCAACCTCTTGAGGTACGACAACCTCTACCATCCTTGAGGCAGCCACCTCAACTCTCGCAGCAGCCACCTCCACCATCCTCGAGGCAGCAACCTCAACTCCACCTCTGCGCAGTCCACCCTGCCAGACGTATGATGTTGAGGTTCCTCAACCTACCTCCACGAGTGAGCTGCCGCATTGGGAGTTGCCAGATACCAGCGCTATGCGGCAACCTCCACCATCCTTGAGGCAGCAACCTCAACTCTTGCGGCAGCCACCTCCACTCTTGAGGCAAGAACCTCTACTCTTGAATGGGCTCTCGTGGCATGGTTGGTTTCGACCTGGCCTTTCATTAGAAGGGGCTAGCGTTCGATCCCAAGTATGAGGTAGAAATTTATTTCTATTTGAACACGATGTTGTGTTGATATTTATCCATATTGACTCATTAGGGGTAATTTGATGAATTACTACCAATTGTGTCACGTGGTGGCCCGGGGAAATCTGGTAAAACTCGCTGGTAAAAAGACTGATGTCTCACCAGGTAAATCCTCGGACAGCTAGATTAGTGTCAGGTTCAGATTTCTTTAAAAATCCTCCTCTACCCATGAGGCAGCCTCATGCTTATGAGGAGCCTCATGCTATGCGGCATCCTCCTCAAACCATGAGGCAAAAGCCACCCATGAGGCAGGAGCCTCATACTATGCGGCATCCTCCTCAACGCATGCGGCATAAGCCTCATCCCTTGCAGCTTGAGCCTCATCCCATGCAGCATGAGTCTCATACCATGCAGCATGAGCCTCATCCCATGCAGCATGAGCCTCATCCCATGCAGCATAAGCCGCACGCCATGCAACATGCTCTGCTTACCTTACAGCAGGCTCTACATACAGCATGCTCTGCATACCTTACCGCATGCTTCTCAGTCACACATCTTTGGTTGTTGCCAACTCACTAGACTGTCAAGCAGTTTCATAACGTTGCCTTCTATTCTGCTGCTTTTGCACCAGTGAAACCCTCACTGAGAGAACTTAGCTTTTCTCGGATATGGTTCCTGTAGATGAGAAAGTGCTATTCTCCCTCCTTCTGATTTTCCCTTGAGGACTCTGTCATTTGGAGAGGAGCCTTTAGCTGCTTAGCCTCCTATGGACTTTTATTTAAGCATAGCATGCTTCCAGGGAGGGTAATGGTTCCACTTCAGTCGCTAACCCCGTCTGTTACCACACCTGCTCCCATAGACCTTGAGCTGTGTTGCAAGACATGCAGTCCAAGCTTAGTCCTTGTTAGAGGATTTTTTTGTTTACGGAGTCAGTGTGTCACTGGGAAGACGTTCAACAACCAGCAGAAGTGTCTTGTTGTGACGCAGTGCGGCAACCTCAGCAACCCGATAAGGAGTTGTCTGTACGACCTAGACAGTCTAGACAGCTTCGGGTTGTCACTGTACTTCCTCGCTTCCCCATGGTTGACAGTTCACAGACTGTGCAGCAGTACCATGATCTTGTGTCCGGCTCCGTCAGACGACTAGCTTTTAAGAGCTCCCACAAGTCGTCGCTGTCTGGAGATTCTCAGATGGACTATGGATCTGACCAAGGAACTGGGCCTCCTGGTCAATTTTGAGGAGTCCCAGCTCGTCCCATCCCAGACCATTGTCTACCTGGGTATGGATCTTCAGAGTCGAGCTTTTCGGGCTTTTCCGTCGGCCCCAAAGATATACTAAGCCCTAGATTGCATCCAGAGCATGCTGAGAAGGAACCGATGCTCAGTCAGGTAGTGGATAAGTCTAACAGGGACACTTTCATCGCTGGCACTGTTCATCGAGTTAGGGAGACCCCACCTCCCCCCCTTCAGTATCATCTAGCGGCTCACTGGATAAAGGACATGACGCTAGAGACGATCTCAGTTCCTGTTTCCGAAGAGAGGAGGTCTACTCTCACGTGGTGAAAGAACAGCTTTCTTCTCAAGGAAGTCTACCTTTGGCTGTTCAGAAACCCGACCGCCGTCTCTTCTCTGACGCATCAGACACGGGCTGGGGTGCGACTTTGGACGGACAGGAATGCTCGGGAACATGGAATCAGGAGCTAAGGACACTTCACATCTATTGCAAGGAGCTGTTGGCGGTTCATCTGACCTTGATAAACTTCAAGTCCCTCCAGCTTAACAAGGTGGTGGAGGTGGACTCTGACAACACCACAGCCTTGGCTTACATCTCCAAGCAGGGAGGGACTCATTCGTGGAAGTTGTTCTAGATCGCAAGGGACCTCCTCATCTGGTTAAAAGATCGAAAGCTCACGCTGGTAACGAGGTTCATTCAGGGCGATAGGAATGTCATGGCAGATCGCCTTAGCCGGAAGGGTCAGGTCATCCCCACAGAGTGGACCCTTCACAAGAATGTTTGCAGCAGACTTTGGGCCCTGTGGGGTCAGCCAACCATAGATCTGTTCGCTACCTCGATAACCTAGAGGCTCCCTTTATATTGTTCTCCGATTCCAGACCCAGCAGCAGTTCACGTGGATGCTTTTCTGCTGGATTGGTCCCATCTCGACCTGTATGCATTCCCGCCGTTCAAGATTGTCAACAGGGTACTTCAGAAGTTCGCCTCTCGCAAGGGACACGGCTGACGTTGGTTGGCTCCGCTCTGGCCCGCGAGATAGTGGTTCATAGAGGTACTGCAATGGCTGGTCGACATTCCCAGGACTCTTCCTCTAGGAGTGGACCTTCTACGTCTACCTCACGTAAAGAAGGTACATCCAAACCTCCACGCTCTTCGTCTGACTGCCTTCAGACTTTCGAAAGACTCTCAAGAGCTAGGGGCTTTTCGAAGGAGGCAGCCAGAGCGATTGCCAGAGCAAGGAGGACATCCACTCTCAGAGTCTATCAGTCTAAAGGGGAAGTCTTCCGAAGCTGGTACAAGGCCAATGCAGTTTCCTCATCCAGTACCACTGTAACCCAGATTGCTGACTTCCTGTTACATCTAAGGAACGTAAGATCCCTTTCAGCTCCTACGATTAAGGGTTACAGAAGTATGTTGGCAGCGGTTTTCCGCCACAGAGGCTTGGATCTTTCCACCAACAAAGATCTACAGGACCTCCTTAGGTCTTTTAAGACCTCAAAGGAACGTCAATTGTCCACTCCAGGCTGGAATCTAGACGTGGTCCTAAGGTTCCTTATGTCATCAAGATTTGAACCTCTCCAATCAGCCTCTTTTAAGGACCTCACATTAAAAACTCTTTTCCTCGTGTGCTTGACAACAGCTAAAAGAGTAAGTGAGATCCACGCCTTCAGCAGGAACATAGTTTTCACATCTGAAACGGCTACATGTTCCTTGCAGCTCGGTTTTTTGCTAAAACGAGCTTCCTTCACGTCCTTGGCCTAAGTCGTTCGAGATCCCAAGCCTGTCCAACTTGGTGGGGGACGAACTGGAGAGAGTACTTTGCCCAGTTAGAGCTCTTAGGTACTATCTAAAAAGGTCATAACCTTTACGAGGACAATCAGAAGCCTTATGGTGGGCTATCAAGAAGCCTTCTCTTCCAAGGTCTAAGAACTCAGTTTCTTACCTATTCAGGCTCCTGATTAGGGAAGCACATTCTCATCTGAAGGAAGAAGACCTTGCTTTGCTGAAGGTAAGGACACATGAAGTGAGAGCTGTGGCTACTTCAGTGGCCCTCAAACAGAACCGTTCTCTGCAGAGTGTTATGGATGCAACCTATTGGAGAAGCAAGTCAGTGTTCGCATCATTCTATCTCAAAGATGTCCAGTCTCTTTACGAGAACTGCTACACCCTGGGACCATTCGTAGCAACGAATGCAGTAGTAGGCGGGGGCTCAGCCACTACATTCCCATAATCCCATAACCTTTTTAACCTTTCTCTTGAATACTTTTTATGGGTTGTACGGTCGGCTAAGAAGCCTTCCACATCCTTGTTGATTTGGCGGGTGGTCAATTCTTTCTTGAGAAGCGCCGAGGTTAAAGGTTGTGATGAGGTCCTTTAGTATGGGTTGCAGCCCTTTATACTTCAGCACCTAAGAGTCGTTCAGCATCCTAAGAGGACCGCTACGCTCAGTAAGAAAGACGTACTTAATAAAGGCAGAGTAATGGTTCAAGTCGTCTTCCTTACCAGGTACTTATTTATTTTATGTTATTTTTGAATAACTAATAAAATAAAATACGGGATACTTAGCTTCTGTGTTAACATGTATGCTGGTCTCCACCCACCACCCTGGGTGTGAATCAGCTACATGATTATCGGGTAAGATTAATATTGAAAAATGTTATTTTCATTAGTAAAATAAATTTTTGAATATACTTACCCGATAATCATGATTTAATTGACCCACCCTTCCTCCCCATAGAGAACCAGTGGACCGAGGAAAAAATTGAGGTGGTGTTGACAAGAAGTACTAGAGTACCTGACCACAGATGGCGCTGTGGTGTTCACCCCCACCTGTATAGCGATTGCTGGCGTATCCCGACCGTAGATTTCTGTCGGCAACAGAGTTGACAGCTACATGATTATCGGGTAAGTATATTCAAAAATTTATTTTACTAATGAAAATAACATATTTCAACAGCTCCTTCGAGAATAGACTTCAGGGGAAGAAGGCAGGAGACGGGCGGAAGAACGAATAGAGGTTCGTTTAGATCCCTCTCCAGGAAATGAAGTTCAAGTCCTCCAGACAGCGGTAGGAGCAAGACTGTCACTTATTTGGCAGGCTTGGGAGAGAAGAGGGGCGGACGCCTGGTCCCTCTCGGTCATCAAGGAGGGATAAAAGATCCCCCTTTTGAAGACGCCTCCGCTTTCAAATACTCCTCTAGCCTTAGTGGCTCAGTACTCGGATGCCGTGAAACAAAGGGCCCTACTGGACCTGGTGGACCAGATGCTGGAGAATGGAGTGATAGAACCAGTTCTAGAACTATCCTCCCCAGGTTTCTACAATCGCCTATTTCTGGTACCCAAGAACTCTGGTGGATGGAGACCCGTTCTGGATGTCAGCTCTCTGAACGTCTTTGTGGAAAAGACAAAATTTACCATGGAGATGACTCAGTCGGTGCTGGCAGCAGTACGTCCAGGGGACGGGATGGTGTCTCTGGATTTACAGGACGCTTATTTTCACGTCGCCATCCATCCGACTTCAAGGAAGTACCTGAGATTCATGATCCAGGGCAAGTGCTTCCAGTTCAAGGCCCTTTGCTTCGGCCTCAGCACTGCTCCTCAAGTCTTCACCAGAGTAATAGCGAACGTGGCAGGATGGCTTCATCAAGAGGGGATAAGAGTATCTCTTTATTTGAAGACTGGTTGATAAGATCACGGTCGAAAGAGAAATGTCTGGAGGACCTACACAAGACTTTCATGATGGCTCAAGAACTGGGTCTCGTCATCAACAGGGAGAAATCTCAGACTGAGCCGAGTCAGACTATTCTTTATTTGGAGATAGTTCTGGACTCAGTTCGTTTTCGGGCTTCTCCCTCCCAAGAGAGGCAGACCAGGTGCCTCGAGAAGGTTCGAGAATTCTTGAAGAGACAGAAGTGCTCAGCGAGGGATTGGATGAGTTTGCTGGGAACCCTCTCCTCGCTTGAACAGTTTGTCTCTTTGGGAAGACTGCACCTCAGACCTCTTCAACACTTCCTATCAAAGGTGTGGAACAGGAGGATTCAGGAAGACTCCTTTTCCTTCCCCATTCCAGCAGAAATCAAGGTTCATCTGATTTGGTGGTTAGGGGAAGGAATCTCCCTGTACAGGAAGAACCCAGACCTAGTGCTGTTCTCAGACGCTTCGGAGTCAGGATGTGGAGCAACACTAGGAAGCAAGAAGGTCTCAGGCTCTTGGGAAAAGAATCAGACTGAATAGCACATCAACAGGAAAGAGTTGATGGCCATTCTGTTAGGACTGAAGGCCTTCAAAGACTCAGTGTCAGGGAGGATAGTGGAGGTCAACTCGGACAACACCACGGCTCGCTTACATCAGAAAGCAAGGGGGAACTCACTCCCTGTCTCTTTTCGAAACAGCAAAGGAGCTCCTTCTGTGGTCAAAGGAAAACAAAATAGAACTGCTAACAAGATTTGTGCAGGGACAGAAGAATGTAAGAGCAGACATGCTCAGCAGGAAAGGGCAAGTTCTTCCCACAAAATGGACCCTCAACCACCAGGTCTGTCAGAGTCTGTGGAAGTTATGGGGGAGACCTTTAATAGATCTCTTCACCCCCAACCAAAACAAGAGGATCCCCAACTACTGCTCCCTAGTCCCGGACGAGGAGGCAATAGCAGTAGACGCCGTCTTGATGGACTGGATGGGGATGGACACATATGCGTTCCCCCCCGTTCAAGATCATCAATCTGGTCGTAAGGAAATTCGCTCTCCTCGAATCAGGAAGAATGATCCTAGTAGCTCCATTCTAGCCAACAAGAGAATGGTTCACGGAAGTGGTGGACATGTTGGTGGACTTTCCAAGAAGCCTTCCTCCAAGTCCAAAGCTTCTCAAACAGCCACACTTCGAGAGGTATCATCATAACCCCCCTCGCTCTAAGACTGACTGCCTTCAGACTATCGAGAAGCTTGTCAGAGCGAGAGGTTTTTCTGCGCAAGCTGCAAGAGCTATCACCAGAGCAAGGAGGGTCTCTTCGCAAAGAGTCTACCAATCTAAGTGGGAAACCTTTAGAGCTTGGTGTAGGCAACACAAAGTTTCCTCAACCACTACCTCTGTGAGCCAAATCGCGGATTTTTTGTTGTCCTTCAGACAGGATGCTAAACTGGCCGTATCCAGGATTAAAGGGTATAGGAGTATGCTCTCAGCTGTCTGTAGAGAAGCTCACCTCTTGTGTGAGGAGGAGAACTTCAGCCTTTTGAAAGTAAGGGCTCACGAAGTGAGAGCTATTGCTACTTCGCTGGCATATTGTAAGAATATGTCAGTTAGACAGATTATGGATGCAACGTTCTGGAGGAGCAACTCTGTGTTCGCCTCTTATTACCTCAGAGAGGTAAGAGTAGATTATGAAAGGTGTTACACCTTGGGCCCATACGTAGCTACAGCTTCTGTATTAGGCAAAGGAGTCACTACCTCCCCTCAACCTTAGCTTTTGTATGCCTGTGTTTGGGTTGGGGTTTTTACGGTTGTCTGAGGACTTTGACTTGTGGTACAGTTCCCTCAGTCTAGCGAGATAGTTTATATCTATTCTGCAAGGTTAGGTGGTTAGTTTGAGTAAGGTTGCAGGTTTTAAAAAAAAGGGGCATAGTTAGTACTGAAGTCTATTCAAGTTGTTGGTCTCACCCTATTTGACAGACTCTATTGAGTTGTTTTCAGCATGGCAGGTCCACTCCTGGCTGACACTCCTAAGGCAAAGCGACTCAAGAGGCAGGAACCTTTGAAGTCGGCTACCTTAGCAGGTAAGGAATCGAGGTATTTTTTCTCCTACAACGTATTGTTGTTTTTCCAACGATGTTAACTGTCTGTCACCCTCCTCCAACTGTGTGAATCAGCTATATATATATAACTGCCAGGTAAGTTCTATTCATAAAAATGGAGTTTTTATGATAAAACAAAGTTTTATAAATACTTACCTGGCAGTTATATATACATTTTAAGGCCCACCCACCTCCCCTCAGGAGACAGGTGGGGCAAAGATGATCTGAGGAACAGAAAACGGGAATGATTCCAAGTACCACCCTGTAAGGGTTGTTAACCGCACAACCACCACGGCGGTTGCCGCGAGTTTTGAAAAATTCTGCCGGACGTCAATATAACTGCCAGGTAAGTATTCATAAAACTTTGTTTTTAAACATTTAAACTTACCTGCTGGTTATATAATAATAGCTTTATTCTTCTGTCCGGCAGAAATTCAAAACTCGGCAATCGCATAGATATACCAGGTATACAGTAACGCCACCACGGAGCTAGGTCGACCTATCCCTCCTAGTATCAGATTTTCTTCTGCCGCCATATTGGACACAGCTTTGGGAATTCACTCGCCGTTTATCTGGAATTAACAGTGTTCTTGGTGATGTACAGTTTTTTGGTGTTGACTTTCGCAATTATTGGACTCTCTTTCGGATTCTCTTGAATACCTATTGAATTTGGATTATTTTTATACCCTTGCTTGATTTTGATCTCTCTATTTACTTTTCAAAATGGCTGACCCCTCCCCTTCATATAGGAAGGGTGTGAAAGGGTGTAAAACTCGGCTTCCAAAAGCCTCTGTTGATCCCCATACGATTTGCATTAGATGTAGGGGTAAAATTTGTTTGTTCCGTAACCGAAATACAAACCACGCTATTTACATTGGGTATTACTTTCGGCGTAGCTGAAATGACGAGCCATTAGATTTTAACAAGGGTTTCCTAACCTGCGCTAGTTAGCAGGGGTAGGGGGAGGGGTAGCCTGCTACCCCTCCCTCCCTCACACACCGGTGAAATGTCTCACTTCACTTGTGGCTTGGACAATGGACAGACGTCTCTGTCTTCGTCCTCGCTTGGCAGCCATTATTTGTTTTGTCTTTACTTAATCACTTACTTTTCTTTTACTCAGTATATATGTAAAAAAAATTTCGTGTTTATGTATATATTTGAGTATAGAAATCAGTAAGTTTCCTTTTCAGAGTTTGTGCTTGTGTGTGTAGTGTACGATATCTCCGTGGAGCCCTCGGCAGTTAGGCCACCACGGTGTAATTTCATGGGTCGTGTTCGAGTTTGACTACGGTCTTTCTCTCTCTCTTTTTTGAGGTCGTTCACCCTTTACTACGTTCCCTTTACTACGTCTTAGTAGCTTCCTTCCCGTGTGGGTGGGGTTGCTACGCCGTACGTTTTGTCTCAATTAGTTTATGAATCTAATTGTATTTGTTGATTTTTCAACTTTTGTAGAACGATTCCTTTCGGGGTTTTCGTTCTTTATTTAGCGTTCATTCATTTTTAAATTACAGTACATAATTACATAGTTACATAATTATAATTGTTATAATTCTGTGTTGGTCACAGCTCTCCTTCCGTGAGTGTAAGTGGTTGTGAGGGTACGTGCCTGTTGTGTAATTCTTGTGTTCTTTTCCCTCGGGATTCCTCTTTGGAGGCTTCCCGGGGGAATGAATGTTAACTAATGATTTTTGTTTTTATTTTTCACAGTTACTGATCTAGTTCGTTTCTGTAATGTGACAACGGAGTGAGCTGTCTTGTTGAGGCCTGGGGATTCGGCTGTTGCTGCCTCCCATATAGATCTTCGTCAGGGGTGTGTCTCCTTCTCCTGGAAGTACTCCCGTGACGATTGACAGCTCTCCAGTTCATTTTAGAACACTCAGGAGGCTCCCCTCCTTGGGTGGGTAACTTTCCTTCTGAGGGAAGTTTTCCTATCCAGGCTTGAGTTTTTTCCCCTTTGGGGGTTCTCCTCTTGCCTTTTTTCGCGCGACTATGCTCTTGGTGCTGAGTGGTCGCACTTGCAGTTACGCTCAAGGGGCTGGGCAACTGCAGGAGCCCCTCTGCGAAGGATTGCTCTTTTTAGGTCACTGGCTGACCCGTCTCTTCTACGAAGTGTTTCTCTTTCGTTCGCGAGGGAGTACACTCATAGAGACTCCTCTTCGGAGGACTCTTCTGCTGTTGTTGCTGTTGGCCCCCTTCGCCGTAAGGCTCACCGTCCGCTACGTCGTAAGGGCCTCCCGTCTCCCTATAAGGGTGCTAAGAGGCGCCTTTTTTTAATCTTATCCATATGCAGCCTGCAGCTCCTACCTCCTTAGATCGCTCCGGGGATCGATCTCCAACGCCTTCCTGACCTTCCGCCCCTGGTGCAGATGGACAGCAGTCTGACCTCGTCATCCGACGGGCAACGGTCCCTTCGGGGCAAAGGGTTGCCTCCCACGGTGTGCTTCCCTTGCGTGTCAGGGTTCCCCTGCTCACCCCCTGCAGTGTTAGCGCACAGGCCCTCTCCTGCTCGTCAGCGTTCTCCTGATCGCTAGCGGTCTCCTGTTCGCCAGCGCTCTCCTGAGGACTCCGAACATCTTGCTGTTCCTGTTGTGCGCCCTGCGCGCCATCGGTCTCCTGAGCTCTCTAGATCTCCTGCCCGTCAGAGCGCACCTGCGCTTCCAGTTCCTGATACGCGCCCACGTTCGCCCGCGCGACCTAGAACTTCGGTTCAGGTCTTGGACAAGGACACTCCTTCTCCTCGCTCTCGCGATCTGGCTCGTCAGCCTGCTCCAGCGCAGCAACGCTCGCGGTCGCCTACGCGTGCTTCTAAGCTACTGTACGCACAGGATTCCACACGTCGCCCTTCTGCTCGCCAGCGACCACATACGCGTCAACGTTCGCCTGCTCGTCAGCGATCTCCTGCGCGTCAACAATTGCCATCGATCTTCCACGCGTTACAGGTCCCCTGGACACCACCAGTAGCGATCTAGCGCTCGCCTGCTGTGGACCACGATCTCCGGTAGCTGAGTCTTGGCGTAGATCTTCCTCCTGCTCGCCAGCGCTCACCTTTACTTCTGTCCTTCTGTGCGCCAGCTTTCTTCAATCGCCAGTGCACATCTGCGCGCCCTTTCCTGCCACGCACCAATGGGCGCCAACGGTTTTTCCTGACCGTCCAGGATCGCCTGATTGACAGCTCGCATCAGCGCCCACCTTCCTGATGCACCTGCGCGCCTTCTGATTAGCGCGATGCGCGCTAACCATTCCTAGTCTCTTACGTGTCAGCGACCTCCCACGCGCCCACGCGATTCTTCGCCTACGCGCTAGCGTTTTGTTAACGCACCACCGCTCGCCAACGCGCCATCGCTCGCCAAGACGCGCCATCGCCCGCCTACTCGCCATCAGTCTCCCGACCGCCTGCGCTCGCCCGCGCGCCCGCGCGCAAACCAACGGTATTCCATCGCGCGAACCGACGGTGTTCCATCGCGCGAACCAACGTTGTTCTATCGCGCGAGCGCCAGCTCAATTCCTGCAGTAGCCATTGCTTGCCTATGGGTCATCGCTCGCCTGTGAACTATCGGATTCCGACCACCAGCTCTCGCCCTTCCTACCACGCTCGCCCTCCTTCTGCGCTCCCTCGCGCACTTTCGTCTGCGCTCATGCGTGCCCGCGCACGGGCGCTTCCACGTTCGGCCACGCGCGAACCATTGATTTACCATCGCGCCAGCGCCAGGGCGATTGCGACCGCGAGTCCCGTCGGGGTTTCGCAACACGGCCAGCCTGGCGAGTTTTCTGGAACGCGTATTTCCAGAACACGGTCTTCACCCCGTAAACGCAGAGCATGTCACGTGCAAGAGCAGGAAGAATCTTCAGGGAGGTCTGAGCAACATTCTTCTTTCCAGAACCTCGGTTAGCCCTTCCTCCTCGTCATTCCCTGGAACGGTCTTGCCAGGGAGCTTTCCGTTCGAGATTTCTCCATCGGGCAAGGGGTGACTGGTTTAGCCCTTCCTCTTCTCCATCTCGTGGAAGGGGCTTACCAGGTCCTTTCCCTCCTCGGTTGCGACCCAAGGTGTTGTACAAGGAAGCTCCAGGAAGATCATGGGTACTTTCCTCCTCTCGGGCTCAAGCACCTTGGCGTTCCGTCGCCAAGTTTCGAACTTGCGGGCAAACTCGATGTTGGAGCATCTAGACGCAGTGACCGAGGGCTTCCCCTCGAGTGTCTCATCCGTGGATGTCGACAAGCTCAGATACTCTTCCATCCTTGGGAAGAGCTTGTTTGAGCCCAAGGACAGAGAAATGGACAGCTGTTGTGCGGAGGAAGTCGACTTCCGTTTTCACTCCCCCAAGGCGCTTTCTTCCAGACCCTGCAGGCCTACGACGCCTCTTCATTCAGCCTCGTCAGCCTAAGCTATCGGAACCGGCTACGGCAGCTAAGACAAGGTGTACAATAGCAGTCCCCTCCTGTCAGGGACAGGTAGCACGGGAGGCTCTCCCGGGGAGGCATAATCCTAGAGGGAGCGGCAGAGTTCACAAACTCTAGGATTGGCAACCCCCCTTGCAGGTCTCACGCTGGGGGGATGCCTAGGGTTACTCGTCCGGATAACAGCTTCCTGATGCCGATTCCTGCACGATCTCCGTGATCAGCCAAGGATATCGCGCTTCTCTCTTACCATCTCTCCGTCACTGTCAGCGAATCCAGTGTCACTGAGCCTCTATGCCATGGGGTCAGCAAGAGGTTTGCCCTTTGGGCAAAATGATCCATGCCTTAGGAGAAGGTCCACCATAGGGTCGTCGACGGCTCCCCCCCCCCCCCCCCCCGTCTTCTTCAGTCGATCCTTTCTTCTGGGAAAGCATCTGAGACGGGAGTTCCGTAGTCAACCTCTCAGCTCTGATCAAGTTTGTCGAACAAACTTCGTCCAGCGTGGAACAGCAGAGTCGATCAGACTGGTAACGAGGCTGCAGGTTCCATTCCATCCATCTTCCAGGAAGCTCTTGGAATTCAGCCTAGACTACAGGTGTCCCTGCTTAAGATGCAGTGTGGCGATCCCGCCGCAGCATCGCAGGTTTTTTCCCAGAGAACTCTACCTGCTTTCCTCATGGCCGCTCAGGAGCAGGCTCCCGCCTCCTTCGCTTTTTGGAGGTCTGGTCAACTCCGGTAGGCTCGGGTTCGACCTTCTCCGACACCGGGACAAGCTTCCGGGTCTTTACCAAGAGTGAGGGATCATGGTAATTTGCTAGGAACCTTCTCTACTTCTGCCTCAACATCTGGAGTATCTAGCCATGATTTTGAGTCAACAGCCATACCACGTTGAAAACACCGCTTCTCGTCCGATCAGCGAAGTTAAGCAACGTTGGGTCTGGTCAGTACTTGGATGGGTGACCGCCTGGGAACACCAGATGCTGTTGACTCCTTCTCCGAGCCTTCCCTTCAGTTGACTGTGGCAAGGCTGAGGAGAGTCGCAGTACCTGTTCTCAGTCAAGGAGAGCTTTCAGCCCTATCTTGGAACGTTTCCTGGGTCTCTTTTCCTCATTGACCCGTCTAGTTCCGAACGGTCGCCTCAGGATAAGTTCCCTGTGAGGAGGCCCAAGTTCCGATGGTATCCAAGCAATGATTAACCGGACTTTCTGGTCCTTATGGGACCAGCGGAACGTTTAGACCGGCAATGGGTTGACCTATGGAACCTCTTGCATGGGAGTGGATTTTCTCGTCCTTTCCCCACATTTGATGCTGTTCTCGGACTCGTCAAAGTAAGGGGGGGGGCATGTTCCGGTTCAGGCCTAGGTCAGGACCTGAGGGGTACCTCCCCATCATTCAGGCAGGCTTAGGGGCCGTAGTCTGGCCCCTCTACAGATCCTACAGATCCTGCCGAGTCGCTCCGTGTGCGACGACTTCATGGTACTGGCGTATTCCAACCAGCAGGGAGGCGCATTTTCATACTTTCGCATCTTGCAGTAGAGATACTGAGATGGTCCGAGGTCCTCTCAATACCACTATCGGCTCGCTCATTCCGGGCAGAGGAATGTTCTCTCCGACTATCTGAGCAGAGCCTCACAGATAGAGAGTACCTGGGGGTCTTTGGCCTATAGTAACCAGCAAGTCCTGGCTTGGGGGACCTGATCACGACAGCCTGGAACTTCAAGCTTCCGCTGTTCTTCCCCCCAGTCTCAGACCCCAAGACTCTTTGGCAAGATGCTTTCCGGTGACGGTGGGACAACATCGATGCCTGCGTCTTCCCACCATTGTTGTCTGTTGAGAATGGGTCTCAACAAGACCAGGTTGTCTGTCAACCTTTCGATGGCCCTGAGAGCTCCGCTGTGACTATACGCAGAACGGTTTCCGGACCCTCTGCTTCCCCTGACGGAACTCCCGGGAGAGCTTCTTCCACGACACAGGCTACTCAAACAACCACACTACAACATCTTTCCCGAGCCGTTGCATTGCTTCAGCTTCACGCCTGGAGACACTACGCCGCCCCCTCAAGAAGAGACAACCCGCTACAGTCGCGGAGCGAAGGTCGCGTCACCTGCGATAGTCATCCGCAGGGGTCTACCAGGCGAAGTGGAGAGTCTTCTGTGGTTGGTATCGTGGGAGAGATACCTCTTCCCTTGAGGCCTTTTCTCCAGCAATAACGAAGTTATTGCGTTTCGGCGGGTGGAAACTCTTTTCCGCTCTCGGCAGTGAAGCCTATCGCTCAGCCTTTCCCTGGCCTGCAGGCTGAAAGGAATAGACTTAGCCCTTCCCGCTGGACCTTTCTTCGCTCATGCTAAGCTGCGAACGTCCCTGCCCCCAGTCGGAGTGAGACCTCCTCCATGGAGCATGGTTCGGACTCTTTAGTCCCTTAAGAGATCTTCTCAAGAACCAGTACGTCAGGCCTCTGATCGTATTCCGTTTTGGGGGACGGTGCTCCTGCTCACTCTGGCCTCGGCCAGTGTGTAAGCAATCTTCATGGTCTCGTACGACTCCACCCTTTCAAGAGAATAGGGGAAGGTAACATTCAGGTTCGCTCCTGAGTTGTTTTCTAGACTCAGAATCTTGGAGTCCCGGACCTTCGGTTCGACTCCTTCAAGATTTCGAGTCTCCGTTCTGTATCAGATGACCCAAACCTTCTCCTTCTTGTCAGTAAAGGAATCGAGGGGTTATCTTTGAGAACAGCTGCAGTTTGTCCTCACGTGCAGGCCGGTTTGGGAGCACAGGGAGGACACAAGGGAGAGTCACCAGTATACCTCTTCAGCTCGGACTCAAGGGCATTCATCTCGACCTGAATCCAGACCCTCCCCCGTCACGTCGCCCTACAGCACGATGTCGGATACATCGCAACGTCCCTCGCCTTCGAGTAGAACTACTCTGTGACGCAGGTGCTACAAGCTGGAGTCTGGAAGCGTCTAATGACCTTCACAGCCCGCTTCCTGCAGGACGTGACCCACAGGAGTATCGATACGTTTCTATCGCTCTGTGGTGGCTACACAACAGCTGGTCTAACCTCAGGCTCCTTTTTGGACAGGTAGCAGAAGGTTGAGGGCATTGTTATCAGGTTTTAGTCTGCATGAACGAAAGAAGTATGTCTGGCCCTTACTTTTTTCTTCATCGTCCCCTCTACTGGGGAAGCAGCATCCTGGTCTCTGCTTAGCTGACCTCAAACCTCTGCAGGTAAACCATGCTTCCTTGTGTTCCGAGTATTGAGTCAATACTGTCGCGTCCCCCATACCCTGACGAGGTGGTATTGGGAACGTCCTAACCCAGAGTTCCTTCTGGAACTCCAGGTCAACTGCCTAGGACGGGTCACACTTTCTTCCTTCACACACAAGCTTATGTAGGCCACACGTTTCCTTGCGGAGCAAGGAACTTGTGAGGTGCAGGGACTCCTTTTCTCGAGTGCGACTCACTCGGTTTCTGAGTCCCCGGGTAAAGCCAAAGCCAGTATGGCTGGGGACTTTCCACCCTTCCTAAGGGGTAAGTCACCCAATGTAAATAGCGTGGTTTGTATTTCGATTACGGAACAAATGACAAATTCGGAGATAATTTGTATTTTTCCTAACCATACAAACCTTAGCTATTTACACATATTTACCCGCCAGCCCTGTCCCCCAAGTCAAGTCCTACCTCTAAGTGAAGTGAGACATTTCTCCGGTGTGTGAGGGAGGGAGGGGTAGCAAGCTACCCCTCCCCCTACCCCTGCTAACTAGCGCGGGGTAGGAAACCTCGTTAAAATCTAATGGCTCGTCATTTGAGCTACGCCAAAAGTAATACCCAATGTAAATAGCTAAGGTTTGTATGGTTAGGAAAAATACAAATTATCTCCGAATTTGTCATATTTTTGAAGATCGATGTCAAGAATGTTTTGAATTATCCGAAAGTGAGTGGTTGGCTTATGAACGCTACTCTCGTAAACTAGAAAGGGGTAGAGTTAGGTGTAGTTCCTTTCGATCAAGGGATTTATCATTTTCTAATGTCATTGAACCTAATTCTTCCCCTGTAGTGGTAGATCCTGAACCTAATTCTGTTCAATCTGAGCCTACAATGAAAGATATGATGACAGCAATCCAGGCTCTTGGTTCAAGGGTGGAATCGCTAGCAGCGGACAGACCAAAATTATGTCCGATGTTAATCAACTTAAAAGTGCTATTAATGTGTTCAGTGATGTGGAGGGTGCGTCTGCGTGTTCTTGTCGTTCACCTAGCCTTAGACCTCTTTCAAGCTCCCGAACCCATGGGAGAAGTAAAGTCGAGCGGCGAAAGGGAACGAGAGGCATCATCAAGCGCGCAGACGTGCCTTCAAGCGTTCCTGTTGTCTCAATGTCACAGATTGCTCACCCTCACCATGGGAAAGGAGAGGTTAGTATTTTATCCTCATCCTCAGATTAAGCTACGTATGGCAAAGTCTGGCGTCAGGCTTCCAGACCCCTTAAAAGAAAGGCGGATGAAGGCGAGCAGCGATGTGATCCATCACCGCAAGCGCCTGGCTGTAGCCATTGGGATTCGCCAGTGCGTTTTCAATCGTCTGTTCAATGTTCTCCTCTTAACGTCCTAACAAAATGTTGAAAATTGACAAGGGGATAATTCAGACTGAGTCAGAGCTTATTCCTGAGTCTGGTGTTACTGTACATGCACCACCGCTTCCATCGGACTGGATTCCATTTCCTGATTATGTTGAGCGTTACGCGAGCAATGAGGAAGGCGAATTCGCTATGGAAGTTTCGACTCCTGTTTCGTCTAAAGTTGATCCTAATTGGTCTATGCTGCTTGACATGAAGCAGCAACTCTCAACGTTTATGCAATCTTATCAGCCCGCGGTCAGCAAAGCGTTGGTTCGTCATGATTCCGATCGTGACGCGATGTCGCACAGGCGGCCTACCATTACACGCGATGTTGAGCGGGGTGATGGGACTGTTTATGCTAAGACTGCTAGGGCTCATAGAGTTCCTATTTCTCTTGACAGCAAACGTCAAGCGAGTGAGCGTGACGTCGAGAGTCATAATTCCAGGCGCACGACAAGCGCCAGGCGGCTGAGCGCGAAGTCACGCGCCAGGCGCCTGAACGTGACGTCACGCGCCTAGCTAAGCGTAACTTAGAACAAAAAGAACGTGACGTCGTATGTCAAGCATACCATGACGCCAAACGTCAGTCGGATTCAGTACAGCAAACGCACGGACGTGACGCCAAGCGCAATATTATTGAGCACCAAGTAGACAAACAAACTGAATGACTTGATCGCGCACACCGCGCAGCTGACGCTTGCGCTCACGAGCGGCGCCTTTCAGAACTAGAAGCGGTTACACCAGCTGGAATTATTTCGGAAGAGGATCAGGATGATCATTCCTCCCTAGATGAGCCATTGGACATTGCCTCAGAGGAGGAAGGAAATAAAACACCACAACATTCTGCTGATCTCAAGAAGATTATGTTGGTTTTTTTCAGAATTATTTCCTGACAGCTTTACTCCTGTAGCCCCTCGCTCTCCTCCATTGGAGTTTACCGTGGGATTATCATCAAAAGCGTCAAGGTTTACTAAGATGGTTCTCTCCCGCTCTTCTAAGAGAGCATTAAAGTTGATGGAGAATTGGATGCAATCTAAGAAAGTTTCCTTCCAGCCAAGTTAGCCTCCAAGTCTAGCGTATGGTATGAAACAGGAGGTGTTCTAGGCTTGGGAGTTCCTGCCTCTGCTCAGGGCGACTTCTCGAGTTTGGTTGACTCTTCTTGCCGCTTAGCTATGAGAAGAACGAAGATTTTATGGTCTATGACTGAGTTTGACCATCTTCTCAAGGGCATATATAGAGCTTTTGAAGTTTTCAACTTCCTTGACTGGTCTCTGGGTACCTTGGGAAAGAAAGTTTCTGCTTTAAAAGACCCTGAGACTTCTAACCTTATCCATACAATGTCCTGCATGGACAAAGCTGTAAGAGATGGCTCAAATTAATTAGCAGCCCTATTCACAGCCGGAGTTGTTAAGAAAAGAGAAACTATGTGCTCTTTTCTCTCCATGGGAGTCACTCCATTTCAGAGGTCAGAGTTGCTTTATGCTCCTCTTTCTCCTTCTCTTTTCCCTCAGGAACTAGTAAAGGAGGTGGCTGCTGCCCTTACTCAAAAGGCCACTTATGACCTGGTCTCTAAATCAGCAAGGAAGGTTCTTCCATCATTCTCCGCCCGTGGGTTCAAGGAGGATCTTACCTTCCCTCAAAAAACAAAGTTTTTTCGTGGAAGGACAGTCGGTAGAGGCAGCTTCAGATCCGATAGTAGAAAGGCCAGAACAAGGAGAGGTTCTAGGTCAGGCAGAAGCAGAGTCCGACTGCCTTCACCTTCAGACAGCAGTGGGGCCAGGCTAAGCAATTTTTGGCAGGCCTGGGAGAAAAGGGGAGTGGACCCATGGTCCGACTTAGTGTTAAAGAAGGGATACAAAATCCCTTTTATCTCGAAACCCCCGTTAATTTCAAACCCGGTGGATCTTTCTCCCAAATACAAGGAAAAATCAAAGAGGCAGGCCATGCAGCTTCAAATGTCTCTTTTGCTAGAGAAGAAGGCGATAGAGAGGGTACGGGACTTAAAATCACCTGGCTTCTACAACAGGCTGTTCCTGGTTCCCAAGAACTCGGGAGGATGGAGGCCAGCCCTCAACAACTACGTCCAGAAGACAAAGTTTTCTATGGAATCCCAAAGACCGGTTCTTGCAGCAGTAAGGAAAGGTGATTGGATGGTCTTATTAGACCTCCAGGATGCTTATTTTCATGTCCCGATTCACCCAAATTGCAAATGTTACCTAAGGTTTGTGTACAGGAAGGAAGTATTCCAGTTTCGGGCCTTATGCTTCGGCCTCACCACCGCCCCTCTAGTCTTCACAAAGATCATGCTCCACTCAAGAGGCATCAGAGCCTCCTTGTACTTGGACGATTGGTTACTAAGAGCCCCCTCACTCAATGGCTGTCTGGAGGTTTTGCGTCTGACAATGAGTCTGTCAGAGGAGCCAGGACTTCTGGTGAATTCAGAGAAGACTCAATTGATCCCTTCCCAGAAGATTCTTTATTTTCGGATGGAGATTCACAGTCTGACTTTTCAGGTTTTTCCATCACCTGCAAGAATACAGCTAGCTCTCCTAAGGCTTTGTGCCTTTCTAAAGAAGGAGTTTTGTTCAGTGAGGGAGTGGATGAGTCTCCTGGGAACCCTCTCTTCACTGGAACAATTTGTGTGTTTTGGGGAAACTAGTTTTACGACCCCTTCAGTTCCATCTCAATTGCTATTGGAACAAAGAGGACAGCCTCGACAAGGAGAGCATTCCTCTTACGGGACCAATAAAAGAGTACTATTGTTGTTGGAACAACATAAACGGGTTCCAGGAAGGTCTCTCTTAGGAACAAAAGAGCCCAAACCTTATGTTGTTTTCCGACGCCTCGGACTCTGGGTGGGGAGCAACACTAGGAAAGTCAGAGATTTTGGGTCTGTGGACAAAACAGCAGCAAAGTCTCCACATCAATCAAAAGGAGCTGTTAGTAGTCCTGTTGGCTCTCAAGGGGTTCGAGAAGCTAGTACTAAACAAAGTAATACAAATCAATGCAGACAATACCACAGCTTTGGCCTACATAGCGAAACAAGGGGGAACGCATTCGAGGCTGCTTTACGAGATAGCAAGAACTCTTCTCGTTTGGGCACATCAAAGAAAGATATCCCTGTTGACAAGATTCATTCAAGGGGGAAAAAAAAATGTGAGGGCAGACAGCCTCAGCAGGAGGAATCAAGTTCTCCCCACAGAGTGGACACTGCATCTAGATGTATGCAAGAAACTTTGGCAGATTTGGGGCTGCCCTCTCATAGATCTATTCGCAACTTCAAAAACCAAAAGACTAGAGAATTATTGCTCCCCAGTTCTGGATCTCGAAGCGTCACACACAGACGCGTTCCTGATGGACTGGTCACACCTAGATGTGTACGCTTTCCCTCCATTCAAAGTGCTGTACAAAGTACTACAAAAGTTTGTCTCACGAGGGAACCAGATTGACGTTAATATCCCCCTTCTGGCTGTCAAGAGGTTGGTTCACAGAGGTACTGGAATGGATGGTTGATGTTCCAAGAAGCTTGCCATTGAGAATAGATCTTCTCAGACAACCCCACTTCGAAGGAAGCATCCAAGGCTATTGCTAGAGCAAGAAGAACTTCTACTATCAGGGTGTACCATTCCAAGTGGGAAGTTTTTAGAGCATGGTGTAAAGCTAACTCGGTTTCTTCATCCAGTACCTCTATAGCTCAAATTGCCGATTTCTTTTTAGAGCTTAGAAGAAGGCACAATTTCTCCTCAACCATTAAAGGGTACAGGAGTATGTTATCAGCAGTCTTCAGGCATAGACATTTAGACCTCTCGAATAACGAGGACCTTCAGGATCTCCTTAGATCCTTTGAAACCTCTGAAAAACGTCGACAGGATTCACCAGCCTGGAATTTAGATGTGGTTTTAAAATTTGTTATGAGTGACAGATTTGAACCTTTGAACTCTGCTTCTTTTAAAGATCTGACTTTAAAGACTTTATTTTTAGTAAGCTTAGCAACAGCTAAAAGGGTCAGTGAAGTTCATGCTTTAGAAACGGCGAAGCTATATGCTCCCTGCTGCTTGAATTTTTAGCCAAGAACGAACATCGTCCTCATCCATGGCCAAAATCTTTCGAAATTGCTAACCTCTCTGATTTGGTGGGTGAGGAGCTGGAGAAGGTTCTATGTCCTGTAGCACTAAGGTTCTATTTAGACAGGACTAACGGTTTAAGAGGCAATTCAGAAGCTCTTTGGTGTGCAGTCAAAAAGCCTGCTTTTCCTATGTCTAAAAACGCCTTATCATATTTCATAACTTTTGATTAATGAAGCTCACACACTGTGGTGAGGCAGACCTTAAGCTCCTGAAAGTTAAGACTCATGAAGTTAGAGCTGTGGCTTTTAAACAAAATCGTTCTCTGCAAAGTATAATGGATACAACGTTTTGGAGAAGTAAATCTGTATTCGCATCACATTATTTAAAACGTGTCCACACACTTTATGAGGACTGCTACACTTTGGGTCCATTCGTAGCAGCGAATGCAGTAGTAGGTGAAGGATCTACCACTACACTCCCTTAATCCCTAGTACCCTTTTCCCCTCTTGGAACTTGTATATATTTTTATGATTGGAGGAAATTGTTAGACAATCTTCCTTGAGAGCGCCCGGAACAAGGGTATTAGTTGAGGTCCTGTCAGCATATAGGTTATTCACCGTTTAACAGCTCCTAGAGTTCTTCAGCCCCCTGGGTGGATTGCTGGTTCTCAAAGGACAGCAGACTCATTAATGCAGAGAACCATTGAAGTCAGCTTCCTTAATAGGTACGAACCCTTAAGCTAGTTTTGTTTTAAACTCTCAAGTGAAATTCCATTAATGTTGCTGTCTCTGACCTGCCACCAAGGGTGTCAATCAGCTATTATTATATAACCAGCAGGTAAGTTTAAGTGTTTAAAATCGATATTTTCATAATAAAATAAATTTTTGAACATACATACCAGCTGGTTATATAACTTAAAATCCCACCCTCCTCCCCTCTAGAGACCTATGGGCATGGAAAATCTGATACTAGGAGGGATAGTTCGACCTAGCTCCGTGGTGGCGCTAGTGTATACCTGGTATATCTATGCGATTGCTGCAAGTTTTGAATTTCTTCCGGACAGAAGAATAAAGCTATTGTTATATAACCAGCTGGTAAGTATGTTAAAAAATTTATTTTATGAAAATATCATTTTATCATAAAAACTCCATTTTTCACATGGTTCAGAAGACAGTGTTCCTACACACTTTGACAGCGGCCAAACGAGTCAAGGAACTTCATGGACTCTCTTTCGACATCGCCCCATTCATGAGAAAGGTGAAAGGCAATCTTCAGTTCCGTCCCTGAGTTTGTTGCCAGACATAGTCTCCAGAGGGGACAGATCCTAGACAACAAGTCTCCACTCAATAACTGACGATCCAGATCATCTGCTACTGTACCCAGGTTGAGGTTTGAGGCTCTACCTCAAGAGAATGGCAACAGCCCACCCCGGTCTCTTCTCTTGTCGTCAGCACTGGGAGAGACAAGAGGAGGATCACCAAAACATCATCTCTGCTGGATTCACAGTCATCAATTACACTCTGAATCCAGATCCTCATCCAACACGTCGACCCACTATGTCAGGTGCATAGCTATGCCCTTGGCCCTTCTAAGCAGATTACTCTGTGATGCAGTTTCTACAAGCAAGGGTGTGAATGCTCCAGATGACTTTCACAACCTTTCTCCTGCAAGACGTGACCCACAGGAACTCGATACAATCTCTATCAGTCCTGTGGTAGCTGCACAACAGCTGGTTGTATATCTCAAGCTCCTTATGGGACAAGTAGCAGAAGGTTGAGGGCACTGTTACCCGGTTTTAGTTTGTGTGAATGTAAAGGTTTGACTGGCTCTTATTCTTTTCTTCATTCTCCCCTCTCTTGGGGAAATCAGCATCCTGGGTTCTCGGTATAAGCTGACCTCAAACAACTGCAGGTATACCATGCTCCCTTGTGTACCTAGTATTAAGCTAACACTGTTGCATACCCTGGCGAGGTGGTATTTGGAAAGTCTTGGTTACAACAGTTTTTCCTACTAAATCTCGGAATAACTTTCACCTTGACAGTCACACTGCTTTTCTCAACACACAGCTTACGTAGGCCGCGGACCTTGCGTAGCAAGGTTTTAGCGAGGTGCAGGGACTTCTTATTTTGGGTACAAATATACTCGGATAAGGAGCCCCGGGCAAAGCCAAAAGCCAGATTGGCAGGGACGTTCACCCTTCCTAATGGGTGAGTCACCCCTAATAAATAATGTAGGTTTGTGTTCCAGTTATGGAACAAATGACAAATTCGTAGATAATTTGTATTTGTTCCTACTCTAAATACAAACCCTCATTCTTTACTATAGGAGATATTCTAGCGCGAGCTGGAAAATACGGCAGAAAACCTTAACAAGGTCGTTGACGACCGGTCCGGTAGTTATCCACCTGTTAGGGGTGGGGGACTGCTGGTCGGTAGCTACTGAATACCTCCAATGCATTCTAGCCGTTGCATTGGTAGCACCGCTGCTCCTGCTTTTGTTTGACTGGTAAACTAGCCTTTCTTTAGTGTGTTTTTGATTAACTTTTTTCATTTTCTTTTCTTTATTAGATGTGATGTCCTCTATTATGAGGAAGTGTCCTGGGATTCCCCCGAAATCTTGTGGCACATTCATGTCACCACTGGAGGTGGATCCTCATTCCCTATGCCATTCGTGCAGAGGTCATAGGTGTTCTGAAGGCTCCCCCTGCCAAGTATGTAGAGAATGGTCGCCCTCTCAGTGGGATAAGTTCGTGAAGAGGAAGAAGAAGAAATCCAAGAAGGATTCGTTACCTCCAGGTTCGCCGTCGAAAGGTAAGGAGTCTCGAGCCTCTTCTTCGGCCTCTCGATCTCTCCCTCCAAACTCTTCCTTGCCTCCTTCCTCCGGGGGGAAGTCAAGGAAGAGCGGCACCATTGACTTAACCTCCATTCCCCCTGGTCAGGCGGATCACGTTGCCCCTCCCAGTGGGACATTTTCTTCCACCATCGTGAATAACTCTTCTATTCCAGATCACATACGAGCGGTATGGCCTGCCCTTGGACTTCTTGGTTCTCCTTCGGTGGAAGTGTGGAACCAGTTCCTCGCGAGCACAGTCTTACCTCAGGTCCCTTCTGTTTTGGAACTTTCGGGAGTTCCGGACCTCGCCTACATACCGTCAACCCAGCCGGGGGCCGCTGAAGTGTCGGCAGATGTAGAAACTTCAGCTCCCGCGGCGCCTACTTTGCTTCTCGCTTGCGCTTCTACGAAACCACAACGTTGCAAGCGCGATCATCGCTATACCTCCCCCTCCCCCTCCTCCTCCTCCTCCTCCTCATCATCTTCATCCTCATCATCTTCATCCTCCTCGGAGGCTAGGAGGGAGAGAGAGAAGAGGAAATGGAGAGCTCGCTCTCCGCCCAGACGTTCTCGTCGGAGAGAGAGGCGACATAGGAAGAGACGTTATCGTTCTCGCTCTTCCTCGCCTTCTATCTCTTCATGAAATGTCTCACCGAGAGACGATAAGCGCTCTCATCATAAACATAAGAAGAGCGCATCCTTGCGTCATCGTTCCGCCTCGCTATCGTCTTCCTTTTGCGAGGGATCATCTAGGCGCTGTAAGAAGAAGAACTCTACGAGACGTTCTCGCTCTTCGTCACGAGAGAGTTTTCCTAAGCATAATAAGCGCTCCTGTGGGAGCGATTTTTCATCTAATCGCGCCCGGAGCGCGACCAAGGAAAGAGAGCCCTCTGAGCGCGATCCCTCTCCTTTACATATTAACTTGAGGAGCTGAGATCGCTCTAGGGAAGCGAGAAAGAGCACTTCTTCTTGCCGTCGCTTTGTATCAACAGAGAGAGAGCACTCCTGTCCTTCAGCATCCCGATCGCGCAAGTCTCCGGACATATCCGCGTGGGGTCATTCACCTCGACTTCGTGTTTCAGACAGAACAGCTCCGGTTCCCGTACTTCCTAATGAGTTACGGAATATGAGCCTCACGAGAACCTCGGAAGAAGACGCAGGGGTTCAACCCTTCTTCTCCTCGGTTGAAAAGAGAGGAAAAAGGCTAGACCGCCAATCAATGCAACCTCTTACTGAGACAGTACCGTTAATTCGGTCGGCTACACCTAGACCATCGACTTCCAGGCAAGATCAGGTGCGCGCGGCGCCATTAGCCAGCGTTCAGCCTTCCCTTGGAATAACGGCTATGGAGTATTCTATGTCGCCATTACCTCCAGACACTCGGGCTTCTATCGCCCTCCCTTGCGAGGAATTAGCGCGACCGGAAGATTCCTCGGAAGAAGATCCATCAAAGGATTTAGAGTCCTCCTATCTGAGGGCTCTAAGAATGATGTGTAATCTCTCAGGTCTCGGGATTTACATCTGTCACCGCGACATACCGACGCTCCAGCTTTAGACAGACTATGTCGTCCTCCACCTAACCCTAAGACCAGAATCGAACCTCCCTGGTCTATTCACACTGCAGGCCATCTGAGGAAGGTCTCGCAGGCGGTCTCGGGGGAAACGGGTTCCTTGAAGTCTCAAGGATCCCATAAACTTCTGCAGTTTCCATTTTCGAGGCAAAAGCGTTTTTACAAGGTCAGAGATGCCAACCCTTCTCCTCTGACCCTGGATCCCCTCACAGCAAGGCTCACACCTGGCTGCTCTGCAGAGACTCTCTTCTCTCCCAGTCTCCTTCACTGCCACAGAAGCCTCGGCAATGGAAGCAGCGTCAATGTCCCTTCTGGAGGCATTATCCTGGTTTGACACGTGGTCAGGCACAGTTGACTACTTAGCGAGTCACGAAGACCTATCAAACCAAAACTCCATGCAGTCCCTGTAGGAAGTCCTAGCGGCTGGGGCCAAAACAATGGACTTCCTAACTGCTACGACTGCAACTATGTGGGGCAACTGGATTCTAAAAAGGAGGGAATCAGTGGTTTCCAGACTTCATAGGAGCATCGGTAAGACCGAGAAGTCAGATTTGAGGAACTCGGATCTTCTGCAACCTCTCCTCTTTTCTAAACAGGCAGTGTCCTCTGCCTTAGATACTTGGAGGAAAGAGACGCAGGACACCGCGATGCAAAAGGCTGCTTCCCTTCGCACAATGCAACAGCAGCCAACTCCACAACCCAAAACCACAACCGCAACTCCACTCCCAGCCAAGAGCCTCAGCCGCCCCTCTTTTATAGCCAAACCCATGGCCAGAGGAAAGTCGGCTCCTCCTAAGGTTAAAGGCAAAGGGAGGAACCCTAGACAGAAATAGGGTCACGGCTCCCCCCTCACAGTGCGTAGGGGGGTTGCCTGCAGGGGAGTTGGAGGAGGTGGAAGGCTATGGGGGCTATGCAATGGACCATCAAGGTGCTTCGTTGGGGGTACCGCATCCCCTTCATAGACTCTCCTCCTCCTCTAATTCCTCCCCTGATCTCATCCTCCCAGATCCCTTAGGGTCCAGGGAAACAGCAAGCCCTAGCTCGGGAGATCCAGAGTATGCTCCTAAAAGACGCCATTCAAGAGGTCTCCAACGCCTCCCCGGGGTTTTTCAGTCGCCTCTTTCTGGTAGAGAAAGGCTCGGGAGGTTGGAGACCCGTAATCGATCTCTCAACCTTAACCAGTTTGTGAAGCAAACTCCATTCAAAATGGAGACAGCAGCCTCCGTGACCCAAGCGGTGCGTCCAGGAGACTTTATGGCATCGGTGGACTTGAAAGATGCATATTTCCAAGTGCCGATTCATCGCACATCTCGGAAATTCCTGCGCTTTCTGGTTCAGGGTCGAATCTTCGAGTTCAAAGTCCTATGCTTCGGCCTCTCGACCGCCCCACAGGTCTTTACGAAGGTTTTCGAACTCGTATCTTCGTGGGCTCACAAGCACGGAATACGTCTGCTAAGATACCTGGACGATTGGCTACTCCTGGCCTCGTCCAGGGAGCTAGCTCTGGATCACCTGAGAAGACTTTTAGACCTTTGCAAGGACCTGGGGATCCTTGTAAACGCAGAGAAGTCTTGCTTGACTCCAACCCAAGTCTTAAACTATTTGGGTATGTCCATCAACACCCAGGTAGGGAGGGTGTTCCCTTCGGAAGACAGACTTCGGAGACTGGATCAATCCATCACCCATCTTTTGTCTCCACTACCGCCTACAGCCAAGTCGTGGCAGAGTCTTCTGGGCCATCTTTCCTCCCTGGAAAAACTAGTTCCAGGCAGAAGATCGAGAATGAGAAATCTCCAGTGGCATCTGAAGACCCATTGGTCTCAAAAGATCAATTCCCCATTCTTGTCAGTGGAGGTTCCAGCTCTGGTGTTACAAGATATTCATTGGTAGTCAACCAGAGAGAATACCCGAAAGGGCATTCCCCTCCTAAGCCCCAGTCCGAAGTTAAAACTCTTTTCGGACGCATCGCTACGGGGCTGGGGTTCCCACCTAGGCCCGAAATTAGCATCAGGAGTTTGGTCTCCGATAGAGCAAACTCCACATAAATCACCTGGAATTATTAGCTGCCTGGAAAGACCTAAAATTCTTTGTAAAAGATCTACAAGGACGAGAGGTGGTGCTGATGAGCGATAAATCCACAGCCGTCTCGTACATCAACAAACAGATTTGCCAGTGGGCGGAAGGTCACAACATTTCTCTCACGGCCAGGTTTATTCCGGGCCGGAGAAATATCGTGGCGGATCAACTGAGCAGGCATCACCAAGTGTTGAGTGGCGAATGGTCTCTGGATCCTCGAGTAGTGAAGACAGTAATAGCTTTGTGGGGTTTCCTCACAATAGACCTGTTTGCCACTTCTCTGAATGCGAAACTTCCCCGCTACGGGTCCCCAGTTCCAGACCATCAGGCAGTGATCCAGGACGCCCTTTAACATTCCTAGGACAACCTGGACGCATATGCCTTTCCACCCTTTTGCCTGCTCAGAAGGGTTATCAACAAACTCAAGACCTCCCGGAACTGCAAGCTAACTCTAATAGCTCCGGCATGGCCAAGCAGAAAGTGGTACGCAGACCCTCTTTCCCTGCTGGTTCAAGTTCCAAGGTTTGTGCCTCCAGAGCCCCTTCTGTTGACGCAGCCACACAGTGGTATCCCCCACAGGAGAATCCACTTCCTGAAGCTTCACGCTAGGGCGCATGATGTTAGGGGCGTGGCTATGTCCCTGGCCTTCAAGAAGAACTTTTCGGTGACGCAGGTCCTGCAAGCTGGGGTGTGGAAGCGTCAGACCACCTTCACGGCCCACTACCTGCAAGACGTGACACACAGAAGGCTCGATACGTTTTCTATCGGCCCTGTGGTGGCTGCACAACAGCTGGTCTAACCTCAGGCTCCTAATTGGACAAGTAGCAGAGGGTTGAGGGCATTGTTACCCGGTTTTAGTCTGTGTGAATGAAAAGATCTGTCTGGCCCTTTTCTTTTCTTCATCCTCTCCTCCCTTGGAGAAAAACAGCATCCTGGGTCCTTTGCACAGCTGACCTCGAACCTTTGCAGGTAAGCCATGCTTCCTTGTATTCCTAGTATTAAGTTGTAATACTGTCATGCCCCCATACCCTGACGAGGTGGCATTGGTTAAGTCGTAGCCTAGATTTCCTTCTAGAGAACTCCAGGTCAACTTCCTAGGACGTGTCACTGCCCACCTTCACACACGACTTACGTAGGTTGCAGCAGCCCCTCAGCTGTTTACAAGGCGCAGGGGCCCCAACCCTTGAGTTGCTTTATGAACTCGGGTTCGGGGCCCCCGGGCAAGCCAAAGCCAGTATGGCAGGGGACTTACCTCCCTTCCTAAGGGTTAAGTCACCCCATGTAAATAGCGTGGTTTGTATTCAGTTACGGAACAAATGACAAATTCGTAGATAATTTGTATTTTTCCTAACGATACAAACCTTAGCTATTTACAGTTATGTGCCCGCCAGCCCTGTCCCCCATGATAAGTCCTACCTCTTAAGTAAAGTTAATCAGTTACCGGTGTGTGAGGGGGGAGGGGTAGCTAGCTACCCCTCCCTACCCCCCCGCTAACTAGCGGTGGGGTAGGAAACCCTCGTTAAAACTTTATGGCTCGTCATCGGCTGCCGCCAAAGTAATTACCCCATCCATGTAAATAGCTAAGGTTTGTATCGTTAGGAAAAATACAAATTATCTACGAATTTGTCATTTTTTATTTTTTATTTTTGAGCTTTCCATTGATTTTTTATGAATATTTTATGTTACGCAGTTTCTTTCCAGTCACGACCAGTCAACCTCGCGACATTCTTTTTATTGGCTACTGTATATATACTGTATATATATATATATATATATATATATATATATATATATATATATATATACTGTATATATATATATATATATATATATATATATATATATATATATATATATATATATATATATATATATATATATATATATATATATATGTATGTATTTATGTATTTCATAGTCTTAGTCGTAGTCACTCTGACACTTTGGTGTTTTGTGACGGAAACTTCGGTTTCCCGTTACGCTGACCCTTCGGGTCCTTGTAACATTAGTTACGCTGAACCCTTGGGCTCTCGTAACTTTAGTCACTCTGACCCTTCGGTGTTTTGTGACAGGGAAACTTTGGTTTCCCGTTGCTCTGACTCTTCGGGGTCTTGCAGCACAGGCTACATTAGGCCTTTGGTCTCTCTTGCCTTTAGTCACGATGACCCTTTGGGGTCTCATGACAGAGAAACTTTGGTTTCTCGTTGCGTTGACCCTTGGGGTCTCGCAACACAGTTCACGCTGAACCTTTGGGTTCTCATGACCATAGTCATTACTTATATGACAGTTTGCGAACTCTTTTTGTGTTGATCGTTTGCACTCGCACAACACAGGCTGAACCTTTGGGGTGAGCGTAGCAGTTAGTAATCTCCCCACACTGAGAGCTCCGCGCGCACGACCAAATTGGTGCGCACGGCCAATTTGGCCCGCACGGCCAACTTCATTCACGCAATCAGTTGAAGTGCGCGAACAACTCTTATATGAGAGTTTTTCGAACTCTCGTTGCACAAAGTGTTCGTATAACCAACCTTATGCATGCAACCAACACTGCGCGCACAATCAGTTGAAGTGCGCGAACAACTCTTATCATAGAGTCTTTCGAACTCTCGTTGCACGAAGTGTTCGCACGACCAACCTTGCGCTCGCAATCAGTTGAAGTGCCCGAACCACTCTTATAATGGAGAGTCTTTCGAACTCTCTTTGCACGGTGTTCCCGCGTGCAAGAGTTTTACTCTCATGACAGAGAGTTTTCGAACTCTCGTCCCGTGAAGTGTTTGCGCGTGCGCCAACCATCTCGGTGCTCGCGGCCAACTGTACGCACGTGACCATCGTCATCAAGAGTTTTTCTCTTATGACAGAGAGTCTTCTGACTCTCGTCACACAAAGGGTTCGCGCGTGCGCCCATCGTCACCAAGAGTTTTACTCTTATGACGGAGAGTCTTCTGACTCGTCTCGCAAGTGTTTGCGCGCATGCAAAAATCCGAAGGGATGCCTGCTGCCTAGGGGTTTCCGACTCTCTACAGGTAACTATGACGCAGTTCCCTTGGGTTCTGGTCTTGTGAACCCGGTGGTTTCACGTAACACGATTCCTGAAAATTCCATCAGGAATCAGCGACAGAGTTCCTCCGGGTTCTCGTCACAACATCCCTTAGGGTTGTGAGAAAGTAATTCACAAATAGATTCTGAACCCCTAGGCTCTCACCCAAATCTCTTGGTTCCCTCGATCCAGAGTTTTTTCTGAAAACTCTATGGTCGACCTCCCCCCTCCCTACGGGATGGGTCTTCCAAATCCGTGACTTAATACATCACTCTACACTCCCAGCTGATTGCTATGTCAGCTAGGCTGGTTTTGCCAGCACCGATCCTTTCGTTTTCGAACGAACCACCGTTATCTTCCCTCCACCCTCCCACTTGGAGTGGTTTGGTTAGCAGACGGAAATTACCGGGGAATGAAAAAATTCTTTACATTCCAGTTCATTTCCCCTGGCAGGCTTTGCCCTAATTAGACGGTAGTTTTCTCACTAGCGAGAAATCGTTCGATGGCAATTCCTTCTGGTAAGGGGTCGATGGCAATTACAGTATGTCTGGTCTTCTTGAAGCAAACCCCCACATACGAGACTTCACCCTTTTCGGGAAACTCGTTCCTGAGAAGTTATACAGAACTTCAGTGGGTGTTGTTGAAACTTCATGAAGGCCGTAAGCCTTCCCGGAGCATGCGCTCTAGCCAAGACAAAACCGTGAGCTTATTGTCTTAGATTTGGGTTCTACCGTTTGATTGAATCTGCCTCTCTCGTCACTGTACCCTGGGTACAATGACTTGCCGTTTTACACGATAGGCTTCTGAGACTTTATTCTACCCTTACAGGATTATTGTCTCGAACGATTAGTCCCGAAGAAACAGTGTTAGCTGACGTTAAAGAACGATAGCAACAGCGTTGGCAACTTTTCATTACGTTTACGAACGTTTCAAACCCCACAGACACATCCGTGTCTGTGTATGAACACTGGCTATCCCCTCCCATAAAGAGTAGGGGCAAACCAAAGGATAAATGATCGCTTCTATAACTGTATATTTTGTTTGAGAACATGTGCGCTCTCATTCAAGAAAATATTACAGTTAGTCAACGATAAAAAATTACTTGGGCAATAATGTTGCGATTCGTCGCACATACATTATTTCTGCAACTAGATTCGTTGCAAACATTTCCTGGAAGCAGAATACGCATGCGCTAGCGCAGATGGACAAGTATATATGCGTGCAAGCGATATTTCTACTAACAAGGGCTATATATATCTTGCAATTAGAACTCTGCTCTATTAAGTTGTATAATTATATCCCTTACCGAAACCAAGTTATTCCATACATTACTTGGCTACTTTCCTGTAACCAGACATACAGCATTTACATTCTGCTTTCTTTAAGGCACTTTTCCTTTCTCCCGATCGGAAGTTTTAGTTTCCTTCAATGACTCTGACCGGAAACTTCTAATAGGCATATCTGTCCCCTAATAGGGAACAGTCAGTACTAATGCTATTTTGCCAATCGGAGACAGAAAAGGACAAACGTTTTTGCCCTAAAAAAAAAAAAAAAGTAAGAATCTCCGTTGCGAACATTTTCAACGTTCTCTAACTGAGTTCTGGACACGACTTTAAGTCAAGCTACGCATTTATGCTGGTAATGCTGTGGCCGGATGTAAACAGAAACAAACCCCCACACCCTTGATCACTCTGACAGACAAATTATCCCACAACACAAACTTTCCCCTTACTTTTACGTCAACTGGACTATTGCACTAAGGGAACAGTTGAACAAAACATAGCCTAAAACTCTATTGTTTACAACTGGATACTGAAATCCAACATTCAAATATTGATTATTATCAAAATACTCACACTTAATACTAATCATCTTAAAACTAAATCAGGCAAAATTAACAATTGCATAAACCACAATATTGTATATATATAATGGTACGTGCACGTACACAGCAACTGTCTCCAATAATCAGAGAAACACAATATATATACTGTATAACGGCACGTGTATGTAGGCTACACAGAAGCTATCCCCAATAATCAGAGAACCAATACTCGAGTAAGCACTCGTTAAAACCAACACCAACACATTCGCACGAAGTACCCAAAACTTAAACTTAACTATGTCGCGTGTGGACATCGTAGTCCACACGAAGCTGAACTGTGTCTTTCAAGAAACACTACCATAGCTCTGTGGTTAACAGTAGTATACACTAGGTGGCAATTTGCCACAACTGCCTCCCTGATTGTGGTCGTGGTAATATCATCATCATCATCAATAGAAACTTATATCAGGCCTTGGTCATCAACAATAGATAAAAAAAAACTTTCCAAAGGAGGAATTTTGGCCTGCAAATAAAAAAAAAAGAAAAACTTACGAACACTCTTAGCTAACTAAACTGTCGCACTATAATCAAAGATAAATAATAAACTTTCTATCATTCACGATCGCGCCTAACAAAGATAAATGAAAACACTGTACTTGAGCTAATACAAAAAATCACTTCCAAGTGGTCAATGAACAAAAAAATATTCCAGCATTCAGGACACAACGACTCCTGCTACAGTCAATAGAAATTGCATTGTTGCTTCCCCCTAGAGGAGCAACTTGTCCTCCAACCGCCGGCGAGCCATTCTCCCTCAGATCTGCTGCAGGTGTGGTCGTCCTTAGGGATTTCCGGACCCCCCTTCGAAACAGGAGCTGCTGCGCCTTCTTCAGCTTGGTGCTAGGAAGGACCCTTCTCCGGAGCCGTCGACATCTCATGCTCTGGAATTGTGTGAGGTCCATCTGTCCCCTTCTCCCGGCTCTTCCATGCGTGAACGAGGTGATTGTTCGCTTTTGCTTCTCCAATGGCCCCCTGCTGTCAACGAACCCTCTCTCCACACATGGGACCTTGTCGTCCCCTAACCTTCAACCCTTTCTTTCTCGTCACAGGAACCTGCAGTTTGCAGGTATAGATCTTCCTGGGACCTGCGCTCCTACCATCAGCAGTGCAAAAGGATGAGCATCACCATTGCCTCGCCCTTCGGGACTCATCCCTCGTAGGTCACCACGATCTGAGTGCTCTTTTTTTAGAAGGCGTTCACGCCCTAGAGCCTCGTGCTCACGAAACCGCAGTTGTTCCGTAACTGAAATACAAACCACGCTATTTAATATGGGTATTACTTTCGACGTAGCTGAAATGACGAGCCATTAGAATTTTAACGAGGGTTTACTACCCCCATCGCTAGTTAGGGGGGGTAGGGAGGAGTAGCTTGCTACCCCCCACCCCACCCCCCTCACACACCTGTGTGGTGAGCTCACTTTTACTTTGGCTCGGGTGGTGATCGGACGTGTCCGCTTTCACCCTCGCTTCTTTGACAGCCATTAATGCTTTTTTTCTTTTTACTTACTTTTTATTATACTTGTAATATATATATATATATATATATATATATATATATATATATATATATATATATATATATATATATATATATATATATATATATATATATATATATATATATATATATATAAACATTCTTTATGTTTATGTATATATTTGTGTATAGAAATGTAGTAAGTTTTCTTTTCAGTGTTTGTGCTTTGTGTGTAATGTACGACAACAACACCTGCGTAGTGCAAGGCCATCACGGTTCCACGTCATGGGGTACGGCTTCTCCCTCTTGGTCCATCGGTTTTTCCTTCGGCTTTTCCGTTAACTCGGCCGCCCTGGGGAATCATCATCGCTGGACTTTCTTCATTCATCTATTATCTTCGCTCTTCCTCCTTTCCTACGGGGAACTTGGATTCTCAGCGAAGGGAATGTGGGAGTTTAATTTGACTACGGTCTCTCTCTCTCTACTCGAGGTCGTTCACCCCTTACTACTACTACGTACTATTACGGAAGCTCCTTTCCCGTCGCAGGTTGGTGTGCTATTCCGTTTATTTGTCTCATTATTTTAATGAAATCTAATTGTATTTTTAACTTTTCAGCTTCTCTGTGGAGAACACTTCCTTTCGGGGGTCAGTGGTTCTTACTATTTTTGATCATTCTTAGATGAATTACATAATTATAATTCTGTTATAATTCTGTTTTTGTTACAGTTCTCCGCCCTCTCCCTTCTCCCGTGAATGTCAGTGGGGGAGGAGGGCGCATACCTAATTTTTAATTCTTATGTTTTGCTCTTCCCTCGGGGTTACTCTTCGGAGTTCCTCCCAGGGGAATTTCTGTTAAATAATTATTTAACTTTATTTTCCCAGTTAACTATGCAGTTTTTCTTCATTTGACTAAAGTGTGCCAACGAAGCAGAGCTCTCCTGTTTGTGCCTGGGGAGTCTGCTGTCGCTGCCGTCTCTCTAGGACATCATCATGGGCGTTATCCCTTCTCTTAGAAGTCCTCCCGTGACAACTGTCAGCTCTTCAGTTCATATTAGAACGCTAAGGAGGTTCGCCTCCAGGGGTAGGTAACTTCCCTTCCGAGGGAGGTTCCTTCCCAGGTGTGAGAGCTTCCCCCTGCAGAGGGGGAACTTCTCATACCTTAATAATTCCTGGATGGGTTTTCCTGGTCCTCAGGCGGTTATGCTCTTGTAACCATGCTCAAGGAGCTGAGCGGTTGCAAGGCCGGGCACATGAAAACTTCAGGTGGCTATGCTCTTGGGGTTGAGCGGTCGCACCTGCAGCTATGCTCAAGGGGCTGAGCAGCTGCAGGATCAGTCTGGTGATCTCTCTCGTTCACGAGGGAGTCCACTCTTTAGGACTCCTCTTCGGAGGATTGCTCCTTATAGGTCAGCTCTCTTGTTCGCGAGAGAGGCCACTCATAAAGACCTCTCTTCGGAGGATTGTTCCTGATTAGACCAGCCGTCTCCTAGACCTGCTGACCTGCCGTCTCCGTTCCTGGCTGCTGACGCTGTGGGCGCCCACGCATCCCGTTATCCAACGGGCACCGGTCCCTTTGGGGCAAAAGGGGCTTTCTCACATTGTGAGTAAGTCCCTTAAGCGCCAGGTATCCCCTGCGCGACAAGGTTCTTCTGCTCGCGCACAAGCGCTCGCCTGCTGTTCCTGAGACTGCCATCCAGAGACATCCTGTTCCAGGGACTGCGCGCCAACGTTCACCTGCGCATCAGCGCACATCGTTGGAGTTTCCTGAGATAGCGCACAGGCGCTCACCAGTGATTCAGCCTGCGAGTGTCTGCTAGTCTCTTCTACGAAGGGTACCTCTCCCGTTCGCGGGAAAGGTCTCTCATAGAGACCCTTCCTCGGAGTATCAAGCAGATCTCCCAGTGCTGAGCCAGCTGACCTACCGATCTTCCAGCTCAACCTTGCACTGCAACGAAGGACTTCGGCTCTGGACTCTGAAGCAGTCCTGCCTACGGTCCTCATCGGGGGATGACCGCCCTTTTTAAGGACACATCCCAGTTCCTGATCGTCCTGTCAGCTGACCCTGCATCCTAGCGCGAGCGTGCTCGCCGATGATCTTCTTACGCCAACAATCTTCGTACGCGCGCAAGCGCCGACGATCTTCTTGCCCGACAATTTTCTTTCGCGCGCAAGCGCTGATGATCTTCCTACGCGCGTAAGCGCCGACAATCGTCTGCGTGCGCTCACCGATCTTCTAACGCGCATGAGCGCCGACGATCTTCTTAAGCACGCAAGCGCCAACGATCTTCTTATGCGCGCAAGCGCCGACGATCTTTTTCGCGTGCGCGCGCCAACAAACTCCTACGCACTGCAGCACGCTCTAACATTCTGGTCCACACGGGGTCTTCATTCTAATCCTGCACATCAATATGATTCTTGCGCACTCTATGAAGTCTCGCCCGCAAGCGTGCGAGCGTTTTCAGCAGTCTCCCGCGCGCGAGCCCAGGGTATTACCTCGCATCCGCATCAGCGCTTCGACAGTCTCTCGCGCGCGCGACCCCCGGGCATTCCCCATCGCGCGAGCGCCAGCGCGCTCCCTAGCGCAATCACCAATACCCTCCCTCGCGTGAGGCTGCCGGACATCGCGCGGTAAGCGCGCCATCGCCACATTCCCCCCCCTCCAAGCACAGAACAACGCGCTTGCCGGTGGGGGGGAAGGTTCCAGAAAGGCCCAGGGACATGCCTTCCTTATCTTTTTACAGGCGATATCCCCTCCAGAGCGAGTGTCTGACAGCGCAGCCGTCAGCCGGCAGCCTGGTTTAGGACTCTAATCAGAGCGGTAGCACAGACTTTTAAGCTGTTCTCTCTGAGTTGAGCCAGAAATCCTTGGCTACATCCACTCCCCCAATGAGGAAAAGAGGAGTTTCGGACGAGGTAACTTCTACGAGGTCGTAGCTGTCTCCTCGTAAGTCTTTGCGTCAGGCACTCTCCCCCCTCAGACTTTTCTCCCTCACCTTCGGACGAAGTTTTCCCATCCCCTTGAGATGTGTCTTACGTTCGCTGAAGGGTCTGCCCTATGAGCCCTTAAGGGCCTCAGGCTACTCTCTCAACCTTAAGACCGTCTTCCTCGTACCTCTGTTCTCCGCTAAAAGGGTCAGTGAGCTACATGGTCTGTCTTACGTCACCCATTCTAAGAGATGGGGGGGCGGGGGGGGAGTGTCTCGCAACTTCGTACCGGGCTTGGTGGCTAAACTCATAATCCTTCATCTACTGATGAGAGATTTCGAGAATTTCCACACTCAATAAGGTAACACAGGATGCAGTCTAGTCGTTACTATGCCCAGTCAGGGCGTCAAAGAAATATCTGAAGCGCACCAGACTTTTCAGACCACGTTCTCTGTCATGTTTTCCTTGTACCAACAGGGTAAAGAAGAGAATCTCTCGCAACACCATCTCTTTCTGGCTCAAGAAAGTTATTGCGAGGTCTTTTCACGGAGACCCAGAGGCAGCGCAACCCAAAGCCCATTAAGTTAGGGGAGTGGCTGCCTCTCTGGCGTTTAAGAGAATTTTCTCACTCTCCCAAGTCTTAAGTGTTGGGGTTTGGAAATGCCAATCTACATTCACTGCTCACTATTTGAGCGACGTGACACATAGGTCTCTAGATACCCTTTCTACAGGGCCTATTGTGATAGGTCAACAGGTGCTGTAATTACCTTACGCCCTTTCAGGGGACAGTAACCATTGGTTGAGGATTCTGGGTTACACTAGGTTTTAAGGACATCCATCTATCTTCTTCGCCTCCTTCTCCCCCACATCTGGACTCGCCAATGGAAATAAGGTATGATACTCATCTGATTCCTCTCACAGGGTATAAGTTATACTTGTGGTCACGAGGTTTCCCCTTTGCAAGGTCGGGGAAATCCTAAGTTTGAAGGGATCCGAGTCGAAGGTTCCTGACCCACTTCATCTTGAAACATTTGTTTCCTAAAGGCTGCAAACCTTCATTTGTGCTGAAGATTATGGGGTTCTACAAAGAAAGAAGATTAACGGAAGGTTGTTGCTTCAAAAGAGTCTAGTCTGAGGACTATCTTCCCTAGGAATAGGGAACTCCTTGGCTGCCCTGGCCTCAAGACTAAGTCTCCTATAGTAAAGAATGAGGGTTTGTATCTAGTGTAGGAACAAATGACAAACTTATAACAGAGTTTGTATTTTTCCTAACATACAAACCCAAATTCTTTACTCAAATCTTCCCTCCATCACCGCCCCCTAGGATAGTCCTAGCTAGAATCCGATTGAGGGTAAACAGCAGCTACCGACCGGCGGTCCCCCACCACTAACAGGTTGGTAATTACCTGCCCGGTCGTTAACGACCTTGTTAAGGTTTTTCTGCCGTATTTTCCAGCTCGCGCTAGAATATCTCCTATAGTAAAGAATTCGGGTTTCTATGTTAGGAAAAATACAAACTCTGTTATAAGTTTTTCATTTTTATAATAAGAATACCATATTACTTCCAAATTTGTCATGTTATTTCACTTTTAGTATACAGTATATAACTGTAAAATTCTAATTATCAGTTATTTTATGTGTTTTTTTTTTTGGGCTCGAGCCATGTCGTCCTGATGGAAGTTAACTTTCGGCAGCTTCCTACTGTATAATATTTTGACGGTAATTCTCTTGTAATATCACTCACAGAAATATTATACAGTTGGAAGCTGCCGAAAGGAACTTCCATCAGGACGACATGGCTATCTCTCCCAAAAATAGATTTTTCCTATGTCAAAATCTGTTTTTTTCAATATTTAACTTAGCCGGTGATTATATAGCTGCAACTCTGTTGCCCGACAGACAACTCTACGGTAAAAACTCGCCAGCGATCGCTACACAGGTTGCGGGTGTGCCCAACAGCGCCATCTGTCGTCCAGATACCCAGTACTCAATGTAAACAAAGACTCAATTTTCTCTCTGTCGAGCTATCGACAAGACGTACTTACTCGCTGTTGCTAAACTGGAGTTTTTTCACAACTAATTGGTGAAGTACTTTATTCTAGTTTTGAGCTTTCGCTATGCAGGTGTTTTATCTTCATCTTAAATCTTGAACTCGTTTTGGATAGATTTAATTATGGTGACAAAGAGAGTATGGACTTTCTTTCACTTTTAAATGGCCGACCCTTCCCTTAGACGGAAGTTTGTTTAGGCTTTTAGTAATTATATCACGTTATAGATTTTCCTCTATATATTTTATATCTCTCCGCCTTTATTAGGCCTCTTCGATTAACTTTCCATTTATTATAAACATATAAAAATAATTTTAATGTTTTGTTTATATAGACCTTTCCTGAGAGTAGGCGGTCCTAACTTGGAAACCGAAGTTAATCAACGTTGAGCCCTTTATATCGTAATTAGCTTTTAAAGAGCTAAGGATTTAAAACTTTTTAAATGTAATATTTTGTGAAAGAATTTCTTTGATAGTCTTCGTACTGTTTTCAAAGATGAACTAACGTTTAGTTTATTTATGCTACGCAGTTGTTGACGTTCAGGACGTTCAACATGCGCTCTATCGTTACGATAGAGAGAGAGTGTATCACGGTTTCACTTTGCAGTGAGAGTAAATCGATTCTGACGTTTTGTTCATTCTTTCTTAGCTTAAATGTTTTAAATTCTATTTTAAAGGAACTTTTTATTTGAAAAACCTTTCAGTTTTTTCCTTTAGTAAAATAACATGTTTTTTTGACGAAATATAATTGGGCTCTTCTCTTAGGTGCGAAATCAAGAGAGAAAGAGAGAGAGAGATAGAGACGGAGGGAGAGAGAGGAGAGAAAACGTTCCGTTCAAGCGGGTAACGTTGTTCTCGAGTTACTCTCGTCCCTAGTCGCTGTACGGGGAGGAAGGATAAAACGTTTTAGTTTTTTATTCTCGTCCCCAGGCTATGTGCGGTGAGAGATTGAAAACGTAGTTATATGAACTAGTGTTTAGTCTCTTTCCCAGCCACTGATTTTTTTATCTTAAAATATGTTTTCTGTTTTTTGCTGGTATTAATGAGCTTGCATTATACGACTGATTTCGCGATTACTACCTTTTAATGAAGGGTAGAATTGCGTGTTTCAGGTAGAAATCAGTAAAAGTTTCGATTTCAGAGAAACAAGTGCAAAACAGAAAATCGAAGTGATAAAGTGATATGCGCAAAGTGTTACAGTGTTGCGTCCGAGGGTTCGTCTGTTCGTGCCTGTCGTTCACCTAGTCCGGGACCTCTTACATGCTCCCAAGCCCAGGGGAGAAGTAATGTCAAACGACTTATGGGTTCGAGAGGCCTTGACCAACGAACAGACGTTTTCCCTCTATGGTATCGGGTGTATCTTACCAAGATCTCCCCTACCATAAGACGAGAGAGACGTTGTTTCTCCTCGTCATCCGAAGGCTTTTCGCATAAGAAACCTGTCACAAGGTTTCGAAACCCTTAAGCGAAAGTCAGTCCTTTCAGGACAGGTCCAGCGTCCTGGTTACAACCATTAGGACAGCTCTGACCTTATGCAGTCATCGGATAACTGCTCGCCGCCTAACAAAAGCGTAACACAGACTCCGAGAGTCTTTTTTTGTAGGCAAAGTGTTGCGGTCACAGACGTTACCCTCGTCTCTTACCACAACCATTTCCGTTGATCCTTAATGGGTTGTATGGCAAGACATGCAGTATATGCTTGCCTCCCTTATGGAAGACTATTCTGCCGATTAGTCCGTTGAGTCTAGCCGTTTATCTCATCGATATCCTGGCTTTCAGCCAACCTAACGTTCCTTTGTGCTTACTGTTGACGTTGGCGTAGCTTAGTCACGTCAGTCAGGTTGTTTCGAACCACACTCGATGCGGTCTCGTGTGGTTTTTCAGCCGCATTTGGACGTTAGGCCACTTGCTGATGCTCCTGTTGACGTTCAAGACGTTCACTAACAATCGGAGTTGACTTGTTTTGACGCTGTGCGTCAACCTCCGCATTCTAGAGTTGTTTTGACTGCTCAGTCTAGGCAGTCAAAGCAGTCTCGAGTGGACGCTGTGCGTCCTCACACACCTGTTGTGGTTGACAGTTCAGTTGTTGACAGTTCACAGACTGTCAAGCAGTTACATGACGTTGCGTTCTGGTCCGCTACTAATGCACCAGTGAGTGTGGACTCTGCTTGTAAAGCATTGCCACCACGGTAGGTCTCTCCCTTGCTTGAGACTCAGCTTTTATCGGACAAGGTTCCTGTAGATGAGGAAGTTGCTGTTCCCCCTCCTACTGATATTCCCTTGAGGACTCTGTCAGATGGAGAAGAGCCTAAAGCTGCTTAGCCTCCTATGGACTTTAATTAAATCATGATGATTTTTTTAAGGATCTTTGTCCGGATCTTTTTGTAACTGCTGCTCCTCGTTCGCCTAAACGTCAGAGCTTACATTAGGCCTAGCTACTTCGAAGCCGTTGTTTTTAAGCTAGTGCTCTCTCGCTCTCCTAGAGAGCTTTACGTTGGCTAGGCGACTGGTTTTTCACCAGGAGGAGTTTGGGGGATACAGCCTTTGCTTTCCCTTCTTTTAAACTGGTTTATAGAGCGAGAGTCTGATATGACACGAGAGAAGTTCTCGGCTTGGGAGTTCATGCCTCTGCCCAGATAGACTTCTCAATTCTCGTAGACTCTCCCTGGCGCCTGGCCAGGAGACGCTCCAAGTTGTTTACAGGTCAACTTCACAGCTGTTTTCGAGCCTTTGAAGTTTTGCTGTACAATTATGTCACGCATAACAAGGCTTTCAGGGATGGTAAACGGTACCGCCTCAGTCGCTAACCCCGTCTGTTGCCACACCTGCTCCCGTAGACCCTTAATGGGCTTTGCTGCAAGACATGCAGTCCAAGCTTGCGTCCTTGATAGAGGACTTTAATGCGGAGAAGGTTGCTACCGAACCTTCTGGCCAACAACCTTCCAACCGGTCGGTTGTGCGCCCTGTTGACGCTGAGGTAACCTACTCGCGTCTGCCAATTGAGGTGGTTCCTCCACCGATGCGACCCAGTGTGGGTTGCCAGCCGCACGTTGACGTTAAGCGACGCTCGGAGGTGGTTGTTGACGTTCAGGACGTTCAACAACCAGCAGAGGTGACTTGTTTTGACGCAGTGCGTCAACCTCAGCAACCCGGTAGGGTGTTGACTGCACAACCCAGACGGTCTAGACAGTCTCGGGTTGACGCTGTGCTTCCTCGCGCACCCATGGTTGTTGACAGTTCACAGACTGTGCAGCAGTTCCATGATATTGCGTCCGGCTCCGTCACGCATCCACCAGTGCGACCGGACTCAGCGAGCCAGACGTTGCCCACTCCGTTGCCGTTTCCTCATCAGTTTTCGGATGAGGAACCCTCTGATGAGGACGTTGCTGAACAACAAGACGATCAGCCTCCAGAATAGATCAAGCCCTGCTATCCATCCAGAAGATGCTGAAGAAGGAACGCTGCTCAGTCAGGCTGTGGATGAGTCTGGTAGGGACGCTGTCATCCGTGGAACAATTTGTGTCACTAGGAAGACTACACCTCCGTCCTCTTCAATACCATCTAGCTTTTCACTGGAAAAAGGACAAGATGCTAGAAGCGGTCTCGATCCCGGTTTCCGAAAAGATAAAGTCTTGTCTGACTTGGTGGAAGGACAATATCAACCTAAGAGAGGGTCTTCCCCTGGCTGTTCAGACTCCCAACTACGTTCTCTTCTCGGACGCATCGGACGTGGGCTGGGGCGCGACACTAGACGGTCGGGAATGCTCAGGACTGTGGAACTCGAGTCAGAGGAGCATGCATATCAACTGCAAGGAGCTGTTGGCAATACATCTGGCCTTGAAAAGCTTCAAGTCTCTCCTTCGAGGCAAAGTGGTGGAAGTTAACTCGGACATCACCACGGCCTTGGCGTACATCTCCAAACAAGGAGGTACCCACCTACTGACGTTGTACGAGATCACAAGGGACCTGCTCATCTGGTCAAAAGGTCAAGACATCTCCCTAGTAACGAGGTTCATCCAAGGCGACTTGAACGTCATAGCAGATTGTCTCAGTCGGAAAGGGCAAGTAATTCCAACCGAATGGACCCTCCACAAGGATGTGTGCAAGAGACTTTGGGCCACTTGGGGTAAAACCATCCATAGATCTCTTTGCAGCCTCGCTGACCAAGAGGCTTCCAATCTATTGCTCTCCAGTCCCGGACCCAGCAGCAATACATATAGATGCTTTCCTCCTAGATTGGTCACATCTGGATCTCTACGCATTCCCACCGTTCAAGATTGTCAACAAGGTACTGCAGAAGTTCGCCTCTCACGAAGGGACAAGGTTGACGTTAGTTGCTTCCCACTGGCCCGCGAGAGAATGGTTCACCGAGATACTTCGATGGTTAGTAGACGTTCCCAGTAGTCTTCCTCTAAGGGTAGACCTTTTACGTCAGCCACACGTAAAGAAGGTACTCCAAAGCCTCCACGCTCTTCGTCTGACTGCCTTCAGACTATCGAAAGACTCTCGAGAGCTAGAGGCTTTTCGAAGGAAGCAGCCAGTGCGATTGCTAGAGCAAGGAGAGCTTCTTCCATTAGAGTCTACCAATCGAAGTGGGAAGTCTTCCGAGACTGGTGCAAGTCAGTTTCTGTATCCTCGACCAGTACCTCTGTAGCTCAAATAGCTGTTTTTCTCTTATACCTGAGAAAAGGACGATCCCTTTCAGCTCCCACTATCAAGGGCTACAGAAATATGTTGGCATCGGTCTTCCGGCATAGAGGCTTAGATCTTTCCAAACATAAAGATCTGCAAGACCTCCTTAAGTCTTTTGAGACCACCAAGGAGCGTCGTTTGGCTACCCCTGGATGGAATTTAGACGTGGTACTAAGATTCTTCATATCAGACAGGTTGGAGCCGTTACAATCAGCCTCCCTGAAAGATCTCACTCTTAAGACTCTTTTCCTGGTATGCTTAGCCTCGGCTAAAAGAGTCAGTGAGATTCATGCCTTCAGCAAGAACATAGGATTTTCGTCAGAAAAAGCCACTTGTTCGCTACAACTTGGTTTTCTAGCCAAAAATGAGCTGCCTTCTCGGCCTTGGCCTAAATCTTTCGATATCCCCAGCTTATCGGAGATCGTAGGCAATGAACTAGAAAGAGTCTTATGCCCTGTTAGAGCTCTTAAGTTCTATTTAAAGCGTACTAAACCTTTACAAGGCCAATCTGAAGCTTTATGGTGTTCAGTTAAGAAACCATCCTTGCCTTTGTCAAAGAATGCTTGGTCAGACTTTATCAGATTGTTAATACGAGAAGCTCATTCACATCTGAGTGAGGAAGACCGAACTTTGCTTAAGGTGAAGACGCACGAAGTTAGAGCTGTAACAACTTCCGTGGCCTTTAAGCAAAATATATCTCTGCAAAGTATAATGGACGCAACCTATTGGAGAAGCAAGTCAGTGTTCGCGTCATTTTACTTGAAAGATGTCCAGTCTCTTTTCAAGAACTGCTACACACTGGGACCATTCGTAGCAGCGAGTGCAGTAGTGGGTGAGGGCTCAACCACTACAATTCCCTAATTCCATACCCTTTTAATCTTTCTCTTGAAATGTTTTTATTGTTGTTTTTTGGGTTGTCCGGAAGGCTAAGAAGCCTTTCGCATCCTGGTTGATTTGGCGGGTGGTCAAAGTCATTTCTTGAGAGTGCCTAGATTAGGGGTTTTGATGAGGTCCTGTTGTATGGGTTGCAACCCTTGATACTTCAGATCCTAGGGGTCGATCAGCATCCTAAGAGGATCGCGAGGCTCCGTAAGGAAGACGTACTTAAAAGGCAGAGAAATTGTTCAAGTCGACTTCCTTACCAGGTACCTATTTATTTTGTTTTTGGTTATTTTGATAACTTCTAAAATGAAATAAAAACTCTTAGCTCATAAAAGTGTAAACATATATTGCTGGTCTCTACCCACCCCCCTGGGTGTGAATCAGCTATATAATCACCGGCTAAGTTAAATATTGAAAAATGTTATTTTGATAATAAAATAAATTTTTGAATATACTTACCCGGTGATTATAAATTAAAGGACCCTCCCTTCCTCCCCAATAGAGACGCAGTGGGACGAGGAGAAAATTGAGTCTTTGTTTACATTGAGTACTGGGTATCTGGACGACAGATGGCGCTGTTGGGCACACCCGCAACCTGTGTAGCGATCGCTGGCGAGTTTTTACCGTAGAGTTGTCTGTCGGGCAACAGAGTTGCAGCTATATAATCACCGGGTAAGTATATTCAAAAATTTATTTTATTATCAAAATAACATTTTTATAAATTTGGAGTTTTACTAATGATAGTATTATTTTCAGGTTATATAAAAGGCAGCTATAGCTCTAATGTAACCATGTCAGCAGAAACCAAGACTTCCCCAGAAGATGAATATATATCAATCTCCCAGGAGCCTGCTGAGGAATATGAGAATCTCAGTGATATTGACTCGCATGCTGACAGTGAGCGTGATGCTGTGTCTGAAACTGGCTCAGAAACCCCCTCCATCTCTGACAAATCCAGTGCTCGGAACTGTCGGTCAACATCTAACACACCAACAAATACTAGATCGACCCGAAGCAGAGACAATCCTGAGTTTGTAGCTAAACAAAAATCTTTTATGGCTAAGATTCAAGCTGCAACGTCTGGGGTGGAGAGCCCCATGGCAAGACCTGACACACCTGGGAAAAGAAAAAGAGATAGTAGTGCCTCATCAACAAACAGTTCCTCCAAGAAAAGAAAGTCGGGGAAAGCAGATAATAATGGCCAGGTAATGAGTTTGAATCCTGCCTCTGTCTACTGTTTTCTGTTATGTAAATTTCTTTCTTGTATCAATAGGTGATTTGAAGAGATTCTGCTTCATGCTGCAGCTTTACAGCATTTTGTTGGAGTTCATTATTACAGAGGTCAAGGTATAATTTGACTTCTTAAATCTTTTACCTTGATAAGTGGATTACAGTACTCTATTGTACTTTTATCAGGAACAGCACTAAAGTTATTTGTTCCTACATGAATACAAACTTTCCTTCTTTAATAGTTGTATGTTTTCAGTGTAGCTGGAATACAGCTGTAAATATTTAAATGTGGTGTTGGTAGCTACTGGATTGACCCGGGGAAGCTCCGCCCCCTGCCAGGACACTGAATAGCCACTTTGCTTTTATCCACCAGAGAGTACAACTAAGTGTTTTAATCTTTTATTTATTCCTACGTGTATACAAACTTCTGAGTCATTTATATGGGTTATTGCAAGTCATATTTTCTATGACCGGCCGATCAAAGATTTGGTTTGATTGCAACATGCTTCATTGCTGGGCAACCATTGCCCACTGAGCAAAAGGATTCCTCCTCGCAACACTGCTGGTTGCGAAGTGAAGAGGTTGTGCTCTCGCTTTTGGATAAAGGACAAGGAGATTGTTGGCGATACGATCACGGAAACGATAATTTGTGAGAAGGCCAGCGCTATCTACAGTGACTTGAAGGCGACGCGCCCTGGGGGTGACGCGGAGGAGAGTTCAGCCGATCCTACGACGGAGGAGTTCAAGGCGTCTCGAGGTTGGTTCGAGAAATTTAGGAAACGGACTGGGATTCATTCAGTTGTTCGTCATGGAGAAGCTTCGAGTTCGGACACCAAGGCTGCTAAAGACTTTGTTAAAAAGTTCGAAAGCATCGTGGGGGAGAAAGGTTACGTAGAGCAGCAGGTGTTCAACTGCGATGAAACCGGTCTGTTTTGGAAAAAGATGCCTAGTCGAACGTACATTACCGCCGAAGAGAAGAAAATGCCTGGACATAAGCTATTGAAGGATCGGTTGACTCTTGCGCTTTGTGCCAACGCCAGCGGGGACTGCAAAATTAAGCCTTTGTTAGTTTACCATTCCGAAAACCCTAGGGCATTTAAAGCACATAGAATTAATAAAGACCTGCTACATATTCTATGGCGTTCTAATTCTAAGGCTTGGGTTACTAGGCATATCTTTGTGGAATGGGTAAATGTAGTTTTCGGCCCTGCTGTCAAGAAGTATCTTCGGGAGAGGAATTTGCCTTTGAAGTGCTTGCTTTGTTTGGACCAGCAAATCATCTCTAATTTTAATAAGCTGTACACCAAGCACTTATTTAAGCAGTGCTTTAACCCGAGAAATGCGGCAATGTCATTTTACTACAGTCCCGTGGTGCGGCTATCTTGACAAAAATGCAATGTTTCAGAATTTAACCCATAACTATACCAATGTTTTTGTAATAACTTTGTGCATGTATCATCCAAATATTTTATCCTACATCCTGTTTGTTATTTTGTTAGAAACCATCAAAGTTAATTTTAAAGCGCGACGTGGAATCTTGCGTGATGGCCAATGGGTGAGTCTGGATTGTCTTTCATGGCTGGGGGGGTTGGGTAGTATGTTGGGTGTCACCCACGGTATCAGGGGACTGCTTGCGCCCGGTAGAGGTTAGATATTTTTATTTACTACATTCCGTACTATGTAATGAAGGTTTTAGGCTATTTTTAACAAATAGCCTTTACTATATATTGAAAAGTGTCGTGATAGAAAAAAAAATACTTTATATTTTCAAATCCTATGATATAGAATTGTATCCATTCCTGAAATGAAAATGATAATTTTAATTGATGTAGTCACATTTACTATTTACAAACACTTTATTTGCTTCGTTTTTTTTTCCTTTATCTATTCATAAAGTGACTATTGTTACCATTGCAATTCTTTTAAATCTGTTCAAAATAATATATCATATTTAGAGAGAATATATATTTTTACTTATATTTTTGATAAACCAACTTGAAATATTTGAAGGAATGCAATATCGTAGTCTTTTAAAAATATATATATATTAGTTGTAACCTAAAAAGTCATAATATTTAAAGTACATAAGAGAGCAATAATTATATCATATTGAAAATATAACTATTATTGGAATCTTGTATAGATAAACATAGTAACTAATAAACTCATGACCTGGCTTATGTGTTCAGACTAATTACAATAGGTTTTTATGACATTTTTAAGCATTTGTATATAGTAATGCGTACTGTATATCAAAAGCATCACCGCATATTAAAGTATACAGTAGATACGGTATATACAAAAGATATAGAAAATTCCTATTGTGGATATACATAATGAAAACAGGCTATATAAAACATTTCTTAAAAAGATTATTCTCTCTCTCTCTCTCTCTCTCTCTCTCTCTCTCTCTCTCTCTCTCTCTCTCTCTCTCTCTCTCTCTCTCTCTCTCTCTCTCTCTCTCTCTCTCGTATGCCAGTGACGAAAGCAGTCAGTTGGACATAAAGGCACATTACATTACATTATAATAGTAACTCATACTCCTTGTAAACAACCCTCCAGTAACTTATAATAAAATTATACTTTGTAAACAAACACTCGCAGATATTCAAAACAAAAACATTCGGTATTATTGTCGTAATTTAAAACTAGGCAACCGCCGTCCTGACGTAGGATTTGAGAGTTGCCACAGGTTTTATTTCCCTTCCTACACAATATATTACGATGTGATATCGTTGGTGTGTATGTGTATGTATAATGTTATATGTTTTTTTTTTTTCATCATTAATGTTTCTAATATGTTAATATAAAACCAGTTTTAACTGAAAATAATTACAATTCACCTTTTTCCCTTGCAAAAAAGTTAGTCCATATATGGAAAGGTTTTTTATTATACATAATTATATAGGCAAAATAAAGTTATAAACATTAAAATTTCTACCAGAAATATTATTTTATCATAAGAAAAATAATAAAAGTCGAATAAGTTCACAAGGGATTTGCAAGAAGAGATAAAAAATTGTGTTCTGAAGAAGCTTATAGCAGTCTCCCATAAAGCCGCTCAAGAGGCTTGTAGCAGTTCTCGGGTTAATGTCACGCAAAGTTCCAACTTAACTTTGCGTGAATTTTGGAGGAGCCACTTCAATATCGTGCACTGCTTAAAGA
>NC_090739.1:58060573-58180573 GCF_036898095.1 Palaemon carinicauda
CCTTCCCTGCCCAAGCCTCTGGTAGGGGGATGCCTCAGTCTGGCATGGCAAGCATGGAAGTTCCACGGAGCTGACCCGTGGACAGTCTCCGTTCTGAGAGAGGGCTACAGGATCCCGTTCTTGGAACAACCACCCTCGTTGATCCCAGCGTCCCAGACGGACTGGTTGGTGTCAAAGGGCCCAGCAAAGAGAGCTGCACTCGGCGAAGAGGTCAACAAGATGTTGCAAAACGGAGCCCTGGAAGCAGTGGACTTGCCGGGTCCGGGATTCTACAGCCGCCTGTTCCTAGTGGAGAAAGCAACAGGAGGTTGGAGACCAGTAATAGACCTGTCAGCCCTCAACAGGTTCATCAAGAAGATACCATTCAAGATGGATACACCAAAGACGGTCATGGCGTCCTTGAGGGAAGGGGATTTTATGATATCTGTAGACCTCAAGGACGCCTACTTCCAGGTACCCGTCCACCCGTCAAGCAGGAAGTTTCTCCGGGTGAAGTGGGGTGCCCAGGTGTTGCAATTCAAGGCCTTGTGTTTCGGTCTTTCAACAGCCCCCCAGGTATTCACGAGAGTGTTCACGATGGTTTCCGTTTGGGCACACGAACGGGGAATTCGACTTATCAGATACCTGGACAACTGGCTACTCCTTTCATCCTCAAGGGAAGACTTGAAACTACTAGAAGAGGATCTTCTATGTTTGTGCAAAGACCTGGGCATCATGGTCAACTTGGAGAAGTCACAGCTAACCCCAGCCAACAGGACGACGTACCTGGGAATAGTACTCGACTCCTTACAAGTCAAAGCATTTCCGTCCTCAGACAGACTAGACAACCTGGACCGGGTGCTCCTGCACTTCCTTCGAGGACAACCCAGAAGAGCGAAGGATTGGCAGAGGTTGGTAGGACACCTTGTGTCCCTGGAGAAGCTGGTTCCCCACGGAAGACAGCACCTGAGGGTGGTTCAGTGGAACCTAAAAGAACGGTGGAACCAGAACAGTTCCTCGGACTTAGTAGTACAGGTCCTTCAGGAGACCAAACGGGCCTTAGAATGGTGGCAGGATCGCTCACACACCCTGAGAGGGATGCCACTTTCCAACCAACCTCCGGAGCTCCTTCTCTTCACGGACGCATCGAAGGAAGGCTTGGGAGCTCACCTCCGGGAAAGGACTGCAAAGGTAACGTGGATGGAAAAAGAGAAGTCCCTCCACATCAATGTCCTAGAAATGAAAGCAGTCCAGGAAGCCTGCTACCACTTCGAGGAGGACATGAGGGCGAACTCGGTAGCCCTAATGTCAGACAACGCAACCGTGGTTGCATACGTGAAGAAGGAGGGGGGACTGAAGTCCAAGGAATTGTGCGATCTGGTCCTTCAAATCCTAAGATGGGCAGAGAAGGGGGACGTCAACCTGACGGCAAGGTTCATTCCAGGGAAGAAGAACGTCCTAGCAGACGGCCTCAGCAGGGCGGGTCAAGTAGTAGCGACAGAGTGGTCCCTACACCCACAAGTGGCAAGCCACATTATCCAGATGTGGGGGTCTCCGGTAATGGACCTGTTTGTAACAAGGTGGAACGCCCAACTCCCCGTATTTTGTTCTCTTGTCCCAGACCCGAAGGCGGCAATGGAAGACGCCTTTCAACACAAGTGGGACGGCCTGGACGTTTACGCCTTTCCCCCCTTCTCCCTAATAAGACAAGTCCTCAACAGAGTACGAGCAGCAACCAACCTAAGGATGACTTTGGTAGCGCCCTGGTGGCCAGAGAGGGATTGGTTCGCAGACCTAAAGAACCTCGCCACTCTTCCTCCCTGGCCTCTGCCCGTCAGATCAGACCTACTAAGACAACCTCACTTTCAGAGGTTTCACGGAAACCCGGAGGCCCTTCGTCTACACGCCTGGAGGTTATCCAGCGCCTCCTGAAGAAACAAGGGTACTCTAGTAAAACAGCCAAGAGAATGTCTCTGTACCTGCGGAAATCTTCCGCAGCCATCTACCAGTCTAAGTGGGCGGTGTTCGTTAAGTGGTGCAGGGACAAGGAGATAGAGCCCTTAGAAGCGTCCGTGCATATTATAGCAGACTTCATGGTTCATCTCAGGGATAAGTTGGCCATGTCAGTCCCAGCTATTAAGGGAGTTCGGGCGGCCCTGGGTCAAGTCTTCCTTCTCAAGGGCGTAGACTTGGGCTCCTCCAGGCACATTTCTATGCTCATTAAGGCTTTCGAGCAAGCCTGCCCTCCTTCCGCCCCGAGAATCCCGAATTGGGATTTGGTGAGGGTTCTAGATATGCTCCGAAAACCCCCTTTCGAACCGATGAAGGACATCGTGGACAAGAACCTCACCCTCAAGACAGTCTTCTTACTAGCGTTGGCTTCAGCTAAGAGAGTAGGCAAAATACACGGGTTGTCATACGAAGTGGAACACTCAAGGGGATGGAAGGAGGTCACCTAGAAGTTTGTTCCCTCCTTCGTGGCCAAGACTCAGAACCCCTCGGTGTGGGACCCTAGGTTCGAGAGTTTTTCTATCCCTGCCATCCCGAACGTAGGGAACCAAGAGGACCTGAGACTGTGCCCAGAGTACGGCAGGCACCCGCCCCTCGGTTAAGAACCTATTCGTTTCCTGGGGACAAACGAAAAAGGGGATATCGAAGAATACTGTTTCATTCTGGCTCAGACAGGTCATAATGAGAGCCTACTCAATAGAGAGACTTCCAACACCGGGGAAGATCAGGGCTCACGATGTTAGGGGCATAAGCACCTCCCTGGCATTCGAGAGAAACATGTCGGTGGCACAAGTGCTCCGAGCGGGAACTTGGTCCAACCAGTCGACCTTCACCGCTCATTATCTTAAAGATTGTACGAGGAAATCCCTGGACGGGTTTTCCATTGGGCCTATCATCTCAGCCCTTCACGCGATTTAACGGCTCAATTGCGAAATATAGAGGATCCAGACACAATAATGTTTTCTATCCCCCTCTCTTCCTATTTTTCTCTCTATTTCTCGTATTAGCAGTCGATCCTATTAACGTCGATCACCGTTCAAGGCGCCAGATTCGACATTATACAACAAGCACAACGAAGAAATTACAGAAGGGTAAGTGTTACCACACTTGATGAGTATTTTGTGTAGTTTATCCTACTGTCCATCGGGGTCTTGGGCTTCGGGCACTCCCTCCTCCTAAGGTATAAGTCTCCTAAGAAAGTGTTTCGAGGTAAGTACAGTATCTGTGTTGGAACAAATCACAAATTTTAAGTAATTTGTATTTTTCCTAACATACTTACCGAGAAACACTTTCGGGTTATGGCCCCCCCAACCGTCCCCGCAGTGCCTTACAGTCCTAGAGTATTGTTCCTTACATAAAACATACTGCCTAGAGTGAGAGCGTGGCCTCTTGGCCGACCTCGGTCATTGCCCCAGGTCACGTTCTCTTCCGCTACCATGTCACTTAGAAGGTGGGTGTAGGGTAAACTACGCAAAACTCTGGTCGTTAAGAGAGGAGCCACCAGTGACTCCTAAGAAAGTATTTCTCGGTAAGTATGTTAGGAAAAATACAAATTACTTAAAATTTGTGATATATATATATATATATATATATATATATATATATATATATATATATATATATATATATATATATATATATATATATATATATTATAAATATATAAATATATATATATTATATATATAATATATATATATATTATAAATATATAAATATATATATATATATATATATATATATATATATATATATATATATATATATATAATATATATATATATATATATATATATATATATATATTATATATATATATATATATATATATATATATATTATTTATATATATATATATATATATATATATAATATATATATATATATATATATATATATATATATATATATATATATATACAGTGATACCTCGGTACTCGACCATAATCCGTTCGAGATCCGTGTTCGACCTCCGATTTGTTCGAGTACCGAATTTTTTTTCCCCATAAGAAATAATGGTATATATTCTATTCCGTTCCCAAGCACTCGAACAGGCCCAAAATATTAATAAAACGTGTACCTAAACAACAATAATTATCTAAATGTGTATGAAATTGGTCAGAAAATCCTATAAAACAATTTTAAACCATTTACTGTACTAAAATAAAACAATTTTAAACCATTTTCTGTACTGTAGTGAACATACCTTTGAGCAGCGGTTCGATGGCATACAGGGATGGATGTGGAGAGGATGGAAGGGGGAGGTTACTGCTTGGAAGGAGAGTCCCCTTCCATGATGTGGCGGGGTAGTTCTCCTTCAGGAGTTGTTTCTCTCTCCAATGAAAGGGTGGGCAGATCTATTTCAGGGGTTTCTTCTCTTCTTTGTCTCTTCTTTGGAGGAGAAACAGGCTTTGATGTAGCAGCTTTCTTTTCTTTTGTGAAAAACTGGTCTATTGTTAATTGTTTCTTCCTCCTCTGCAGTATTCTTCGAAAATGATACATGACACTATCATTAAACATATGCACTGCCCGGTTTGCTACTGCAATTTCTGGGTGGTATTTTTCAGCAAAAGCCTGCACATCTGCCCACTTGGAACAAATTTCATTGATGAGAGAACTTGGAACATCCTCCCTTACCTCATCCTCTTCTGAAGATTCCTGCTCCACAATCAGATCCTGCTGCTGTTGTTGTTGCAGGTGCAACAATTCCTCCACAGTCAACTCGGTAGAATGGCTTTCTACAAGCTCATCAATATCATCCTTGTCGACCTCAAGCCCCAAACTCCTGCCCATGACAACAATTTCCTCAACGACATCAGTGTCATCAGAAATTACAGGGGTAGCAGTGCTTGGACCCGCCTCTGGTTGGAAACCTTCAAACTCCCTCTCTGTGACACATGATGGCCACAGCTTACGCCAGGCAGAGTTCAATGTCCTATAGGTCACACCTCGCCAAGCTTGGTCAATCATGTTAACAGAGTTGAGGATGCTGAAGTGTTCCTTCCAGAATTCCTTTAGGGTCAACTTCGTGTCACTGGTCACTTCAAAACACTTTCTGAAAAGGGCCTTGGTATAGAGTTTTTTGAAGTTTGAAATGACCTGTTGGTCCATGGGCTGGAGTATGGGAGTAGTATTGGGGGGCAAGAATTTGATTTTGATAAAGCTGTATTCTTCTTTCAAGTCATCCTCGAGACCTGGAGGATGTGCAGGAGCATTGTCCATAACCAGAAGACATTTCATTGGCAAGCTCTTTTCAATGAGGTAAGCCTTAACCTGGGGGGCAAACACTTCGTTTATCCACTCAGTAAAGAATTGTCTTGTGACCCAAGATTTAGTGTTCGAGCGCCACATAACTGGTAGTGCACTTTTACAAATATTATTTCGTTTGAACACCCGGGGGTTGTCCGAGTGGTACACTAACAAGGGTTTGATCTTGCAATCGCCACTTGCATTTGCACACAGCAACAATGTTAGCCTATCTTTCATTGGCTTGTGACCTGGCATCTTCGTCTCGTCCTTGGTAATGTACGTATTGGCTGGCATTTTCTTCCAAAATAACCCAGTCTCATCACAATTAAAGACTTGTTGTGCGATCAAATTTTGTTCATTTATGTACCGATCGAATTCCCCCACGTATTTATCGGCTGCAATTTGATCCGAACTAGCTGCCTCCCCATGCCTAGTAACACGATGAATACCTGTTCTATTACGAAACTTTTCAAACCAACCCCTGCTCGCTTTAAATGTAAATGAATCACTTTCACTGGTACTCGGACTTTTCTTCACTAATTCTTCATAGATATGCAACGCTTTTTCACAAATGAACGCTTCACTAACACTTTCCCCGGCCAACTGTTTTTCTTTAATAAATATTAAAAGCAACTTTTCCATCTCCTCAATCACTTGTGGCCTTTGCTTAGTTACCGCCGTAACTCCCGTTGCAACATTCGCCTTCTTAATCATTTCTTTATGCTTTAAAAACGTAGAAATGGTCGACTTCGCCATTCCGTATTCTACCGCTAAATCGGACACTCGTACACCATTCTCATATTTCGCTATAATTTCCTTCTTCAACTCGATCGTTGTTCGCACTGTTTTCCTCTTCTCCTTCCCCTTAACACTCATTACTTTCTTGGGACTCATTATGAAAGCTAAAAAAGCAATTAAAAGCACTGAAAATCACTAAATCACAACGAATGCTGATCGCGCGTTGTCTGAGTGACGCTCTCGAGAGAACTGATGCTTCCCGAACAAGCGAGAGTGGCCGAGATGGCGCGATCATCACAAAGCCCATGCGGTCGTCACGTGTTCGGCTGGTCGAGTACCGAATTTTTGGTCGAGCACCGCAGCAAAAATTTCTCGAAAATTTTGGTCGAACTCCGAATTGTTCGAGTATAGAGTCGTTCGACTACCGAGGTATCACTGTATATATATATATATATTATACTATATATATATATTATATATATATAATATACTGTATATATATATATATATATATATATATATATATATATATATATATATATATATATATATATATATATATATATATATATATATATATATATATATATATATATATACATATATATATAATATATGTACAGTAGGGTCCCGAATTATATGTGTTCGAATTATACGATTCCCCTTTTATGCGATCGCTATTTTTCAAAAATAAATTTTCTGTATCTGTGAAGCTGTTCAAAGTCTGCTAGTCAAGGACTACAAAACATATCAAATATATTGTCTTTTTAAGTCTATTGGTACCCCTAAATACGGTGATTTATAATAAATGTTACAAAACAATATTAACATTACATCTTATTAACATAATTTCATAATAAAAAGCCTATTTAAGGATAAAATTCTGCATCAACAGTGAAATCAACTGTTAACTGTGCGAGTCCAGCTGACGAAATGTAAACAGAATTGTGGTTAGTTCTCGGCAATCTTTATCTTTCTCCAACCTTTCGATAATTTTAATCGTAGTGTTAATGATGGTATATTAAAGCATTATTTTTGGGTTTGTTTAGTACAGTATATATAAAAGCTTTATTTTTCACTTCGGGCGTTCAAGGTTTTCACGAGTAGACTGGGTTCGTTTATCGGCAGTGAATAGCCTAAACTTCGGTAACGAGTCGGCAATATTTTGTCATATTTTAAACAGTATACATTTGATTTGCAAAGATTGGTTTCGTAGAGTACACGGTATAATTATAAAAATCTCTCTCTCTCTCTCTCTCTCTCTCTCTCTCTCTCTCTCTCTCTCTCTCTCTTTGTGGGCTACTCTTCACTACCTCTCATTTCTTACCTCTCTCTATCTCACTATCAAATGAAATCTTTGTTGCTTCACAAAGTTTCATTTATATTGAAAATCAATCATGATTCAATTTTCCTTACTTTCTCCAATCTCGCACCATCTCTGTCACATCGAACGTTATAGCGGTAACTCAATTGTTCGATAACTTTAAAAATCTGCTTAGTACTTGCTGTTTCTCTTACTTTTTTGTAGATGGTTTCATAATTGAAGTGGGTACAAGTTGACTTATAACTAAAGTTAGGAAAAGTATTTTGGATACGGCATGGACAATCATCTTTAGTAACAGTTTGGAATTATTGTAAATTATCATTCAGTCATTAGCGGAAGTCTGTTAGTGTTAATTAAACGCAAAAAGAAAAAAATAGCTTTCCTGCTTTGCTACGTATGTAGGAATTTATATAGATACGTTAAATAATATTTGTAATAACATATTTACTAAAAGCTTTTAATATTATTAATCACTTTGATCATGCGTGTTTAATGCCTTCGTTTGTTTATTATGATCGAAAATGGAGGGTACAGTAAACGAATGGAAGGTTTCCGTTTCAGGAGGCGTCATAAAGAAAAACATTAAATAAATGGCATTCATTCCATTTATTTGGAAGTTCTAAGAAAAATTAAGTAGAACATTGGTAATAGCAAAATCAACATATAATCAATACTTGGTAAGATTGCTGTTGATGCAAATGCGTCTGTTTCTTCGTTATGATCATTGATCAGAGATAAACGTAAACAAAAGATTGGTTGTCGTTTTTTATTGTGCTTTTTGGCGTGTTTAGGAAACGCATGATATAAAATCTCCTTTATTTTGATAATTCTGGATTTTCAATGATACAACAAAAGCTAGTCTATAGAGTGATGGTTTAGTTATTCACCAGTTGTCTTATACAATAGATATGACAAACATTAAAATTTGTCTGTATTTTGGGTCGTGTAATAACGGGAAATATACGGTGTTTACACCCATCCTGGTTTTCATTTTAACCTTTTTTTCAAGTTATTGGAACTTTAAAGCATATTAAATGTTTGATTTATTTACAAGAACAACTTGATATAAAAAAAATGCATTATAGTACATAGAAAGTATTGGAAATGGGTAGTAAACACGTTTGAATAGGCAAGTTGCTGGTTGCCATGGCCCCAATGGAATTATTTCTGTTAGTTGTGTGTTTCTAAATATGCGATTTTCCATTTATACGAGGTCATTGATCGACCAAATTCTCGCATAATTCGGGACCCTACTGTATGTATATGATATATATATATATATATATATATATATATATATATATATATATATATATATATATATATATATATATATATATACATGTATATATACATGTATATATATGTATATATATATATATATATATATATATATATATATATATATATATATGTATATATATATATATATATATATATATATATATATATATATATATATATATATATATATATATATATATATATATATATATTATATACAGTCAGCGCGGGTCGGTCTGTCCGGGCAGCATCCGCCGTGCATTCATTTTGGTCCCCCCCCCATATCTACACTAATACACAATATAAATCAATAAAAATTTAATTGAACACTCACCAATATCCCTGCTACTTGTCTCTAGGGTAGTCTTTCCTCTTCTTGACCTCCAAAAGTCGTCGAGGAACACTATCGGCGAGGTTTTGGAGTATTTCGGCAGGTATTTCCGCCCACACCTTATGGAGCGCCGCCTCGAGGAGTGTCACGTTTGTCGTCACTTCTTTTCGAAGGCGGGCTTTAACTATCGCCCAAAGGTTCTCAATGGGCGAAATATCAGGACTTTGACCTGGCCAATCAGGAATATAGTTCACTTCGCTATTTTCCAGCCACTTTTTCACTTTTTTAGCCGTATGGCAAGGGGCACCGTCCTGCTGAAAAATTTCAGCTCCTGTAGCCGCAAAACAATCCGCTAAATTGTCTTTCAAAATGTTCAAATAGCGGTCATCATTAACTGTTATGCCTTTAGGCAAAACAACTAGGCTTGGGGCACCACCGTAGGCAAACGAACCCCAGACCATAAGCGATGCTGGGTGCTTAACTGTCTTGGCCGTGAGATTAGGCTTAAGAGGATCTGACCCCTTTCGCCTCCACACTTTTTTCCCGGTCGTCTCACTCACACAAAAGGTCGCTTCACCACTCCACAAGACACTTCGCCACTGCTCCAAGGTCCAATCCTTGTATGTCTTGGCAAAAGCAACCCTCCTATAGACAAGTAGCAGGGATATTGGTGAGTGTTCAATTAAATTTTTATTCATTTATATTGTTTATTAGTGTAGATATGGGGGGGGGACCAAAATGAATGCACGGCGGATGCTGCCCGGACAGACTGACCCGCGCTGACTGTATATATATATATATATATATATATATATATATATATATATATATATATATATATATATATATATATATATATATATATATATATATATATATATATATATATATATACATACAGTGTATATATATACTATATATATACTGTATGTATGTATATATATATATATATATATATATATATATATATATATATATATATATATATATATACAGTACGCGCGGAAAAATAAGCGGGGACACTGAAAAAAGAAAAATTTTTTTGTGATTAGCTATGAAAAAAACATTAATAGGAACACTTACCCCCTCTCTAGTACTTGGTTGTGTTCCCTTTCCTTTTGATAACGTCCTTGAGGCGACGGGGAACGCTTTCAACAAGGTTGTGGAGTGTTTCTGGCTCCAATCCCTCCCAAACCTCCCTAATGGCTGCTTTGAGTTTGGGAAGTGAAGAGGTATCCTTACTCTGCAGCTTCCTCTTGATGACTCTCCACAGGTTCTCAATAGGATTGAGATTGGGGAAAGATCCTGGCCAATCAGGAAAAAAAGGCACTTCACAATCCTTTAGCCAATTTATTACAGATTTGGCTGTGTGGCAGGGGGCACTATCTTGCATTAAAAAACTGGTGCCACTTTTGTCAAAGGAACCCTCCAAATGGTCACAAAGTAACTCAAAATAATTATATTGATTCATATAATTATTTTTAGGCAAAAAAAACAACTCGCCAACACCATTATATCCAAATGAACCCCATACTATAACACTGGCGGGGTGTTTAATAGTCTTGGAAGTGTACTGGGGGAGGTGGGGATCCGACCCTGAGGGCCTATAGACTCTCTTGGCACCACTCCCTGTCACCAAAAACATGGCCTCATCTGTCCATAAGACTTCCCTCCACTTAGCAGGCTCCCAAACTGAATATTTTTTGGCAAAAGCAACTCGCTTTTGTTTCTGTGCCACAGTTAAAAGCGGCTTCTTGCGCGCCTTGTAGGAACGAAGAAGGAGGTCGTCGTGTATACGTTCCTGTACGGTTCTTAAAGAGACGTCACCAAGTACCCGAATGTTTTGTCTTTGATTTCACGTGCTGTGAGGGACGGGTCTTTCTTCAACTGACGATGTATCAGCCTTAGGGTATCAGGCTTAATCTTTCTAGGCCTCCCACACCGGGGTTTGGGGGTAGGCAGGGCGTCAGGCGGTTCTTCCTTGTACCTGTTGATCCACCGATACACTGTTCGCTCCGATAACCCCTTCTGTTTCATAATATTTCTAACACTAACACCTGCTTTATGTAAATCAATGATAGAGGATATTTCCTCTCTACCAATAACTTTTCTTGAGCTCATACTCAACCACTACAACACTCGAAACACAACTAATGCAACATAAAAACGGGGCGAGATGCGGAGCAAAAATCACGAACATCCGACTTCCGTGACTGCGTGAGAGTAACTAAAGGGTTGACAACAGTTTCCAAAGGCGGTTGCCATCTAGTACGATACTTCCTAGCGCCTGCTAAATTTATCTCTGACCCGGAACGGATTTAGAGGGTAGTGTCCAAAAGCGCTAAAATGGAAGCTGGTTTTACAAAACCAGCTTCGTTTTCTGCGCGTACTGTATATATATATATATATATATATATATATATATATATATATATATATATACACACTATATATATATATATATATATATATATATATATATATATATATATATATATATACACACACTATATATATATATATATATATATATATATATATATATATATATATATATATATATACACTATATATATATATATATATATATATATATATATATATATATATATATATATATATATATATATATATATATATATATATATATATATATACACTATATATATATATATATATATATATATATACTGTATATATATATATATATATATATATATATATATATATATATATATATATATATATATATATACACACACTATATATATATATATATATATATATATATATATATATATATATATATATATATATATATGTGAAAACATTCTTAATGTTTATGTATAAAAATGTGGTAAGTTTCCTTTTCAGCGTTTGTGCTGTGCGTGTGATACATATGCGACACAACACTTGCGCAAGGCCAGGACACTTCCACTTCATGGGGAACGACCTCTCCTCCCTCTGTTCCATCGGTCTTCCCGTTGGCATATAACCTTTGACTCGGCCGCCGCAGGGGAATCATCATCGCCAGGACCCTCCTCATTCAACTGTTGTCTTTGCCTTTTCCCTTTTCCTACGGGAAACATGGATTACTGAGCGAAGGGAATGTGGCCTCTCAGAGATTGACTACGGTCTTTCTCTTCTCAACAATGTACTAATGGGAAGAGAACCTTTTCCGTTAGCGGGTTAGGTTGCGCTTCTGATTGTTTGTCTCAATTATTTTTAGTGAAATTATATTAGTAATTTTAACTTTTCAGCTTTTCTCCGTGGGGAACACTTCCCTTCGGAGGATCAGTGGTTTTCACTATTAGTGAATATTCTTAGCTGATTTAAATAATTGTAATTCTGCTTGTTATTACAGTTACTCCGCTCCCCCTTCTCCCATGGATGTCAACTGGGGAAGGGAGGGCGCAATTCTTATTTTTATGTTGTTCCCTTGGGGATCCACTTCGTTGAGTTCCTCCCTAGGGAATAAAAACAATTAGAATAGCGCCAACGTATCCCTGTGTGTCGTAAGAGGCGACTAAAAGGGATGGGACGAGGGAGCTGGGAACCCCCTCTCCTGTATTATAATCCTGTGAGACATCAAAGAGGTGGAGCTGGGGGGAGAGTGACTGCTCCCCAGACTCTAGTTTTGGGGTGTTTGAATGTGCGTGGTTGTAGTACGATAGAGAGTAAAAGATGTGAGATTGGATGTATGTTTAGGAATAGAAGGATGGATATATTTGCTTTGTGTGAGACAAAGATAAGAGTGAAAGGTGAAGTGATGTTTGGTGAAATGTCTGGTAGAGTGTCTGGGATTGAAAGGGGAAGAGCAAGAGGTGTGGCTTTATTGCTGAGTGAATGGATGACAGGTAAAGTAGTGGAATGGAAGGAGATATAATCTAGGTTAATGTGAGTAAGGGTTAGGTTGGGTAGGGAATGTTGGGCTTTAGTCAGTGCGTATGGGCCAGGCAGTGAGAAAAGTGAAGAAGAGTGGAATGAGTTGTGGAATGAATTAACTAGGTGTGTAGAGGACTGGATAGAAGGAATTATGTAGTTGTCATGGGTGACTTGAATGCTAGAGTGGGCGCTGGAGAGATAAAAGCTGTCATTGGGAAGTATGGCGTACCAGGTGAAAATGAGAGTGGTGAGAGATTGGTAGATATGTGTGTTGAGCAAGAGATGGTGATAAGTTCTAGCTTTTTCAAAAAGAAAGATAAAACAAGTATACATGGGTAAGAGTGACAAATGGAAGAGTGGTAGAAGGGCGTTAATGGATAATGTGTTAACTAAAAGAATGTTTGGAAGATTGAAAGACGTGCACGTGTTTAGGGGTATGGCTAACGGTATGTCTGATCATTTTTTGGTAGGAAAATTAGTTGTAGCAAAAGAGTGGAGGAACAGAGTAGGTGTATGTAAAAGGGAGCTAGTGAGGGTTGAAGAGCTAATAAAACCGGGGGTAAAAAGTAAATATTAAGAAAAGTTGAAAATGGCATATGACAAAGTGAAAGTAAGAGAAACTGATAATCTAGAGGAGGAGTGGAAGTTAGTAAAAGAAAATTTTGTTGGGATTGCAAGTGATTTGTGTGGCAAGAAGTTTGTTGGAGGCAGCATGAGGAAGGGCAGTGAATGGTGGAATGAAGGAGTGAAGAGTGAAGGTAAAAATGGAAGAGAAAAAGAGGGCTTTTGAAGAATTGCTGCAAAGGAATAGTGTAGAGAAATAAGAAAGATATTGAGAGAAAAATGTGGAAGTAAAGCGCAAGGTAAGTGAGGCAAAGAGGGCAGCTGACCTGAGGTGGGGTCAGCGATTGGGTCATTCATATGAAGAGAATAAGAAGTTTTGGAAAGAAGTGAAGAGAGTAAGGAAGGCTGGTTCAAGAATTGAAGAGACAGTGAAAGATGGAAATGGAAGGTTGTTAAAAGGAGAGGAGGCAAGGAAAAGGTGGGCAGAGTATTTTGAAAGTTTACTGAATGTTGAGGATAATAGGGAGGCAGATATAATTGCTGTTGCAGGTGTTGAGGTGCCGGTGATGGGAGATGAGAATGAGAGAGAGAGATTACAAGAAAGGAAGTGAGGAGAGCACTAGATGAAACGAGAGTAGGAAAAGCATCTGGTATGGATGGTGTGAAAGCTGAGATGTTGAAGGAAGGGGGTGTGACTGTACTTGAATGGTTGGTGAGATTGTTTAATATGTGTTTTGTGTTTTCAATGGTACCAGTAGATTGGGTTTATGCGTGTATTGTACCACTATACAAGGGTAAGGGAGATGTCCATGAGTGTTGTAATTCAAGGGGTATTAGTTTGTTGAGTGTAGTTGGAAAAGTGTATGGTAGAGTGCTGACTAATAGGATTAAGGATAAAACAGAGAATGCAATCCTAGAAGTACAGGGTGGTTTTAGAAGAGGTAGGGGTTGTATGAATCAGAGATTTACAGTTAGGTAGATAAGCGAGAATTATTTAGCAGAAGGTAAGGATGTGTATGTTGCGTTTATGGATCTGGAGAAAGCGATGATAGAGTTGATAGGGAAGCAATGTGGAATGTGATGAGGTTATATGGAGTTGGTGGAAGGTTGTTGCAAGCAGTGAAAAGTTTCTACAAAGGTAGTAAAGCATGTGTTAGGATAGGAAATGAAGTGAGCAATTGGTTTCCGGTGAGAGTGGGACTGAGACAGGGATGTGTGATGTCACCGTGGTTGTTTAACTTGTATGTTGATGGAGTGGTGAGAGAGGTGAATGCTCGAGTGCTTGGACGACGATTGAAACTGGTAGACGAGAATGACCATGAATGGGAGGTAAATCATTCGTTGTTTGCGGATGATACTATACTGGTTGCAGACGCGGAAGAGAAGCTCAGCCGAGTGGTGACAGAAATTGGAAGGGTGTAGGAGAGAAGGAAGTTGAAAGTTAATGTGGGTAAGAGTAAGGTTATGAGATGTACGAGAAGGGAAGGTGGTGCGAGGTTGAATGGAGAGTTACTTGAGGAGGTGGATCAGTTTAAGTACTTGGGGTTTGTTGTTGCAGCAAATGGTGGAGTGGAAGTAGATTTACATCAGAGAGTGAATGAAGGATGCAAAGTGTTGGGGCCAGTTAAGGGAGTAGTAAAAAATAGAGGGTTGGGCATGAATGTAAGGAGAGTTCTGTATGAGAAAGTGATTGTACCAACTGTGATGTATGGACTGGAGTTGTGGGGAATGAAAGTGATGGAGAGACAGAAATTGAATGTGTTTGAAATGAAGTGTCTGAGGAGTATGGCTGGTGTATCTCGAGTAGATAGGGTTAGGAACGAAGTAGTGAGGGTGAGAACGGGTGTAAAAAATGAGTTAGCGGCTAGAGGGGATATGAATGTGTTGAGGTGGTTTGGCCATATTGAGAGAATGGAAAATGGCTGTCTGCTAAAGAAGGTGATGAATGCAAGTTTTGATGGGAGAAGTACAAGAGGAAGGCCAAGGTTTGGGTGGATGGATGGATTGAAGGAAGCTCTGGGTGATAGGAGGATAGATGTGAGAGAGGCAAGAGAGCGTACTAGAAATAGGAATGAATGGCGAGCGATTGTGACGCAGTTCAGGTAGACCCTGCTGCTTCCTCTGGTGCCTTGGATGACCACGGAGGTAGCAGCAGTAGGGGATTCAGTATTATGAAGCTTCATCTGTGGTGGATAATGTGGGAGGGTGGGCTGTGCCACCCTAGCAGTACCAGCCAAACTGTTCAGTCCCTTGTCAGGCTGGGAGGAACATAGAGAGGAGACGTCCCCTTTTTTGTTTCATTTGTTTGATGTCAGCTACCCCCCAAAATTGGGGGAAGTGCCTTGGTATATGTATGTATGTATGTATTTTTTTTCCCCCAGGTAGCTACGCAGTTTTCTTCGTTCGACTAAGAGTGCCGACGAAGCAGAGCTGTTCTGTTCATGCCTGGGGAATCTGCTGTCACTGCCGTGCCTCGGAGGACGTCGTCATGGGCGTCATCCCTTCTCTTGAAAGTACGCCCGTGACAACATGACCAGCACTTCAGATCATCTTAAAATGCTAACCAGGAGGTTCACCTCCAGCGGTTGGATAACTTTCCCTTCTGAGGGAAAGTTCCCTCCCCTGGTGTGAGGTTGTTTCTCCCTTCAGGGGAGAACTTCCCACATCTTAATAAATTCATCGTCTCCGACTGCTGTTGCTGCCTTCGCCCAGACTACCCTCCCCCCTTGCTGAGTCTCTTCCTTCAGGGGCGGAGCACAGTGTTAGGCAAGTCTCCTACGAAATGTTCACCTCTCTCGTTTGCGAGAGGGGCCACTCATAGAGACTCCTCTTCGGAGGATAGAGGAATGCTACTGTTGAAGGTCAGCTTGCTGATCCACCGGCCCTCATGGGCGTCATCCCTTCTCTCAGAAGTACGCCCGTGGCAACACCTGATCAGCACTTCATCTTTGAGGGAGAACTTCCCACATCTTAATAAATTCATCGTCTCCGACTGCTGTTGCTGCCTTCGCCCAGACTACTCTTCCCCCTTGCTGAGTCTCTCTTCCTTCAGGTGCGGAGCATAGCCTTAGGCAAGTCTCTCCTACGAAGTGTTCACCTCTCTCGTTCGCGAGAGAGGCCCTCATAGGGACTCCTCTTCGGAGGATCGCCATTGCTAAGGTCAGCTTGCTGGTCCACCGGCCCTCATGGGTGTCATCAGTTCCTGATCATCCTACCAGCAGACCTACCAGCGCAACCTTACGCTACAGCTTAGTCTGTGGACTTCGGTCCTGGACTCTTCTATGGACCTTTCACAGTTGCCATCGGTGGATGTTCGCCCTTCCAAGGGCACATCCCAGTTACTGATCGTCCTGCCAGCTGACCTGCCGACCTACCAACGCAACTTTACGCTACAGTTAGTCCTTGGACTTAGGTCCTGGACTCTTCTGTGGATCGTTCCTACATCTGCGTGCCAGCTCGCCTGCACCTGCGCATCAGTGCTTTCCTACGCGGCCGTGCTCATGTGCGCCAGCATTATCATGCGCACCATTGCTTCCGCGCGTGCTAGTACAGTAGACCTTCGCCATACGACATTAATCCGTTCCGGAGTTGGTATCGTATGGTGAAAATGTCGTATGACGGGCAATAGAATAGCTAATGCGTGAAAAACCCCAGGTAAAAACATCAAAATTTTGGGGAAGTGCCTTGGTATATGTATGTATGTATGTATTAAAAATTAGTAACAAAATAGTATAGTAAGCACTGCACTACAGTACTTATATATAATATACATGTACTGTACAGTATATAATTAAATAACATTATAGATAAAAATTATATACTGTACTGTAAAGGAAAAATGAAATTTTATTTACCTTTGGAGTGACGTGACTTGAGCTGGTAGTGGGTGGAGGCAGAGGGGGGAGGAGACAGCAGATATAAAAGCGTATCAATGCTAATTATGTTATGTACACTTAATAATAAATTTATTCTTATTTAACACTTAGAATTAAAAATGCTTCTTCTTTATTATTTTTGTCTTGAAATTTTTTTTATGATTTTTTTTTTTTAGAACTTAATTATTCTTTTTTAGTATTTTTAATAGAATCACTTATATCATCTTTGCTTTCTGACACTTCTCTTTTGGAGAAATATCTATCCAAAGAAGCCTGTTTCTGACGACTCAAAATATTTCTAAAATGACTCTTATACTTGTCATTATCACTCTCCAGAAGACGACCTGTGTGAAGTTTTTCTGGGTGTTATTTTTTCAATGAATCTCGTAAGGTTTTTATACCAACCGATAGCGTCTTTATTATCTCCAGCTTTGTTTCATTAGTAATCATCTTCCTTTTCTCTTTAACATCACTAGCAATCTTGGGACCCATGGCTAACGAATTAAAGTTAGAATTAAGCACTAAAATGCACAAAAAATACGATATCGTAGCACTCACACGAGATCAAGTCTTTATGAAACGCACACGAGATTCTGAACTGAGCGCGCGATTAATAAAGAGATAGAGAGGGGCAGCATCTCTCTCGGGCATTGTGGGAGGGATTTCAGCCAATAGCATATTGGCATCTTAGTGACGCCGTAACGCCGACCAACAGCAGACCAGCTTCTTAGTGACGTATGAGCGTGGTGGTAGGCGAGCGACTCCCATAGTCTTATGCGTAAAAACCGCCAAGTTTGAATTTTGGAATTCGATGCTGTAAGGTGGGGAAAATGCTGTAACGAGGGGACGAAAAAACATCGTATTCCACACCGTAACGTGAAAAAAACGTAAGCTGGGGACGCCGTACCCCGGGGGTCTACTGTACCAACAGTTCCGCGCGCCAATAGTCTTGAGGGTCAACAGTCTTCCGTGCGCACCAATAGTCTAACGCGCGCCCCCCAGCAGTCTTCCACGCGCGCGCCAATAGTCTTGGGGGTCAACAGTCTTCCGCGCACGCACCAGCAATCTTCCACGCGCGCGCCAGCCCTCATAAGTGCGTCACGCAATTGTGTGCCCATGCACCCGCCCTTGCGCAACCACGCACTTCAGCGCATTCTAGGAAGACTGCGCAAAACTACACAGTGCCTTACTGCGCGCCAGCATTCACCTGCGCACTCATATCCAGCACCCTCCTGCTCACTTGCGCTCGCCAATGCGCCAACTCTAAACAAAGAGCCAGCGCTTGCCTGTTCGCCAGCACTTCCGTGCTTTCCTGTGCCCTCCTGCGCAGTTGCGGTCTCAGATCCAATGCGCCAGATCTTTCCAAAGAGCCAGTGCTCGCAGATCCAATGCGCCAGCTCTTGCCAAAGAGCCAGCGCTCACCTGCGCACCAGCGCTCTTCTGCGCATTCACTGGAAACTGCGCTTCAGCAGAAACTGAGCACCAGCATCATCCTGTGTGCCATCGCTCCAGTACTCTCTTGCACACTCGTGCAATAGGCAGTAAAAAGGAATAAAACATTTTGGACAGGTCACCATTGCCCCATTCCTCTCCCCACAAACGCATAACATGGCCGCCCGGGAAAGAGGAAATAGGCTTCACAGAAGGATTCAAGATCCCGAAGATTCCATCTCCCAAGGGGAATCAAAACGGGGAATCCTTGGTCCCTGTCTCCTCTGAAGTTTCTTTTTCCTTGACAGACCACCATCAGCAAACAAGAAAGCATCAACAGACTGATCTCTAGATCACTATTTGCTCAATGCTAGGTCCAGGTTTGCTGATCGCTAGCTCGCCGATCACCAGATCGCCAATTGCTAGCTCAGCTCAGATCATTGACCTGTAGTCCCTCCAATGACTAACGATCTCCGATTGCTAGCGTTCCAATCACCGATTACTAGTCAATAATCAGTCATCAGCTCGCTGATCACTATGTCACTGATGGGCAGCTCATCCTTTTCAATCATTGAACTCAGCTCGCTGATCTCTGACCAGCCCATCGTTAGCTTGCTGATCTCTGATCAACCAGGAGGGACCATAATCAGCTTGCTGATCTCTGACCAACCAGGAGAGACCATAGTCAGCAGGCTGATCTCCAGCTCACCGATCACCGGTCCGCGATTGATCGCTGATCATCAATGGCTTTCCATCACCAACTGACTATCATTAAACAATTCTGCTGTCTCATAGGGCTCTCAAAAGCAGATTACCAACTCATTTATCGCCAAACTACCTTGGCTGACTGACCAGACAGCCTTCATGTGCCTGTCAGTTACCATCCTCGGCTCAGACTGCCGATTCACCGATGATCGGCAATTCGCAAGCAGTTCGTGACTTGGACTTACTAGTCATCATCTGACCGGTGTTCCCTAGATCAGAAGGTATACAGCATACTTCTCGCTACTGTCCGTTCGCCATCACAAAAGTGATCGGCAAACGATCTACAACCCTCATCAGCAGCTTGTTGACAGGGGACTACTTGTGAGCACTCTCCAACTGCACAGTAACCAAGATACCCAACCGTTAACCATTGATTAACATTCGCCAGATTGATTTTATTCTAAGGAATAGCATCAACCCCATCAGGGCGCATGGTAGGGTTAAGCGTTGCCTTCCTTCTGTTAGTTAAAAGGAATTCTGTCTCAGGGAAGAATCGTTACATAGGGTATCGCGTATGATCCTTTACGCCATGAGTCAAGTCCCCTTTGTCAACAATCTCCCATGCAAAAGGATCTGCAAGGAGCTGTCCCTTTGGGTCGATGTCCACACCGTGTTGGAGTTTGAACAAGGGCTAAGACCTCAGGTCTTCATTTGCACACTGGACATAAAGGACACATATTTCCAGACCCAAACCATCCATCTAGTAAGGTTGGAAGATTTAGTCTAGACAAACAAGAAACACCAGTTCAGGGCACTGTACTTTGGTCTTTCCACTACACCCATCCTGATCTCACAAGATCGGCTTCTGTCTCCTCTGTTTCGGGATGACTGACTGACCTTGCATTAGTACCGGAACTTCTGAAGTCTTTTTACCAAGATCCAGTGATCAAGGTAAACCTGTGGAAGTCTTCCCTACTTCAATCATGCCATGGAAGCTTCTAGAAGATATTTCTGATGCAATCTTGACCACGTGTCAAGTCGTAACCAAAGGGCAGCACGTGTCCACCCATGATAACATATTTCATAAACAAGGATGTCCTTCAGGCTCGGTTTCTCAAAATATGCTGACTCCACTAATTAAGACGATGACATCTTGGTCAAAACAGGACAGTCCCCTTATTGCAGCAGGCGGCGCTTTCGTCGAGGCTCGGTTTACTTTCAAAATGCTGACAACAGTGAAGTGATGACAGGTTTGACCAAACAATACGGTAGTCGAATCTCGTCTCGCTGCTTACACTTGGAATAGATATTTCTGTCTTTAAAACATATCCTTTTAATAGTATTGAATCTACCCATGACAGAGAACCTCATCGCGCACAAGTCACAAGTAGAAGTTGTGCCATAGATTCAATTTTTCTGCAGTTTCAGAGTGTGCGAGACATCTCTTCGATATTTCACTATAGAACTAGATCCATTAAATGCTGGACTTGTTCAATAATCAAATTACGGCACCCAAGAATTCTCTTAAATCGAGCAAATCCTCAAAACTACCCTCTCTGGCACGTTTTTGCCAGAGGAAGTTGTATTAGCCTAGGAGCATTGACAAATATATGCAGTAAGTGAAAGAAAAATATCAAAAGCAAATTTTTCAGGGTTGGTACTTATGACCTACTGATTTGAAATCCATTAAGTCCCAAAAAACGGATCTGTTTTTGGGTGAGATGGCCATGACGTCCTGATGGAAGGTTCCTTTAGTAGCTTCCCAAGGGTATATATGACTACAGTGATATTCCGAGAGAATCAAACCAAAGGTTTCACAGAATTCTAACTTGTGGCGCGAGTACCCTTAAAATTTACTCTCAAGGGTATCGTATATAATCAGGAGACGTATTCTTGACACGCCACATGGCAATCTGCACCCCAAATAGCCTTTACGCTTCGAGGGGGATACGTGGCAGAATTAGAAGGGTTGCCGCATTAGAGGTTAGCCTGGTTCCCCTACTACTATCGTATCACAACCGCGCCAACTCCCTCTGGGGGTCATTCCTTGTAGCGTTGAGCATGGTGCTACAGATACAGCAGTTCAGGGGGGGGGAAACTGTGAAGATCTTTTCATAGCAAAGAAGGGTGGGTCCATCAGGACGTCATGGCCATCTCACCCAAAAATAGATTTTTCGCTTCGTTCAAAATCCGTTTTTTGGGCTCAAGCCATGACGTCCTGATGGAAGCAGGGAATAGTCATTTTTAGATGTTAGAAAAGGGGCCTCAAGGTAGCATATATTGTATGATCAAACATAAGTATACACTGAGAATACAAACGGTCTCAAGGATTGTATATATTGCGGAACCAATATCAGTGTCCCCATCCGTTGTTTGTAAGCGTATAATGATATGAGAAATACTTACATGAGTAAGTCAAGGAACTCTGGCATCTTAAACATGCAATTGTTGGGCGAATTAGGACGCAACTGCATTTTAGTAGACATTCCTAATAAATAACTACATGCTAAGTGAATGTAGCATGATAAGGAAATTATACAAGAGACATACACAGAAATTAATGTTCCCTTTTTTGAAAGCAAAAAAAAGATGAGTGCCACTCTCAGACTGAAGAAAAGCTCTTTTAATAATACTTCTCTTTATAATTTCTGTACATGAAATAGTCTAACAACACTGTACTATGTACACACGGCACTAGTGGTATCCGTATAATTTCACACCTGAGATTCTGAACAGTTTTGGTGTTACCTTGGCAACACTTATTCAAAGGGAGGTCACACGAAAAATGTTGACCCTTTCTCCTTTTAATTGATAGTCCCAATCAATTTACTGTTCATTGCATAGCTAGACGGCAGGGTCCAAAATACCACCTGCCGCCACCACATAATGCTTCAATCCATAGACTTGCTTAGCATAGTGTCTGTAAGACACTCTGGACAACCTCCGATCAGTAAATGAGCGAAGAGGCTGAAGTCCACACACTGAAAGGTTCAGTGATGAAGCAATTTTCTTGGATCTTTATCTGCAGGAGTACTGTCAGGATCCGCTCCGCGAATAAGGTAGGTGAGCTTCGCCCTCAGTTGTAGGGATAGTTTGATCCAAAGGTTTCTCCTGTAAAGAGCTGTTTCTCCTGAAGTCTGAAGTTCTATGAAGATAGACCTTAGACACTCTAGCAGACCTAGAGAGACATCTTCCTTCAGAGGGCAGATTCTCCAGGAACCCCACCTCTTAGTGGGTAGGTCGTCCTTAGTGAGAAAGGTTGGATCAGGAAAGAGATGCAGTTCTCCTACTTAATGTGGCCCTCATCCCCAGATAGGGCCACTATTTCACTAACTCTAGCCCCAGAGGCTATAGCGAACCGAAAAATAACCTTTTAGGTTAGATCCTTGAGGGAACAATCCTCATTGTTCACAGGTGAGGCATAATGTAGGACCTTGTCCAAAGACCATGAGATGGGCTTTGGTGGCGCTGCAGGCCTAAGCCTGCACATGTTTTCAGAATCTTATTAAAGATTTCATTCGTCAGATCCATTTAAAGGACATATAGAGGAGGTCTAGTCGGGGCTGACTTGCACATAGACATTGGTCCATGGATCCAAAGATCCAATCAAGTGACCTCTCTCGCAAAGTCGGCCATACTCTTGGTGCTTACTCAAGGGTTTATATGGGGACAGGGCCGAAGAACTAGACTTCTCATAGTATTCAAGGATACACTGCCTCCTTTCTCAAAGGCCATTGTGCTGTTGGCCGCCAGACCTTGATTATAGGGGTGGACAGAAAAGGACAGGCAGAAGATCATGAGATTCCTTTCGGTCCCTTTTGCTTTACAAAGCAACTTACTTTTCCCAAGAAACTCGTATTGTCTTCTAGGTGACTAGACTTGTATTCTTCTAGGAATTCTATTTTGCCTTTTGAGATCCCAGTCTTTTTCCTAACCGTTAGAGCAAGGAATTCATAAGATGAAGGGATCAGGTGTACTGTGATAAATCAAAGGCAGAAAACTTCTGAACCTCCTGGATAATCCTAGGTGCATAACTAGGACCAGCCTCAGCCTCAGTTCCTTCATTACAGGGAACGGGGTGTTCTTGGGCTACCTGGGAGCCAACAGAGCCCCTCTTCCCTGGAAGTGTCTCAGCATGTAGAGGGCCTTCCGCAGGAGATTTGATGGGCTGAACAGGAATTTTTAAGTCCATCCCTTGTATTCTAGAGACATGATGTCTGTTACCTCCACTAGAGGATCCTCGTATGGGGCTACAGTATATATCGAGATAGTATCTTGATGACGCTCGTGATGAAGAGAACGATCTGCAGCTCGGGGACTTGTTCCCATTTGGGAGGGAATGGGTCTGCGTCCGTGTACCATTCCAACTCTATTGGGTTGAGCTCGAGAAGAGCATCCGCTGATACCTTGCGGATCATTTATAAAAGAGCTGCTGATAGGCGCCATTCCCTTAAGGAAGGGATGGCTAACATTCCCTAATGAAATGAGACGTCCCTTATCCTCGACAGTTTCGACGCCTCATTATCGCTTCGATGCCCCAGATCAGCCTGAGGAGGTCTGATCTGCATGGAGAGAGTTTCTCCACCCATTACAGAGCTAATATGGCCTACGGGCCTGTGGCCTTTGGACATTGTAGGGTAAGCGAAGAGGGAATGACCATCATTGGTCCTATTAGATCTCTTCAAGTGTTTGATGCGTATCTTCTCCAGCCTCTTAACGCATCTTACAGCTGTGCACGTAGCACTGGGTTTGCCATTATCGTGAACTGGAGAGAGTTCAAAACTCCTCCCTGTTAGCGTCATTGAATCCTGACTGATTATAATAGTCTTTTGACAGACCTTGCGATCTCCTTTTACATCACCAAGGGAAAGGAGAGTTAGGGTGACCACAGGTTTCAATGATTTTTTAAAAACATTGAAGCCCCTGAGCTGGAGAGAATCGAGACTTCTTGAAGTTATTTTGCATCCCCGATGTTCCGGGGCCGGATCATCTCCATGGATGATCATAGACAGTCGTTTCGGGTGCTGCCCACCCCAGCCTGTCTGCTAATTCCGTGAAGATCTTAGGACTGAATCTAGTCTGACGAGAATCTTGTCTAGGATATATGTTATCTTCTGTAACTTGGATCCTAGGTAGGAGGAGAGGGGGTGACTGACTGGAAGTTGCCGATAGACATCTTTCAGGTGTGGCCAGACTGTCAACACCCCTTACTGAATAAGGTCCTTATGTTCAGAAGGATTAACATTCTGAACTTGCTGTTTTATTGGAACTTGTTGAGTGGCGCCAAGTCTAGAATGACTCAGAGTTTTCTTGAGTCCTTCACGTGAACACCAAACAGCCTTCCTTGGAAATAGATGGACTCTACTTTCCTTACCGCTAGTGTGCTCTAGAGTTCTAAGGTATACCCTTCCAGGGGATTTGGAATGTAGGAAGAGTTGAGGAAAGGATGGTGGAGGTATGTCCATTTCCATTCTAGTCTCATCTTGGTTAGGCCTTGGACCCAAGGATCGAAGGTCCAGCGATCCAGAAGGAACTTCCCTCCTACCAGAAGCGTCTGTTTGCTTCGCATGATCAGAAGGTGTACATATCTGACCGTCTGTGGAACAACGGTCATTGTAACTGTGAGATGCTGTTTAAGGGGACCGTCCGCCATGTCCGCCATTTTTTTTTTCTAATGATCCAAATTACACAATTTCTATATATGTTTTAGACATATATAATACCTTCATCATATAAAAATTTCAAGTCATTTGATCAAAAACTTTTGGATTTATTAGCAAAAATCATGATTTAAAAAAAATATTTAGGTACATTTTTCCCCACTACTATAATACCAATTGTATTGAAACTTATACCACGAAAACTACTCTAACAACCGAACAATTCTGTCAGACAGAATTTCGATTTTCCTTTCTGTTTTTTTTTTTAATGAATTTTTATTTTTTTCCCTCGTCTAGACAGAAAATAATCGTGAAAAAAAATGTAAAAAGAAACAAAATTTTGTCTGACAGAATTGTGGGATTTTTATTCTTCTTTTCAACGATATCTTTTTCTCTAATATCGAACAACAAATAAGTGAGAAAAATGTACCTAAGTGGGAATAAGTATGTTTTTGAGTTATGAGCTCCCGAAGATTTGCAGCAAACTTTCGCTTCTTTTCTAAAAGAAATCAAGATAATATTATTATAATAACTTTAATTGTTTATTCCTACATAAATGCACCCCAAACGAGGTATTTGAACCCCCAGTTTACTCTTCCTATGTTATGAGTTGCCAGCGATCTCTAATTGTTGCCAGTGTTTTAGTTAGCAGGTTTAAGCTTTGTACTCTTATCCATGTTTTCCTATTCTTGGTTTCTTTTTTCTTGTTCTCCACTTACTTTTTGTTCTTTCTATCACCTTATTGTAACATTGGCATTGCTATAAAATTCCAGAGGACGTTGTGAAAGCACAATCAATATACGAACTTTAGGTAAATAAACACATGCATTATAATTTCTATATGCCTTTGGAAACTTTGCTGATGTTTTCGTAGCTGGCAGTTTTCATTCACCTACCCTCTACCAATGCCTTTCATTTCTGCCAGAAGTACGAGATTTCGAAACATGAGAGAGAGAGAGAGAGAGAGAGAGAGAGAGATCATGAAAGCATTTTGCTGATATAGATAGCAGTTCAAATTGAGAGAGAGAGAGAGAGAGAGAGAGAGAGGAGAGAGAGAGAGAGAGAGAGAGAGAGAGAGAGAGAGAGAGAGAGAGAGAGAGCTATATCTTTATTGTTTGGACAAATGATTGACTATTTGTTCTTTCTATAACCTTAGTAACATTGGCCCTTGCTATAAATGTTCCCGAGGGCGTTGTGGAAACACAATGTACATACGAACTTCAAGTAAACAAACGCATACTGTACATTACAACTTCTATACATCTTTGGAAACTTTGGCTTTTGTTATTGTAGGAGTGGATTTCGTTCATCTACACTCTAACAATGCCTTCCATTTCTGCCAGACGTACGATAGATCGAAATATAAGTGAAACATCGCTATAGATATGCAAAATTAGCACACAAAGACGATTTTGTCAAACTCAGTCATGCAGACGACACATTAAGGATGACGTCATCATTTAAAAACCTCTATATCTTCGTTATTTGTGAAAATAATTGGCTGAAACTTCTAGGGAGTATGTACGACATGTTTACGCATACATAGAAGCAATAAAACTATTTTCAATTTCTGAAAGTTGTTATGTCAATACCCCATGGCGGACGGTCCCCTTAACATCCCAAGAAGAACTAAGAAACCTTTCCGTCCTCCTTTAAGGTCTTACCTGACTGTTTGCCTATATCAGCTTCTCAGTGTTTCACTGTAATAGAAGATTCCTTTCTAATGTATAACGCTTAGGATAAGTATGCTGAAAAAGAATAGGAGAGACACATACGTGTGAATCCTTCCAGCCAACTGCTGCGGCCTTCCTTATTATTGATTCTAGGGCATCCCCTTTTAAGTAGGGCCCGATGGAAGATTCTAGCCCATAAGGATAGAGTAGCGTAAACAGCGCCTACATCCAGGGAATTAATAATGAGAATCAAAGAGGCTGATGAAGAGTCAGCGTAAGAAAAAAGGGGGAAGTGGGTCCCCAATCAGGTAGGTCTCAGCAAAAGATTGTGCTTAGAAGCACAGCGTACTGGAAAACTATTCTATTGTATGGTTATGTACCAAAGATTTCTGTCAGTGCTATGGTCCTATACTACAGATGTACAGGGTATTGTATACACCTATACAACTGGCATATTACCGTCAAGGCTAGTACTTGGGGGTAAGTTAACTGGCACAATACTTCAGTACCGGTATGGCTAGCAGTTCTCCAACATGTCAGTGACTTGTCGGCTGTCAGCGGACCTGCTGACAGAAGTCACACCATCCTAGCCAGTATTCAATGTGACTGGGTAGTGGTGAAAACTATACGCATAGTCAGCCGCCCTCTGAATCATTGGCGACCCCTCGGGCTGTCGGCAGTCCGCCGGTTATCGGCGGGCTGCCGACTGAAGGCATACCAACTCAGCTATTGACTGGGTGGTGACCAAGGGCACACGCTGCTGGCTCTCGGCGGCGGAGTCAGATGTGACAGTGAATCAATGACTCCCGTCGTTGTTATCACTACAAGGTGTGGCCTGATTGGTAACGTCTCTGCCTGGTGTTTGCCAGTCGGGGGTTCGAGTCCTGCTCAGACTCGTTAGTGCCGTTAGTGTCTGTAACCTTACCATCCTTGTGAGGTAAGGTTGGGGGTTCGGGGGAGCTTTAAGACTTTAAAACCTTTAAAAGGAACACTAAATTGCCAGTTATCGCAATGAATAAGTGAAATCTTCGGTCCAATTCCCGTAGAGTTTCCGTATTTTTGCGAGTTCACAACTGAACCGCATTTTTGCTTCAGATAACTTCTGAAACCAAACCAACCATAATTCAACAGCTTGAGACTGCCATCGTGTATGCACTGGCAGCGAGGGGGGGGGGGTTACCCTCATCCTCACCTCTTCTCCTCGAACGGGAGTGGAGAAAGGAGGGATAGGGGACAGGATGTCTCATCTTTAGGAAGCTGTAATATAGGTAGGTATAGTTTCGGAGAGATTTTAGAAATCTCAGACCTAAATGTGTAAATGTTATGAGCTGTATACCAGATTCTATTAACTTGGGATTTTCAAGACCTTCGACAGTAAGGTCTGGCCTACTTACAGGTCGGAGGGTCTCAGACGGGGTTGGGGATTTGGAAATAATGTTGCTGGGGGCATGAACCTGCATGTATTATGTCCGTGAAAGTACCCACTCTTATAACTGCATAAGACTGCGATGCATCATCTGGTGTCCCTCCTGTAAAGAAAGGAGAACAGAAATGAGTATTCAATTGATTATCACACTGATAAACAATTTGCAAAAATCATCTTTTGACAAAAATAGCTTAGGAAGAAAGCTGTAAAGGGATAGTGGGAGACACATACCCGTGTATCCCTTCGAGCCAATGCTGTTACTTCCTCTCAGTATTAAGATAAGGAGATTCCTCCAACTGGGGAATTCCAGGTAAAAAAGGGGGTCGAACACCTAGGTGTAAGGAAGTGTACAAAGCACTGTCCCCCCTTATACTTAACACTGTGAGGTAAGCAGGACTGATTTCACAACCAGAGTATCGAAGGAATGCCATTCTTTCTATATAGGAGCGGTACCAGCAGAAGCTCGCACAAGGGATAAAAGACATATATTTGTGCATCCCAACCCATCTATTTGCTGTGACCTGCCTTACAATATTAAATCAGGGAGTTTCCTGGTCAAGGAAACTCAGGGATAAGGGCTGTCTCCTTTAAGGGTTAGAGGTGTCACACCACCAGCCCTTTACGAAATTTAATATTGTAGGGTAAATGGAAACTGATTTCAAATCAGAATGTTGACGAAATATTATTCTATCAATATAGGATTGGGTTCAGCAAATACCTGGGCAGGGATACCCAAGATATATTGGAAATAACTACTAGTATAATATATACAGTACGTTAGTTTTCCATCTGCCGTATATACTATACTGCAAATATACTGACTATCTGTTTAGACATATACTGTAGTTCAGCCGGCATGTTGCCGGATTAGCTAGCTCTTGCCGGAACATTTAGCATGCTAGCTAAGAGAGAGAGAGAGAGAGAAAGCATGGAGTGAAGGCTATCTATTACTGTGTATGTATACAGTAATAAAGGATGTAAAAGTCTAATTTTGCTGCCTTTCTCCGAAAAGAAGGTTCAAATGGAAGGGGAGAATGTAACATTCAGGCTTCCATCTAGCCACAGCACTATTGCCGGCTTACCACTGTAGGCCAGCCTCCGGCAGCATTAGTACAGTCAGCATGCTACCGACTGAGTCGGTACCTATCTGTGCCAGTCTACTACCGGCCAGAGCAACACGCCGACAACAGAAGTTGTGGCCAGCAGTTCAAGGGAGAACTGGAGAACCTTGGTGACAAAAGGGACCTCCCACCCACAGCTGTCATGGCCGCCGGAAGCCGTCAGTCGCCAACAGCCGTCAGCTGAGGAGAGGGGGTCTGGCCGGCTCCGGCAACCCACCGGCAATGGTAAGGTTGCAGGACGCCGGCTCAGGAAAGACAATGGCTCGGCCATCGTAAAAGAACAGAGGAGGGGGGGGGAAAGGGTCCTACACGAGGTATGGGAGGAGCCGGCAATGTTGCCAGACCTACACACCTTGAAGAAACTCTGTTTCAGTACCGGCAGAACCCCAAGCGGCAGGAGAATCTTCTATTCTCCAGCTTAGGAGGTCCTAATACAGTTAAGGGGACGGCAGTCCATGCCGTTCCTCTCAACAAGGGAGAAACAGAGTTCCAATGCCGCCGCCATCCTAGGCCACAAGAGTATACTACTCTACAGCCTAGGCTAGGGTCTGCGAGCATAGGACTAGTCTACTAGACCACAGGGAGAAGGTGGCAGCATCATGCAACCACTTCAGGTGTAATCTAGGGAGGACTAGCCTCCTATGCCGGCAGCTCAGCCGGCAGGGGAATGCAATCACCCCGCCGACCAACTGCCGACAAAAGACTGAATACTCTGAGGTTCTGATCGAATCCTAAAACTTGCCGTCTGCTGTTAAGGGATGAGACAGAAAACTCTAGGCTAGCCATGCCTGAATTCGAAATTCAAGGCCGGCGCAGAGAGTTGTAGCCTAAGGTTACTCTCAGAGGGAAGAGAGATTACCCATAAATCTCTATTCGAGACTAGTAATGGCTAATATAATTCCAGGAGATATCAATCTCCAATGAATGATAACCGAAACACATGGGTAACCGGGTAAATGTCGAAAGTATATATTGTCTAGGTTGGGTTACCTAGGCAAGGCGAGATCTCCGTTACCTAAAATCACCAAAACTCTGACATATACGATTAACACAGAAAAGGGAAAATTATGCATATAAATATCTTTATAATATAAAATGCCTAAATAGATTTCTTAATAACAATTAATGCTATTTAAACCGGAAAGGTCGTTCTGTTAACTAAATAACACTTGCCCAATGAACGACGGCGCCTATGGCGACACCGGTGACTGGCGTAGATCCAAACACAATAATTACACTAATTTCATTGTGAGGTTGGAACTAAAATACATATTGTAAACAATGAATATTCAACTTTATAGATGGAGAAAGAAGCCGTAGAAAGCATAAAGATTCCTAGAAATCGATCGAAAATGTCAGATCAACAGGGAACACCACCGTAGCGAGGCGCTACAAATAAAGGAATGACCGCCAGAGGGAGTTGGCGTGGTTGTGATACGATAGTAGTAGGGGAACCAGGGTAACCTCTAATGCGGCTACCCTTCTAATTCTGCCATGTATCCCCCTCAAAGCGTAAAGGCTATTTGGGGTGCAGATTGCCATGTGGCGTGTCAAGAATACGTCCCCTGATTATATACGATACCCTTGAGAGTAAATCTTAAGGGTACTCGCGCCAGAAGTTAGAATTCTGTGAAACCTTTGGTAGATTCTCTGGGAATATCACTGTAGTCATATATAGCCTTGGGAAGCTACTAAAGGAACCTTCCATCAGGACGTCATGGCTTGAGCCCAAAAATCCCTAAGTGAGCTTGATGCTTAAGGGCCAAAAAACAAAGATGATGGCAATAACTACAACTTTTTTAACAAAGATAGTGGCGACAAATATAACTTCAATAATCCAGCTCACAAACCTGTGTAATACATCTTTTCCATCTAATTTGATGATGAGGAACCATTATTACTTTTTTTTTTTAAGATATAAGGACAGTGTGACCTAAAAATGGATTACTAACCTAAAAAGTATGAAGTATCCTTTGAGTTAGATGTAAATTATTAGGTACCCTATTAATGTATGTGAACAAAGAATTAATTGATTTAGAACAGAAACTTCAACAATTACACTAACTGAGCTATTGTGTTGGTGCACTATGCTGCTAATCGTAGGTTCTTGCTTTGTGGATTCAGTTTTTTGTGGCCAAGAACAGTGTATACCTATTGATTAAAAATACTCATAAAAATCGCGATAAAATGTAAGCTGGGCGATGATTTCAAATAGCCCGCGCTTCCTTATATTGGGAGAGCTGCGGGCCACTACCTATCTCTACACCCAGCTGGTCCTAGCTCTTTTTTTTACAGCGTATATCCATTTACTGTGGCAGAAAATTACAGCTACATTTGAAATAAATTGGATTTTGATTGAACTGGTGTTATACTTAACTGTATCCAATAATAATGTATGTAATATTCACATTTTAATATTGTATTTATAATTAAAATCATAGTAAATTATAATCTCATGCATCGTTTACATTCAAATCAACTGATCAACCCTGCATAGTCCGTCGTCAACCTGTATTCACTTTCACGATATTATCCCATTGATATGACCATTCATTTTCATAGAATTACCTCACTGATTTAACCTATCATGCATATTAGTATGAAATCTCTTTCACATTATTATTGGCTGTCACTTATTATTATATCCTTAATCGTTTTCCAAATTCCTTCCCAAATCCCTTTCGTACATTTACATATCTCTCCCACACACATCTACAACGTATCTTTCCAACTCTTTTGATTCTCTAGTTTCTGCGATTTCATTCATCTTCTCTTTTCTAACATTCATCCATCATTTTCTTATTAATCATTCTAAATCCCATTCTTATCCCTCATTCCACCTATTCCCATTCCTATTTCTTATTCCTTCTCTCATTTCCCAAATTCCTTGATTTTGCTAATTTATTTGAATTACAGTGATGCCTCAGCATACGAAAGTAATCCGTTCAGGATACGGTTTCGTATGCTGATTTTTCCGTATCCTGAGTCGCGTTTTACATGTAAATAGCCTAATCCGTTCCAAGCCTTATGAAAAGATACCTTTTCTTTCATAAACACGCTAAACTGTAGTAATAAACATGCAATGCAGCCATTTCTATCATTCAATAATTAACCCAACCATTAAAAACAGCCTAATCCATTCCAGAAACCATCATGAGATTATTCAATAATGTAGTTATAGCCTAGTTATCCCCTCCAAGCCCTGAGAAAACGGTCCGTTTTCTGTACTACTGTATAAAAGTTACGGTACTGTATGTAAAGCATTTGGATCAGTGAAGGTGTATTGTTACCTGTACACCTAAATTAAGGGTTGATATTCTGAAGAAAAAGGTACAGTTAATTATGAAAAAAGTTGAAACTTACCTTTTGATTGAGACCATGTCCGATAGCGAAGTCGCGGCAGAGGAGGATGGCATAAGGCAGAAAACGTAACAAGTGATAGACTACGTACAATAATTTACACACTTAACACATTAACACTTAAACTTTACGAAATAAAAAAGTGGCAGAAATAATTAACACTCAACATTATGTATGGAAAACTATAAAATGAAAGAAAAAATTAATTTAATACTTAACGGTAACATAAAACTTAAAATTGAATTCGACGAGTTGGGATCTCGTAAGCTTTTCGTATCCTGAAATCTTTTTCGTATACTGGGGCATAAAAATCTTTGTATCGCTTTTCGTACCCTGAATTTTTCTTAAGCAGAAACTTTCGTATCCAGAGGTATCACTGTAGCCAGATTTGGCTGAGGGGATATGCAAGAACGGGAAACTATCATCGTCTGCTGATTGGCTACCGCCTTCCCATATCTTGGGTTAATTGCTCCCTTTGTCGTATTGTTTTGTCCTTCTCTCTCCCTGTTTTCATTTTGTTTCGTGCTCCGCTACCCGAATTCCTCCTCGTTCACCCGTAAGTTCTCGTTCACTTCCTTGTTATCCCTCGTCTCTTTCATTTCATTTCAGTTTACTCAATTTCATTATATATTCTTTCTTACAACTATTGGTCTCTTTTTCATCTCTTCTCCTCCTTCTTTCTTACGATATTCCTCACTATACATTGTCTGCATTAATGCTTCTGTGGTATTAACGTAAGATTTTGTGTGAATGGACATACAGTATCGTATTAAAGTTGCTCTTTTCCGTCTTCGTACACTCGCGTATTATGACGGACCCTGTGCCTCGCTGTTGTGTTGAGTAACGAATGATCTTTTCCCGCTGTATTTTATATTTTCCTTTCAGTTTTTCATAACTTGTTTGTGCCCTTTTTCCTTTTTCCCTTTCCCTAACTAAATTTTTTTCCCTGTCTTTTCTGCCTCTTTGCTGCTCTTCTTGTTCTCAACCCCTTTTGTTCTCCTGTCTTGTAAATCATTCTTTGCCTTCTAGGAGAAGGACACTCCAAAATCAAACCATTGTTCTCTAGTCTTGGGTAGTGCCAGAGCCTCTGTACCATGGTCTTCCACTGTCTTAGGTTAGAGTTCTCTTGCTTGAGGGCACACTCGGGCACACTGTTCTATCTAGTTTCTCTTCCTCTTGTTTTGTTAAAGGTTTTATAGTTTATATAGGAAATATTATTGTTCCTAAAATATTTTATATTTCATTGTTTCCTTTTCTCACTGGGCTATTTTCCCTTTTGGGGCCCCTGGGCTTATAGCATCCAGGTTTTCTAACTAGGGTTGTAGCTTAGCATTTGATAATATTAATACCAACCACCTGCTCTCTCGCTATCCCTCACCTACACCGTCCCCGGGACCACCCACCTCCCCTCCCCCTACCCCACACTCATTCGCCTTCAACAGAAACTAAGATTTAATTTATTACACGAGAGAGAGAGAGAGAGAGAGAGAGAGAGAGAGAGAGAGAGAGAGAGAGAGAGAGAGAGGAGAGAGAGAGAGAGTGGGGGGGTTTAAGAAAGTATAAATATAATATACTGCACTAGGAACAGTGCATAAGAAGTTACTTCATGCTTCAAGAAAATGCGTAGTGGCGTAGACTACGAGTCGTATGAACTAAAACACTGAACACTTACATTAGCCTAAGTACAGTTATGCTGTACTGTACTTTAGTAATATTACTATACATATACTACAGTATTATACACTACATTATGAGTGAGTATTAGGTTACATTACAGTTTTACTAAATAGGAACAACTTTTGCTTTACAGGACAGTAAATGGATGATGATGACTCGGTAAAACTTTACCTTAGCACAATACTGTACTGTAACCTTACTGTGTCCAGTACATAGTGTACATGTGTGCAAACGTATTGTACACTGTACAGATGATTATAAACTTGTAGAAACCAAATTAAAACGATATTAGTCAGTATTCACTTTGTTAATAATCAGCTCGGGCACCCGTTCGTGGCAAGGGCAGTGACTTTTTAGGTTAGGAGTTAGCTCACCCTATTGCAGCATCTATTCGCGAAAATTCTCTTTTCGCGCCTGTGTCTGTAACGTAACTATTGCTAAGAAGGAGGGTTTACTGTATATACAAACAAGATGCAGCAGCTGCTATACTGTGACCTTGTTGAATTTGAATTTCATGCATGCTGCTGAAATTGTGCAAACAATTAAATCCCGTGCATGTGGTTATTATGACATTCATCGTCATCATCATTTCCTACGCCTATTAAGGCAAAGGTCCTCAGCTAAATTTCGCCAGTCTTCTCTATTTTGAGCTTTTAATTCAATACTTCTCCATTCATCATCTCCTACTTTGCGCTGTATAGTCCTCAGCCATGTAGGCCTAGGTCTTCCAACTCTTCTAGTGCCTTGTGGAGTACCGCTGAACATTTGGTGAACCAATCTCTCTTGGGGAGTGTGAAGAGCATGCCCAAATCATCTCCATCTACCCCTCATCATGATCTCATCTACATATGGCACTCTCATATTCTCTCTTATCACTTCATAATCCTGTCCTGCCATCTAACTCCCAATATCCTTTGGGGGGGGGGGGGGGTGGTTGTTCTCAAATCTACTAAATCTGTTGGAGATTGTCTCACTGTCATACCATGACTCATGTCCATATAGTAACATCAATCTCACTAAGCATATATATATATATATATTTTTAGGGGTATATGCTTCTTATTTGCCACAGTCGATATTTCATTAATATATCTATTAGTGATTCTTGCACCATAGCCACTCCCCGAGTTCATAGCTTTGTCAGCCTCATTTGCTTTGCCATCTAAATATTTTTTTTTTGTCATTCCTGGCTTTTCTTTTGACCTCACTGTTAATACTGGAATACATAGCATACTCTTGTAATTTTCATTACTTTCTTGAAAACTCAAAAATCAATTTCTGTCTTATTCTCCTTTTTACAGTACCCCAAGTATCATTTGATATTCATGACTTTCTCCTTGTAACTGCATGTCCCAAGACCTAATTACCAACTGACTGATATATGTTCTTAATATCACACTATTTTTCATTAATTGTCTGCTCTTCGACTCTTAAAGTCTCTTAGACTGCAAATCGATTCCTACATGCAATTGCAAATGTTTCTCTATGCCCTTCCTCTAAAAGCTTAGTTGTATCAAACCTAGGTTTTCTATCTACCTTTCTGTTGGGAGCTTTCAGTTTTAATTTCAGTGTGGCAATGAGGAGCTAGTGATCACTGCTAACATCTGCACCTTTATAGCTTCTTACATTTCTCAAGAGGCCTTCTCTTATTATTAATGGTAATTTGATCTATTTGATTTTTGTAATTGCCACATGGCAAAGTCCAAGTATATTTGTGGATGTCTTTGTGCTGAACAGAAACTTATGAAATGTGCTCCATTTTCATTTGCAACTAAACCAAGACCTTTGACATTACAAATGATTAATCTTCACTATCTTCAATGGGGGAGCATTAGTGCAATTTATCCTGAAACAGTTGGAATTCATTATGTACAGTTTAGTCCTGATTTTCTTCACATGCATCTTTAACCATGCCCTGTCTTACATCAACATGAAATCATGCATAATATTTGAACAGAAGCTGTGTGTATGTAGTTAAATATTGAATTTAGCGTACTATCACTAATTTCCCAGCCCCAGTTGATTGGCTCCAATTGTCCTGGTTTCCCTAGCCACTCCTGAACTGTATTGTATCTGGCTTTTTGAGGACCAAGAATCTGCCAGTTCTCCGTAACAAGCACTTTAAAACCTTTTTTCCAATATTGTAGAGTGCAGATATGGAGTCACACCCTGTAATTACATGAGCAACAAGCAGGTAATCCCTTATCCATGGATGCAGTGCTAATTTGATATAGTCTGTGCTATAGATATCATATCTGGTATATAACATGTATAGATTCAGGAGAGCTTTATCAACCAGCATTACGAGTAAGTCAGTGTTTCTCCCCACTACCATAACTGGAATTTTAGTGCTATCAACAACTTCAAGTGCATTACTACTTGCTACATATAAGGAAGTCTGCATCTCCTGTACTCTGGTGGCATGATATGCCCACAGTGTTAAGTACTATCATAAATTTAGCAATGTGCTTTGCCTTTTATGATTTGCTTAAATTGAGTGTTGGTTGATAATTACTTGCGAGCTCAGTTCAAATAGAATGTCTTGGGATAGGTTCTGGCTTTTAGCACTGCAGTTTTGTTCTGTCACCCTTGTTGACTTCCTGAACTCAGGATACCCATCAAAGCATATGATAGAATTAGGTCAATAGTTGTTGATGACATAACATAGTTATCACGAACATCCGTGTAAGTGCAGCTCGATGGCCAGAGCACACTGTGCAGAAGATGGCCTCTGTCCATCACATGCACAGTATTTGGTAAGTGTTCTGAAGGTGACCTTGGATATCTGCACGGTTTTGTATGATGCATGTTGGATGCATGAAGAGATTGAGAGATTTTATTTCCACCTGCTGACCATGAACTTTTGCATTGGTAATTGTTTTGAAGATGACCTTGCATATCTGCGCAATTTTGTATGATGCGTGTTAGGTGCATGAAGAGATTGAGAGATTTTATTTCCATCTGCTGACCATGAACTTTTGCAATGTTATTTGCTGAACCAATTGACACCCTCGTCATTTCTCCTGAGTTTAGCGGCAGCATAATTCGTACCAATCAGTTTTCCTGCAGCTCCCTCACCAATGTGAAACGCACTGTCCGTATTGGCAGATAGAGAGACTACAAGTATTGTTGCAATGCTTACTAATTTAGTGGCATACTCTCCATTGTAAGAAAATAGTAAATATGTGGATAAGTAGGAGCTGAAGTTGATGAAATGTTCACCATCCCTTGAAGTAGCAGTAGACTTGAGGTCTGTGTGTTAATCTGTAGTGAAAACATGTGTACCTCAGAAACTTTCAAGGAGGCACACATGGGTAATTTGTGGCAGAATGCAGACCATTTTTGTTTAGGTACTTGGAGTTATTCCTTGACCATGAGCTAAGCCTCCTGTGGTAGTCCCTTCATTTGATCTAGGTAGAAGCTTGAGCATTTTGCATTGGCTGTGTGCCCTCCAGCATGGAAAACTTAGATCAGTCTAAGTGAAGTTCCCAATTCCCAGTATGTTCTGCCCGAATGAAGAGCAATAAAAGTTTGACAATCTTCAAGATTGGATTTAGAGCAGCCTAGTTCTACTGGACAGAGACAGTTCCTCTTGTAGATCCTCCATTATCTTAGACGCCTAGATAGTCGTATGTTCTGTAAGTCTCGGGTGAGGATGAGTGATTCAAAAGCATTTCATGAACCATTCTTGCTTCATCAACATTTATGCCATTCAGACAGTCGGGAGTTCCAAGCCTCCTAGCCATAATTGATGCAGATGAAAGCATGTGGGCATGCAAAGATCATGTATAGGTATGGCTAGTGAGCATGTGCTTCATAGAGTTTGGGTCATATACTGTTTTCCATTGGTCCCCCAAACCAGACTCTCATAATATGACCAATAGAGCCTAGGTCTGATGAAAATCTTTGGCAGGTTATAAGAATTCTGCAATTTCAATGGCTTTTGCTGACAATGGCTGGTCTTATGTAACTGATGAAACACCCAAAATGTACTTTTCTGTCAGTTTTTATTCATAACAAAGGGTTGTGTAAATGGTATCCAGTTGGATTGGGCTGTGATTTATGAAAGTTAGTACAGTACTTCAATGCGACTTGTATCAAATTTCCCCCGTGTAATCACTGATTGGTTGCAACCACTCCAAGAAGAATACTTCAGTGGGTCCCATATGTAGTAGCTCGATAGCCACAAAGTGTTAGGGCTTTTTGTAAGAGAAGACTAGAGGGAAACATTTCTGGTGCATTTGACGGACTAATGTCAATCATGGTGTGTAGAGACATACATGTCTAAGTCGACCATAGTCGATTTTGGTAGCCAAAGGGTTCAAAGACCTATAATTCAATTTAAAATTAGTATTTTTAGGTCAATATGTCATTATATCTTGAAAATAAGGTCATAATTTGATTTCTCATCATCAAATTAGAAATGATGTATTACACAGGTTTGTGAGCTGAATTACTAAAAAGTTATATTTGTCGCCGCCATTTTGTTTTTTTTGCTCTAACATTGAGCTCCAATGGGGATTTTTGGGACTTTATGAATTTTGAATCAGTAGTTCATAAAGTATGAACCCAGAAAAATTCAGCATTCTATATTTTTTTTCCATCTCCAACTCTAATGCTCCTGGGCTATATGTTGAATCTGAGGCTCACCTAAGCCCTTTATCAATTAATCGTGATGTTTCCAGATGCTCACTTGAACCCTGTAACAATTGATCCTCATGTTGCCAAGCTGGTACCCAATATGCCGAGCGACGGATTTGCCAATCTACCTTCCGCTATCTTTGCATCCAAAATGGAGAACATGGAAGTTGCTGCCCTGTTTGTCATTCACATCTGTTCTTGGTTTGATCACTGGTCCTTTTTTGAAGTAACAGAAAATAAGAAAAACGAGAACGATGTTAAATAGTTCATTGATCTTTCGAGATTTGGAGCAACAACTCTGGAGATTCTACTCTTCCTGATAGTTTCCCTGTGGGGTAACTGCTTACTCTCAAGAGGCGTGATGCTGTTTTGGCTTGGTGTACTTGAATGCTGTCCCCCAGAAATTCCCTGTGCTTGAGGACCACGAATGTAGTGGACTTCCTCACATTATTCCCACCTCCAGAAGTCGCTGCAGCTATTGAGAAGACTAGCCAGTCCTTTATGAGGATAGTTGTGTCCTCAAGAATACCCGCCCCTCAACAGCCTCCAAAGAACTCTTCTTTCAAGCAACCGACCCAACAGAGATGCTTGTTGGCTCCTACGGACTCGCAGTAGCCTTGGAGGCAAGACCACAGGCCCACCTTCGAGGGAGAGGACACCCCTCTGGATGAAGGAGTCGCGACTGTAGAGGCTCCCGCAAGGGATGGCATGTCCCCCAGCTCACCACCAGTAGTAGGAGGCCTACAGAACCATTGGGATAGGTGGCAGTTCTTTGGGGCCAATTCCTGGACAGTAGCAGTTCAGGGTATTGAGTCCTTTTTGCAGATTGCCCACCCCCGCTAGCTTGGACTATGACATTCCGACCATTCTAGTCAAAAGGCTCCTCAAGAGACTGCCTCCTTCAAGAGAAAGTGTAAGATGTTGGCCAAAGGGGATATAGAGGAGGTGTCAGATGACTTTCCTGGCTTCTTCAGTGACCCCTGTCTAGTAGAGAAGCTAATAGTGGCTGGAGGCCCATCATAGACCGGTTCCACTTGAACCTGTTTGTTTTACAAGCAAGGTTCAAGATGGAGACCACAGCAACAGTTTATCAGGCCATCAGGAAGAACGTAGACTTGAAAGACGTGTACTTTTTGGTCCCCATCCATCCCGGATCGAGAAAGTGCCTTGGGCTCCCTTTCAGAGATAAAGTCTACTTCGACAAGGTTCTATGCTTTGGTCTCCACTGTACCTCGGGTCTTTACCAGGGTCTTTGCCCTTGTCTTAGCCTGGGCTCATGTTATGGGCATCAGGAATCCTTAGGTATTTTGATGACTGGCTTCTAGCAGTCATGAGTCATGCTCATACTTCACAGGAATCTTTTCTTTGATATCTGCAAGGAGTTGGGATCCAGCTGAACCTAGAGGAATCAAGCCTTGTTCCTCAATAATGTTTCAGATATCTATTTATGGAAATTAACTCTTCCTAAGCCAGAGCTTGTCCATCAGGTGACAGGGTGGTAAGATTCGGACAAATGCTAAACCCTTTTCTTGAAAGGGAATGGCTTCCAGCGAGCTAGGCAGAAGCTTCTGAGACACCTTGCCTCATTGGAGAAACTGGTTCCCTTCGAGAGGATGCATCTTCGCTTGGTGCAGTGGGTTCTGAAGAGCCAGTGGTTGCAAACATTGGACCATCCTGCAGCCTTATCGGTGGCCTGGTAGTGGTGACATTTCTGGTATTGGCTGAGTCAGGAAAACCTGCTAGCAAGCGCACCCCTACAGGTTCCTCCTTCAGAATTCCTTCTATTCTCCAATGCCTGTGGTCACAGTAAGAGAAGGCTCTTCACATCAATTATCTAGAAATGAAAGCAGCGTATCTAGTGCTACTCAACTTCTCGGAGACCCTCAAATGTCAATGTGGTGTTGATGAGTGACAACTCCACGGTGGTAACCTACATCATCAAGCAAAGAGGCTCAGTATCCCACCTTCTATGCCAGTTAGCAGTGGGACTCATTCCTGGGAAGAAGAATGTCATTGCAGGCCATCTGAGCTTACCAGAGATGACAGGTGATTTTGAATGGTCTTTACTTGCTCTAGTGACAAAGAGTCTTGTGTCTTTGTTGGGTTCCCTGACACTAGACATGTTTGCCACTCGCCTGAATGCCAAGCTCCTTGTTTATTGCTCCCCAGTTCCAGACCTAACAGCGGCGTTGGAAGACGCCTTCTATCACCCATTGAATGGACTGAACTTGTTTGCCTTTTCTAAGTTCTATCTGAATTGTCTGGTGCTGAGCAGAATACGAGAAGTCATAGTAACACTAACGCTAGTAGCCCCAAAGTGACCGCAGGTCGAATGGTATCCAGACCTGCTGGATCTTCTCGCTGGAGTCTCAAGAGAACTTCTAGAATGGCCAAACCTGCTGTGTCAACCAAATGTTCAGAAGTTCCATGAGGCATTCCACTGTCTCTCTTCACAGATGGAGGTTATCCAACATCTCATCCATAAGAGAGGCTTTTGGGACAGACTGTGAAACAACTTTCTGGATACCTCTGAAAGTCTTTCCCAGCTGTCTACCAAGCCAAGTGGTCAACTTTCTGTGATTGGTGTCATAGGGGGGATATTGCTCCACTCAAGGCCACTATTCCCATGATGGCAGACTTTTTGTTCCTGAGGAATGAGAAGGCCTTCTCAGTCATTGCTGAAAAATGCTATCACTCAGCCTTGAGCCAAGTCTGTAAACTGAAGGGATTGATCTCTCCTCTTCATGGAAACTCTGCCTTCATCAGGAGCTTTAAACAGACCTTCCCTCCTCAGGAACTTGAAGCTCCCTCTTTGAAGTGAGGAAGGATCTTAGGTCTCTCAAAATAGCCCCTTATGAACCCCTACATAAACAGATTTTGAGCAAAGGGAAAAATCTATTTTTGGGTGAAATGGCCATGTCGTCCTGATGGAAGGTTCCTCAAGGCAGCTTTCTAAGGGATATTTGGCTTCAGTGATACTCCCAGAGAATTGACCACAGGTCTCCAGAATTCTAACTTGTGGCACGAGTATCCTTAAAATAACTCAAGGATATCGCATATCAGGGGACGTATTTCTTGATACGACACATGGCAATCTTCACCCCGAATAGAGTTTTCGTTCTGAGGGGGAAGAGTGGCGAATTTGAAGCGGAGCCACTATCAAGGTTACCCGGTGGATCCCCTCCTGGTACCAGCCCGGCGAACTATTCCTTGTTGCAATTAAGCAAGGATAGCCGCAGGTAGAGTAGTTTCGGGTGGGGATTTGTTACATATATGTTTACTCCTTTTTAGAAAGGAGGGCGAGTCCATCAGGACGACATGGCCATCTCACCCAAAACTAGATTTTTTGCTTTGCTCAAAATCCGTTTTTTGAGCTCAGCCATGTCGTCGTGATGGAAGTTTACCAGAGAATTACTTGAAAGTACCATATCTTTGGGTTTGTTTAAGCGCCTTTACTTTGAATGAGTTCCTTATATGGTCTCCTAGACTTTTATATATGACATTACCGTTAATTGTCATATCCACTAAGCTTGGAACTAGCTTAGGGCTTCCTGCCCCCTGCAGGGAAAGTGTCGACTTCGACTATAAGGATTCAAAGTTTGTATCTCCATAGGGACGGATGGTAAATCTTAGAGATTACCTTTTATACCCTGGAAATCTGTACTCTGATTTCAAGTTGGGCCCCTCTAGGCCTTAATTAAAACTCTAGTATGCTTTATTCATCTGTTACTGAGATAGCAGCAATAAGACGCAAATACGTTCAGTATTTTACCTTGCAGCTAAATTATCAATTGTAGTTACAATCAGGTATGAATCTGATCCGGCATTGAAAACACATCAGGGTCCATATTTTCTCCTTTTGGGAAAATATGTAATTTCATCAAAATGATGCCACTCAATAGAGATGTGAAACCAAATCTGACTGATCTGTACAGATTTTGGAAATGCATGAACACCGTGACGCAATGTTCACTCGGCACTGGAGTTATTGGTCAGATATGCACCTATGTGTTAATCATAGTTATGATTTGCACTTGAGGGTAAATGTACCCATGCACCCGATGCACTGGAAAGTCCCAAAGCAGTTCACTGTTCGTCGCAGGCTTAAACGACGGGTTCTTTAGAACTACCCGCCGCCACCACAATACAGTATGTCTTATCTTATGTACTTGCTTTGAATAGTGTTGGAAGAAGTTCCGTGAAGAAGCATTTTTCTTAGGATCATGAACTGCGGGTGAGCTGTCAGGATCCGCTCTGCGAATAAGTAGGTGAACACTGCTCTCATTTATTTTAGGGATAGATTTTTGATCCTGAGGTATTGCCTTGGAAAAGCTGTCCTTCTTTGAAGTCTGAAGTTCTATGAAGATAGACCTTAAGACCCCCTAATGGGCATAGGGAGACATCTTCCTTTAGTAGGCAGATTCTCCAAGGACCCCACCTTTTGGTGGGCAGCCCGTTTTGGCGAGAAAAATAGGATCGGGAAAGGATTCAGTTCTTCCTCTTCTGTGAACTGAATATGGCCAATATTTCATTAACTCTAGCCCCTGAGGCTATTGCAAACAGAAAATTGACTTTCTGTATTAGCTCCTTTAGAGTACAATCCTCATTGTTTAGGTTCGAAGCATAGTGTAAGACTTTGACCAACAACCATGTAATGGGCTTTAGAGGGGCTGTCGGGTTTGGTCTATTGTATGCTTTGGTACCTTAAAAAAGGTTTTGCTTATGAGGTTCGTCTCAAAGGTGTATAGAAGAGGTCTAGTCAAGGACGACTTGCACTTGGTTATCGTAGTGGAAGTCAGGCCTCGTTCAAGTAGGTAAAAGAAGAAAAAGAGACAGAAACCTTTTGAAATTTCTGTTGGTCACCTTTTTTTCATGAGAGGTGCCCTTTTCTTCAAAGACAATTCAAATTGTCTCCTGGTTGGACTTGACTTTTACTCTACAATGAAGTCGGTCGCATTCTTCGAGATTCCGAACTTTTGTTCGCTGTTAGGGCAAAAAAATCCTGAAATGCAGGTTGTTGGTTCTCGGGGATGAAATATAACAGTCGACTTCTGCACCAGATTTGATAAAGCTGGGTACGGCAGAGGAAACAGCTACAGTTTCAATTCTAGAATTAGAGGAAACCAATTGTTTTTGGGCCATTTGGGGGCCAATACAGGAGCTGTTCCTTTGCAGGATACTAGCTTGTCGAGGACTTGTAGCAGGAGATTGGTTGGTGGAAGAAGATACATTCGATTCCATCCGTTCCAGTCGAAAGACATGACATCTATCGCTTCTGCTTAAGGTCCTCGTAAGGGGCTACTAGTTCTTGTTGTCGCTCGTTGCGAAGATGTCAATCTGCAGTTCCGGGACTTTTACCGAGAATAAAGGAGAATGAGTCTGCGTCTAGGGACCATTCTGTCTCTTATCGGCTTTCGCCTGGATAGAGCATCCGCCGTCACATCGCGTAACCCTTGAAGGTGAACTGCTTGATAAGGCCATCTACTCTTCCTTGCCAGGCGGAGGATGGCTAACATCACATGGTTGATGTCAGGTGAACTCGAGCCTTGTCAATTAGACATATTACTATCACCTCGTTGTTGAGAGCCAATCTGATGTGGACTGTTCTGTAAGGGGATAGTCTCCTCAATGTCAGGAGGACTGTCATAGCCTCCAAGATGTTGATGTGGAAGTTTTTGAACTGGAATGATCAATTTCTTGCCTTTTCCTTTCATACGGATGGCCTCCCCGTTCTTTCAGGGAGGCTTCCATGTGTATCGCCTCTGATGTTTGTGGTGGTTGCAAGAAAATTGTCTGTGTTAGGCTCTTATTCATTGACCACGGCCTCTATAGCGTGCGCAATCGGGTCGGTGTCAACCTTTTTGATCTCTTGGAGCGTTTGATGCGTATCTTCTCCAGACTCCTGGCGCATCCTTTGGTTGTGCTTCTTAGCACCGAGTCTGTCACGATTGCGAACTGGAGAGAGCCCAGTGCTCTTTCCTGTTGGCATTTTGAAATCCTCTTTTGCTGGATTTGTCTCCTGATAGATACCGCTATTTTTCTGCCCTTCTTTAATAGAATGGAGAGGTGTTGTGACTGCAAGTTCCCATGGATTCACAACCATTGAGACTTGTGAGCTGGAGAAAAGCAAGACTTCTAGCGACTGGTCTTGAGACCCAGGTGTTCCAGGAACTGGATCACCTTTCCGGCCGCTTGCAGACAAATAGTCTTGGATGCTGCCCGCACAAGCCAATCGTCCAGGTATGCTACTACCTTTACTCCTTCGGAGCGCAGGTGCTGGACGATTGTGTCCGTGAGTTTTGTGAATACCTTTGGGGCTATATTTAGTCCAAAGGGCATGGCTGTGAAGACAAATTTTGTCTTCTGTAGCCTGAATTCTATGTAGGAGGAGAGGGGGCGATTGGCTGGTAGGTGCCAATAATCATCTGCCAGTTTTATTGAGATTATATACGCCCCTTTTTTTGGTAAAAGGGTCTTTATGTGTTGCATTGTAAGTATCCAGAACTTGTTGTTCTTGATGAACTTGTTGAGTAGAGACAAGTCTAGAATGACTCTGGGTCTGTCCTAGTCCTTCTTGGGAACATAAAACAGCCTTTCCTGGAATTTTGATGGACTTAACTTTCCTCATTACCTTCTTATTCAAGAGTTCTGAGGCATTTTCTTCCAATAAGGGGGAATGTTGGAAGAATTTTGGATTTCGTTCCATTGCCAACCAAGTCCATTCGTAATTTGGCTGTGGACCCAGGGATCGAAGGTCCAACGATCCCGAAAGTGGAAAGTCTGCCTCCTACCTGGAACCTCACATTGATTAAAGGTTCCTGAGGACATGTTTCCCTGACCTCGTCCTCCCCCATCCTTGGGACAAGTGCCTTTCAAAGCCTGGAATAATACAGGTGACTGGCTACACTGTTGAGAGATCTTCTAGAAGGTAGTTGACAGCTGGACTACCATTTGAGCATGGTCGGAAATTTTGCAGTTCTAATGATGATTTCCTCTTTGAGGACATGTCCCACTTTTGGAGCAGGTTCCCATTCTCAGTGGTGGCTTTGGTAAGGACCTCTTGGACCATTTCCTGTGGGAAAGGGTCTATGCCCAAGATATGTGATGAAATCAGTTTTTTGGATTCGTGTTCACCGTTGATGCGACAAACACATGGTCTCTACTGGTCCTTTTTTGACCTGAGAAAAAACCTACAAATCCGTCACAAGGGTGGGGCATTACTAACGGCCTGCACACATTTCTTAAGTAGTTCTAACGAGACAGGGAGGTTACAAGCTTATCTTTCGTCTCCTGTTCCTTCTCATGGGATGTTTTGGCAACCTTGGAAGGTTCTCGTTAAACTGCTGACCTGCTATCTCCGGATCCAACTTCGAGACAGAGAAGGTTAGATGTACTGTACTTCTTTCCACTTCTCCTCGCAGGTGGGCATAGCTAGAGACCTTTCTCTAGGATAGGGCAGGGTTTGCCCTCTTCGACTGCTCTTCTAACACAGTCTAGGGCTTTCCTCGAAGGGTGGAAGGCTCATGAGGAAGGAGCAGTGACGGTTGGATGCTTCTTGTTCACTTTTGAGACTTGGAGTTATTATATCCGCCCCCTTTCTTGGTCTTGGTAAGGATGGCTTGGGCCTTGTCATGTTCGAGGACAATGACTTCCTTCGGTATAGCCTCCTCGCAGGATGTAGGTACATCTCGTAGTCTCACAAAGCAATCTGGGTACGCTGAAAGCTGGGCCAGAATTGAATCTCTTCAAGGGGATTGGGCCCCAACTTCTAGGAGATATAAAGCTTCCTATTCAACCTGGGCATGTGTTCCGTCTACCCCCAGGGGTCGGTTCGGAACAGTGAGGGAGGTCAGATATTTTAGGGGGGTTAACGGAGCTCCTGGAAGCGCCAGGGCATTTCCTTCCCTTTACCAATCTTTTCCTCTCTTTTCCTCTCTTTGAGATCTTGCTTATTCTCCTCTCGTTCCTTCCGGAACAGTGTCAGCATCTGCTGGATCGACTCTAGGAGCCTTTCGCTCCTGCCGAACTGTCTAGTCAGTTGGGGAGTTGGGGTAGGAGAGGTTGACGGCATAAGTTAATATGCCGGCACAGTGAGCTGAGGTACCTCAGTCATCGTCGAAACGGATCCTTCTTCCTCCATGGGTGGTTGAACCACTACTTATTCAGGGCCTTCTTGCAGTAGGTCCTGTCTGGTGTCAATGGACGCCTGTGACATCCGATCTTGGTCGATGTCCAAGCCTTGCAGTGCCTGTTGATATCTGTGTCCACCAACCATTGGATAGAGGGAAGCTGGACCTGTGCCTGAGGCACAAGCATATTCGATTGAGCCTTAGGGAACAGTAGGCATTTCAAAATTTTTAGGGTAGGTAAGGTCCCTGAACGTTCTTCTGGAAGCCTCATACTCACCTTTGTTGGGTTTCCTTTGTTGTGTCCCTTGACTCTGTAGTGTCAGGGATGTCTTTTACAAAGCCGTTGGTCAGCAAGGTCAAGCGATTGGAGTGACCTTTCGGGTCCCAGAACCTCGGGGGTCCAGATACGATGCCGCAGGGGCATAAGACCCGTACATCGTATGCCCACTAAAGTTCTTACTCTTGTGGCTGCTGAACACTCTTGTACACTTCACCATCAGCTCCTCCTGTCAGGGAGAGAAGGGTGAGTGAGTATTAGTTTGTTTATATATTTGATATAATATATACTAAAAATACAGGTTCCAGTACCTCAGGGATCCAAAAACGATGCAGCGGGAGTATGAGACCTGCACATCTTGTGGCCATAAAAGGTCCTACTTTTGTGGTTGTAGGACAGGGCTGCACACTTCACCTTGCCTTCCTCCTGTAAGGAAGGAAAGAGTGAAATGAGTGTGGAGTAATTTATCATACTGATAATTATTCACATGTAGAAAATAGTAATCATTACTATTATAATTATAGCTTAAGATAGTAAGCTAGAAAGGAAATAGGAAAGACACATATCTGTGTTTCCTGTCCAGGCAATTGCTGTGACCTCCCTCAATATTAATATTTTAAAATTTCCTTATTAGGGAAATATAGGGTGGAATAGCTCTTGTACGTAGAGCTGGAGTCAGTGTATACTAGCATTAACTCTCCCACAAGTGAATATTAATACTGTAGGGTAAAATTTTTATGTTCTGATGATCTAGGATACATCAGAATGTTGAAGGAATACTTCACTTCAACATTTGCTTATATACTGTAGTTTTCTAACTGCTGTATTTCTGTACTGCAGGAATACTGGCTACTGTATAGTCTTATACTGTAGTTCTGCCGGCATACTACCGGCTAGGCTAGTACCTGGTGGCACTAGCCGGCAGAGAAAGAGAAAGAATGGATAGAAGGGCTACCGTATTATTATAGTTTAGTACAATAATAAGGGTTGTTGGGGCTACTGTCTCTACTGCATTCTTTCCAGAATGAAGATTCAAAAGAATGTATTCATTCTAGCTTCTATCCAGCCACAATCTGTTGCCAGCTGCACTGCCGGTTACAGGTTTTGTGGATGGTAGTCCAAGAGAGGACTGAAGAAACGGGTCTCCCACCGGCAGCCGTCATGGCCGGCACAACCTTTCCCGGAGCCTTGCTTCCATTAGGGAAAAGGTCGAAGCAGCAATCTAGCCACCTTTGTAGGAGCCCCGGCCGGCATCGTAATCAGCCCGGCAAGCGAGGAAATTGTAGAATACCGGCCACAGATGTTGTGATGCCCAGGCCGTCACTAAAGGACAGAAGGGGAAGGGAAAGGGTCTTATATTTTGCATAGAAAGAAGGCAGCATGTCTGCCTCCCACTGTCAGCAGCAAAACAAGGAAACAGTTTCCAATGCCGGCACCTTCTTGGGTGGCAGAAGAATAACGATTCCTCAGCCTAAGACATTGCTGGATAAATGACATGTCTTCTAGACCACAAGGGAGAATGTGGCGGCAACTGTACTACCACTTTCGGTAGTGGACTAGGGAAGCCGGGCTTCCTATTCCGGCAACTGTGAAACCGGCAGGAGAATGACTAATCCCCCATTGGTAGAGTTGCCGACAACAAGACTGAATACTCTGAGTTACTGTCGTAATTCAAAGCCGGGATACTCACCGGCAAAGAGGATAGACAGAAACACTATCCCAGTCAAGCCTGAGTACACTACTCTATGGCAAGACCAAAGATAGGGTTGCCACGTAATGGCGGCACAAAGAGGGAAGGAAGGGTTTATCCTTAAATCTCTAAAATAGACGAGAATCGAATTATGTTAGTAATTCTATATGCTATCTCCGATTGAATTAATAAAACGATACAAGAGGACAAACGGGGATAACATTACTAAAGTACAGTATACTAAAGAGCATTAGGCTAGCCTTACTCGAGTTGGGATCTCGGCTACGCTAGTACCACCAAGGCCCTATCGTATACGATCGAAACGTTTTATCAGAAGAGGAAATATTACATGTGTAAATCTTATCTTCACTAGTATAATTTTGCCTAAATAGCTAGTATTTATGTGTAGCTAAATACCGGGGACGTCGTACCACTAACTAAATAAAGCATTTATGGCGTACGACAGCGGTCCTAAAATGGCCGCCTCCGGTGCTAGCTCTGCTCCGCTTAACACACCTAAATTATGTTAATTTAAAAATGAGAAGGGAGCCAAAAATTATACACAGGAAAGATTAAATACTCACTTTCCAGAGGATGAAGATGCTGGAGATTGCCTTGTAATATTCCTTAAAAACAGTAACAACACCGAGAGCAACGTGGGAGAACACCGTACTTAATTGCTACATTAAAAGGAATAGTTCGGCGTGGTGGTACCGGGAGGGGATCCACCGGGTAACCTTGATAGCGGCTCCCCTTCAAATTTGCCACTCTTCCTCCTCAGAGCGAAAACTCTATTTGGGGGTGAAGATTGCCATGTTTCGTATCAAGAAATTCGTCCCCTGATATTATGCAATATCCCTAAGAGCTATTTTAAGGATACTCGCGCCAGGAGTTAGAATTCTGGAGACCTGTGGTCAATTCTCTGGGAGTATCACTGTAGCCAAATATCCCCTAGAAAGCTGCCTAAAGGAACCTTCTATCATGACGACATGGCTGAGCCCAAAAAAGCTCTTGACAGGGATCGTTCCCTAAAGATTGCCTTTCACCTTTGCCTAGCCTCAGCGTAGTTGGTTAGGAAATTACATGGCTAATCTTATCTTCTTACTTTATTTTCCAAGAGGTGGATAGAATTATCCTTTTTTTTTTCTTTTTTGTGCCTGAGGCTGTGACTAAAACCTAAACTCCAGCTATACTTGACTCTAGGTTTGACTTTCACGATCTCATATCTCAAAGAGGTAACTGATGATCCAGACAATCTGTTACTCTGTCCCGCAAGAGTAGTCAGGAAATATCTGAAGAGGACAGCCCATCTCAGACCTAAAATTTATAATCTGTTCGTGAGTACTGGTCACTCCAAAAAGAAAATCTCTAAAAATATTATTTCCTTTTGGTTGCAGGAAACTATCATGAAAGCATATAAATCATCAGGAGAACCACATCCCCCCCCCACCCACCTCGAGCACATGACATTTGTGGCCTTGGCGCAACATTGGTGTTTTACAAGAACCACTTAGTGGCCAAGTACTTAGTGCATGGGTCAGGAAGAGGCAGGCCACTGTTTAAAAGAATATACCCATAGGTCCCTGGATACATTCTCCTTGGGGCCTATAGGTAGTAGGTTGGCCAGGGCACCAGCCACCCATTGAGATACTGCCGCTAGAGAGTTATGGGGTCTTTTGACTGGCCAGATGGTACTACATTGGATCCTTCTCTCTGGTTACGTTTCATTTTCCCTTTGCCTACACACATCTACACTGAATAGTCTGGTCTATTCTTTATATATTCTCCTCTGTCCTCATACACCTGACAACATAGATTACCAAACAATTCTTCTTCACTCATGGGGTTACTACACTAATTGTTCAGTGTCCAGTTTCCTCTTGGTAAGGATAGAAGAGACTCTAGCTATGGTAAGCAGCTCTTCTAGGAGAAGGACACTCCAAAATCAAACGATTGTTCTCTAGACTTGGGTAATGCCATAGCCTCTGTGCCAAGGTCTTCCACTGTCTTGGGTTAGAATTCTCTTGCTTGAGTGTACACTCGGGCACACTTTTCTATCTCATTTCTCTTCCTCTTGTTTTTTTAAATTTTTTACAGTTTATATAGGAGATATTTATTTTAATGTTACTCTTCTTAAAATATTCTATTTTCCTTTTTTTCCTTTCCTCACTGGGCTATTTTCCCTGTTGGATCCTCTGGGCTTATAGCATCCTGCTTTTCCAACTAGGGTTGTAGCTTAGCTAGTAATAATAATAATAATAATAATAATATTGTTGCATCACAGCAACTAATCTAATTCTTACTCTTATGGGACACTTGACCTTTTGTCATGGAATCAGTTCCAAGCACTGGACATAGGAGTACTCCTGTTGACCACACCCTAATGCAGGTAAGAATACTTTTTTGTCATTATGTTCTATTATGTTAACATAATCCTTTGATGCCTGCTCCTGGTGTTGCTTCATCTCTATTAAGGTTATGACTTAGAGGGAGCTGACACTTCGACCCCACCTCTTCATGAGAAGGCTGAACTGTCTTACTTTTATCTTTATTTTTATAAATTTTGGTTTCTGTTCATGACATAACTTAAGTGACCTCCTCTTGACGGAGATTTCTACTCACCTAAGGAACACTCCCCATATAAGTGACTCGGAAGTTTATATCCGAATAGGAATAAACTACAAATTTTTAATACAATTTATATTTTTCCTAGCTATACAAACCAGAGTCATTTATGCAAAGGTCCTACCTCATCCACCCTACAAGTCTTGACCAGGATAGTGAAGCTTACCTCGCAGCAGCACAACACTTTCCAGCAGTGGAGTTGCCTAGTAACCTATTATATACTTACCAATTACAAATAGGCATAGGGTTTTTATAGCTAGGGAAAATACAAATTGCATTAAGAATTAGTAGTTTTATTGTGACCTGAGGAATAAGAAACTCATCTTCCTCATTCCTATTTTCCAGAGGCTAGACTAACTAGTTTAGCTTTTCAGTCACGTAAAATTCAAACATAATTACAGTACTGAACCTTGATTGATGCTTAAGGGGAGCATCCACCATTGAGTCCAAAACAATTATTTATCCCTGGGTGAATGGAATTTTTCTATATGTTATACCTACTAGTACAAAGATAAATCTGTGCAAGTTTCATTGAATTCGGACTATTTTTTTTTTAATGAATAAAAATCTATTAAACAAAAAAAAGTTAATTTAAATTTTTATAAAAAAGTATTGAATAGAATTAACTAAAAATTTCCACAAATTTTGTTTATTACAATATAAACAAAATGCCAGTAGGAATTTTCCATATTTTTGGTATTTTTTTTGTATAAATATTTTTATATTTGTATATTTCAAAAGTTTGAAAAAATATTAGAAATAGAAAATATATTTCAGAAAAAATACCTACATACAAAACATTGTGAATTTACTCCTCTTTACAACGATGTATTTGGATTTGAAATTGGTTATGAAATAGTGAAGAAAAATAGTTTTGAAGGTCGATAAGTATAGTTTTGAGATATCGACGGTCAAAGTTTTTCTGTGAGATTCTATGAGAGTATGAAGGAAAGTAAAACATAATAGCTTTCATTAGCAAATATCGTTATCGATACTTATTCAGAACTAGTCTAAATTACTTGAAGAACAACTAGCTTTCTTACTTGATATACAATTTCTACTCATTACCGCAAGCACGGCCCTATTAAGGGTACTGATCGCTCGTCACCATCATCACTTCACTGCTGCCAGACTCGCCATCACTCTCGTCTACTTTACGCTTTTTTGCCCATCTAAATTGAGATGCCACGATCACATTTCTCCTTCAAGCAGCTAAAGACCTTTTGTGTTTGGCCATTATGGAAAGTTGATTAATCAAGTACCTGATATTAGGAAAGTAAACAAAACCACTCATAGTGTAAATAATGTAAAACTGGCATGTATACACACTTCAGTGTTCTATTACCACATGGGTGGCTTTAAGATATATGTTTGCCAGACGTGTGAAGATAACGAAAAAATTGCAGTATTTTTGAAAAATCAATGCGCAAGACAATCATACATAGTCTGCTTTAGCAGACTATGCAGTTAGGGTGATGTAACCATCTATAAACCACTATATCTTTTTTATACATAAGAATTATTGCCAGAAACTTCTTGAGAACACGTACATGTTTGGCCATAGATAGAAGTAATATCTCAAATTTCGTTATCTGAAAGTTTATATGTCCATACCCATAGCGGATTCTCTCCTTAATTAGGTATATGTTCTGAATGGTGTTTTTCATTTTTTTTTTTTTCCCAAAAGACATCTGATTTCCTGGTTTCTATCTTCTCTGTTATTTTATGCAAATTTGCAGAAGAGGTTCTTTTTGCTCTTGCTGGTCAATTGGTAATATTACTCCATTGGGTAAAAGTTTTTGTGGTATTTCTAGACCTGCTGGTTACCACCCAATTTCCATATAGTCAGGTAGCCGAACTCTGTATATAGCTTAAAAAAATGGCTCGCAGCTGGTTTCATGTTAGAATAGTGCAACAAGTGTTTTTTAAGTGTCAAGGCATGGGGAAGTCTAGTTCAGCTTGTTGGACATTGTAAATGTGGATGGTACAGCCGCCATGACAGTTTCCAAGATGGCCGCCATCAGAATTTGTTTTACTCATACTGTAGGTTGTAATGGACAGAAATTTGTTATGTTTGTGGTAATTACACCATATTTCAACTGGAAAAACATGTTTATGTACTTTATTTTTGTTTTGGACCACAAAAGTTCGTATTATTGCCAGTTTTATGAGGAAAATGAAGAAAATGGGGTAAAAATGAAATGAGGGTAAATGATCTGAAAAATAAACTAAGCAGAACAATCACTACGTGTATTGAAGGAAACATTGAAGGAACAAACAAACATTTCACAAATGCCTACTGAATTTGAACAGTAAATGGATTTCTGCAAAGGCTTTTACATCCACATGCTTGTGTGCATCCGAGTCCATTATGTGTACATTTGCAACGTCGAGTTGCACAAACTGCTCGATATTTGCTTGTTGTGAGCTCCAAACAGAATGCAGTGATTGGCTTCCCAGTCATCAGTTGTGGCTGAAGCATCTCACTACCTTCTTTTACCACCAGTTCCCACTCACTTTCCTTAGGTGCAGAAAGATGCGGTTCAGCTTCCAAGGTTCTTCTCCACACTAGCGACTGATAATATGCGCGCCAGATTTGAAGAATCAAAGCATCACGGGTTGGAGGCAGATTCTCAATTGATTTGGTCAAGCCAAGAAATAGATCACACCTGACTTTCTGGATGGAGTTTTCTTGGCTATTGGGAACATACAGCTTGCAGACAAAGGACTCTGTATCAGCAATCACATTCTCATCTGGAAAGTCTTCCTTGCCGTGAGTTTTGTTGGAAAATAACCCATGCAGAGGGTTTCCCAATTCCAGCAAACTGACTTGTACTATCCGAACCTGTTACAGCATGAAATGTGACAAGTGATGCTCTCTGCGAATCTGTGATGTTGATGGAATGAACAGGAACAAAGTGTTGCTTTTTAGGCGTTCCGGCTGAGAGGCAAGAAGGAGAACAAGAACATCAGTGTCTCAGCTCACAACAATAGTTTGTGGGTATCCCTGTTCACTTGCATCCTTCACATGAAGAAGAATCCTAGTGTCCGCCTCTTCATGCTCAGCAGATGATGTCCACACTTTTGCAGGGTCCGTGAATCCTCCATTCAATACCAGCTCCACTCCTTCTTGATTGTGGAACTTGTTTGCTAACTCTAAGCATAGAAAATTAGCCAAGCTCGCTTTGTTTTCATCTACGGAGATGAATCTATCCCACTGCCCCATGGTCTGACTTCTTGTTTGCACATCTCGTCTGATTGCTTTCTTGCCTCGTACTCTCTAACTTCGAGCTGTTGACTTGATTGTTTTCTTCCTGTACTGGTCAAAGGCAAAGGCAAGGTCAACCCTAGAACAACTGTTGGAAAATACGTGACTGACATAATCGGCAACAGCATCGGCCCATTCGCCAAGAGTTTTAGCGTTCATCCTATTTCCTAGTGTCTGGACCATGGCCATTCCATCAATGACAGTGCATTTTTGTAATGGTTCAGGCGTAACATTATGTGGCAAGCCTTGCTGGAGAATCTTGCCAAGGTCTGCTTTGTTCCAAGTGTTCTGAGGTAGACGCAGTCTGCCATTAGGCATTGCCAGAGAAAGTGGCACTGCACAAATCTCTTGCTCCAACATTTTGTTCATGTCAATGTCTCTGCCTGCTTGCATTGCTGTCACCACACGCGTGAGTAGTTTTCTGTCAGCCTTTAGTGCAACAGTTTTTGCCTTTCCGACATTGACTTCCACAGTGTACATGCTCTCAAACGTTTTAAGATTCTTTGATTTGATTCTGTCGTGAAAACCTGTTGTCTTCTTAGTGAACCTGTTCTCCACAAACTCCGACACAATCTGCTTCCCTGTAACTTCAGCATGCAGAAGGTCATTTGTAACCACTTCACTTGCAATATCACCTGTTGTAATTGAGATCAGTTCTCGGGAATTGCGATCAAAAGGATTGTGAATCTCGAACTGGTCAATGAGCTTTTGCACATTATCTTGGTCTTGCTTCAATCTCTTGGAATCAAAATCTTAATGTACAAATTCATGCTCATCATGGTCTTCTTCATTGCCCGCTACATTGAACATCGTCTTAGTATCTCTGGTTAGCTGAGCTCTCTCATTGAAAGTTAGGCCCCATCTGTCACGGCCGGTGTCTGTTTTTGTAATCCCCATCAGCCCTCCAGCTACCTTGCCGGCGTTGTTAACATGTTCAATAGCCTGGTCTTCAGGTATTTTGTCGAACTTGTGCTTTGTTTCTTTTGTTACAAAGTCTCCTGCAATAAAGCCTCTGTGCACCTCTGGAGCAGTTTTGGGTAGCATATGCATATCAGCTAGGAAGACAGCTCTCCAGCGTGAGTAATAGAAATGATCAAATGCTCCAAACCAAGACAGCATTTCAGAAAATGATGTAAGGAACAGGCCCCAGTCTCCCTCACAAAGAGAGCGAGTGAACCTCAGGAGGATGGAGATCAACTTCATGTAGGTTCTCCAATAACAAAATCACTATACAGGACCTGCACCTCTTCAGTTTTTGACTAAAGATCTTCAAGGGAGGAATTGATTTCTCTGTCATCTTTGTTGGCAAAGGCATTTGAAACTCTCCCAATTCCACAAATACAAATTGACACTACGACTTCACAAATAAGACTCCGTATATTCCCGTTTCAAAAGCGGTCATCAGGTACACGTGTCATGTGACCAACCAATGAATATATACAAAAATAACAAATAAAAATAAATAACAAGACTATAACATAAAACCCCACAACTCAATAGCCATAATTAGATTTGATGAATAATAAAAGGTTTAAATAAGATATCAAAATAAGATATCTAAATAAGAAATTACAGAATTTAACATACAGCTAAACATACAAACATACAATCAAACTACCCCCAAATTCCAAGGTTATACGTTACATCAAACGATCACCAAACGCAACCGAAACACGACGATGAGCAAAGTTTGTAACAGGTCAACCACAGTCGAATCTGATTACTATTATTAGTAAACATAACAAAGTTACCAACACACTAAAAAACGGATTTTGACATAGAAAAATCTATTTTTGGGTGAGATAGCCATGTCGTCCTGATGGAAGTTCCTTCTGGCAGTGTCCTACGGTATAATATTTCTGCGAGTGATATTACAAGAGAATTACCATCAGGTATCAGGGGGTTCTAACTCCCGGAATGACTATTCAAAGATATCGTGTATAATCAGGGATGTATCCGTAGATAACCATAGATATCTGGCCCCCAAATAGACTTAACCCAGTCTAGCAATACAAAATTAAAGCAATTTCATCAATACGAGTTCACTACAAGTACAAGCTAGGTTTAAAAATCCATGCATTGCATTTTGTATATTAAGGGTTCTAATTCTTAACAATGTGAATTAGGAACCCCTACAAATTTTGTCAAATGTTTTTGAAAAATACCTCTTTTTGGAGAATGTATACACCAAGGTCTATCTTAATTCCAGAACCAACTTATACACGATGAAAAACATGGGAATTGACTCCAACATTGTGAGTTTATTGCAATTAGAAGCTAGAATATGAAAAAAGTTTAGAAATTGGCGGCCATTTTGAAAACTGTCATGGCGGCCATACTATCCATATCTATAATGTCCAACAAGTGAATTTATATTTATCTGTATCTAAACAATCTATTTAGACTTGTTGGACTATTCTAACATGCAATCAGCAGGGTGTTGCACATTTTCTGACTTTGGCTTCCTGACAAATAACCCCATTTCTAAAGCTTTTGAACTTCTTTTGGTAAAATGTCTAAATAGGTATGCTGAAAGTAATCATCTGTTTCCTACTATGAAATGTGTCTTTTGCAAAGGCCTTGGAGCATGTGATTTAATTTTTACAATTTCCAGTGCTGTACAAAAATCCCTTGACTGTGGTGTAGGGAATTTGTAAGATTGGCTTTGATTTTAGCTCTGCCTTTTTCTCTTAATCATGATCCCTTTGTTTAAAACTTAATAGATGAAACTAGTTTGGTCTTATCTTACAGCATTATTGGATTTTTAAGTAATATATTACAGATTAGTTGTTGGTGCGTGCCATAATTACTATTGTTGTGTAATATCTGGTGTTCCTCAGCGTAGGCTTCTTAGCTCATTACTTATCATGCTATTTATGCATGATATGTTGTTTGGTCTAGAAAAGAAGCTTGGCTGCATATGCAGATGACACTGCTCAAAACACAAAGTATTATTATAAGTAGGTTAAGGACAGTGGTTCTCAACATCCAGATCTTTATATTGACAGTGTCTCTTTAACTATATAAAACTCATTTAAAACTCTAGGTGTGATTATTGATTGCAAATTTACTTTTGAGAAGCACGTTCGGTTAGATTCTTCTTGAATTGCATAAAAAGTTGTTTTTAATTGCACAAAATTGACTATTGAGAAAGTCTCAAGATTTTCAGTGATCAGCTTATTCTTTCATTTGTTCCAACACAGATACAAACCTTCGCTATTTATAATAGGGTATTACTTTCGGCACAGCTGAAAAATGAGCCATGATAATTTTAGTGAGGGATAACTACCACATCCGCTAGTTAGCGGGTGGGGGGTGAGGTAGACAGGCTACCCCGCTCACTCACACCTCTCGGCTGAGTAACCACTTTACTTTTTGGCTCAGTAGAGGACGGACATGCTGTCCTTCTCTCCTGCAAAGATTGGCCTTTATGTTTTTCGTTTATTTTTATTTTTGGTTTTCTTGTGTGTTTTCATTTATCTTACATATATTTAAGTATATATATGTATGAATGGAAATATACATTGTTAGATACGTGTAACTTTAGTGCTGTTGACATCGTATCCAACTGCCTCCGCCGTAAGGTTGTTGTCCTTCGGCAGGTTCTCAACATTGCCGTGTGTTTGTTTCATCACAGAATTAAAGTTTATAACAGTTCAGCTCCCTTTTGAGGAATTATCTTACAAGGAAGGTGACTTATTCCCCGAATAGTGTATTTTGTGCAACAGAGCTTAAATTGTAATTGATTACAACATTCTCTTTTTTTTTTTTTTTTTTTTTTTTTTCTCAGGTAACAGTGACGTAGTACATATGTGGTAGCTTGTGAGCTGCCCTCATTACGAGGTAGCATTCACTGTCAACCTTCACCTTGATGTTCCTCCTTCGAGGGGAACTTCTCTCTCTCGCGAGAGAGAGAGTGATTTTTGTTACGCCTATGCTTTTTTCCCATAGAGCTGGGATAAAGCTTTACTTTGGCTATGTCCTCTTGTGGGAGAACTTCTCTCTCGTTTGCGAGAGAACATTTTTTACGTCTACGCTTTTTTCCCATAGAGCTGGGAGAAAGCTTGCCTTAGGCGATGTCCTCCTTTGGGAGGACTTTTCTCTCGTTCGCGGGAGAGAGTTTCTTACGCCTACGCTTTTCTCCCATAGAGCTGGGAGAAAGCTTGTTTTAGGCGATGTCCTTCTTCGGGAGGACTTCACTCTCGTTCGTGAGAGAGAGATTATTAAGCCTATGCTTTTTTCCCATAGAGCTGGGAGAAAGCTTTTCTTTGGCGATGTCCTCCTTCGGGAGGACTTCTCCCTCATTCGCGAGAGAGATATTTTACGCCTATGCTTTATTCCCATAGAGCTCGGAGAAAGCTTGTCTTAGGCGATCTCCTTTGGGAGAACTTCCCTTTCGTTTGTGAGAAATAACTTGTAGGAGCTTGCTGATCCACCAGGGGCGGTGGCAGAGCTTTCTCCGAAGCAGGTTATCCCTATGATTATGGTTCTCCTTCAGGAGCGAAGCGAGAGCCTTCTCTTAAGCGACTTTCTCCTTCGGGAGAACAAACCTCTTATGCGGAGGTGTTATCTTGAACCTGCTGGTTCTCCTTGACCCTTCGGGGTCTCGTTCAATCACCCTTTGGGCTGGCGTGATCGTTTGAGCCTTCGGGCTCTCGTCATGTTGATCCTGCTGGTTCTCATGACAGTAGGAGTCCTTCGGGACTCCGCTCGAAACCTTCGGGTTTCAGTTACGCTGAACCTTCGGGCTCTCGTAACGATGGTAACATTGAGGCTTCGGGAACATGTGCCATCAATCATGCCGACCTTTCGGGGTCTCGTGACAGAGGAACCTCAATTCCTCGTTACGCTGATCCTTCGGGGTCTCATAACATTAGTTATGCATAACCGTTGGGCTCTCGTATCTTTAGTCACTCTGACACTTTGGTGTTTTGTGACAGGGAAACTTCGGTTTCTCGTTGCGCTGACCCTTTGGGGTCCCGTAACATTAGTTACGCTGAACCCTTGGGCTCTCGTAACTTGGTCACTCTGACACTTCGGTGTTTTGTGACAGGGAAACTGCGGTTTCTCGTTGCGCTGACCCTCGTAACATTAGTTACGCTGAACCCTTGGGCTCTCGTAACTTTAGTCACTCCAACACTCCGTTGTGTTGTGACAGGGAAACTGCGGTTTTTCGTTACGCTAACCCTTCGGGGTCTCGTAACTTTAGTCACTGACACTTCGGTGGTTTGTGACAGGGAAACTTCGGTTTCTCGTTACGCTAACCCTTCGGGGTCTCGTAACATTAGTTACGCTGAACCCTTGGGCTCGTGTAACTTTAGTCACTGACACTTCGATGTTTTGTGACAGGGAAGCTTCGGTTTCTCGTTTGCGCTGATCCTCCAGGGTCTCACAACGCAGTTCACGCTGAACCTTTGGGTTCTCGTGACCATAGCCATACTTATATGGCAGAGTTTGCGGACTCTCGTGTTGACCGTTCCTGCTCACACAACACAGGCTATCGTGAACCTTCGAGTGGACGTAGTAGTGAGTACTCTCGCCACTCTGAGAGCTCTTACGCGCACGACCGGTTTGGCGTGCGTGGCCAAATTTACGCACACGACCGGTTTGGCGTGCATGACCAAATTGGCACGCACGATCAGATTAGCATGCACAGCCAAATTGGCGCGCACAACTGGATCGGCGTGCACGACCAAATTGGGTCGTACGTCCAGTCCAATTTGGCGCGTAGGACCAAATTGGCGCTCACAAACGATGTGGCGCGTACGACCATATTGGCACGCATGACCATTTTGGCACGCATGCACGACCATATTGGCGGGCGCGCACTACCATTTTGGCGCACACGATCGGATTGGAGCGCACGACCATAATGGCGCGCACACACTACCAACTTGGCACGCACGCAATCAGTTGAAGTGCGCGAACAACTCTTATGACAGAGTTTTTCAGACTCGTTGCACGAAGTGCTCACGAGTGAACAAGAGGTTTACTCTCATGACAGAGTCTTCAAAGTCTCGTCTCGTGAATTGTTCGCGCGCGCCCATCGTCATCAAGAGTTTTACTCTGATGACAGAGGGATGCCTGCTTCCTAAAGGTTTACGAATCTCTACAGGTAACGTATCACGATTCCTGGAAATTCCATCAGGAATTAACGACAGAGTTCCTGCGGGCTCTCGGCACAACATCCCTTAAGGTCGTGAGAAAGGAATTCACAAATAGATTCTAAACTCCTAGGTTCTCATCCGAATATCTGTTTCCGCGATCCAGAGTTTTCTGAAAACTCAATGGTCGACCCCCCATCCCCCCCCTCTACGAGATGGGTCTTCCAAAGGTGTGACTTTATACGTCACTCTACACTCCCAGTTGATTACTATATCAGCTAGCCTGGTTTCGCCAGCATCGATCCTTTCGTTTTCGAACGAAGCACCGTCATCTTTCCTCCACCTTCCTACTTCGAGTGGTTGGGTTAGCAGATGGAAATGAGTTGGGAATGAAAATGCTTTACATTGCAGTTCATTTCCCCTGGCAGGCCTTGCCTGAATTAGACGGTAGTTTTCTCAGTATCGAGAAAGCGTTCGATGGCAACCTCTTTAGGTAAGCGGTCGATGGCAATTATGTCTGGCCTTCTTGAAGCAAACCCCCACATATGAGACTTCACCCTTTTTCGGGAGACTCATTCCTGAGAAGTTTTTTTTGCAAAACTTCAATAGGTGTTAAAACTTCATGAAGGCTGTAAGCCTTCCCGGAGCATGCACTCTAGCTAAGACAAAACAGCGAGGTTATGGTCTTAAATTCGGTTCTACCGTTTGATGATGGCAGCCTCCCCCGTCATTGTACCCTGGGTATAACAACTTGCCTTTTTACACGACAGTCTTCCTAGACTTTCTATTCTTTCCCTACAGGGTTATTGTTTCAAACAATTAGTCCTGAACAAAAATTGTTAGCTGACGTTAAAAGAACGATAGCAACAGCGTGGGCATCTTTTCATTACGTTACGAACGTTTCAAACCCCGCCCACAGGTAAACAGACATCCGTTTCTGTGTAATGAACACTGGCTAGCCCCTCAAATAAAGAGAACATGTTTGAGAACATATTCGCTCTCATTCAAGAAAATATTACAGTTAGTCAACGATCAAAATTAATTTGGCAATAATGTTGCGATTCGTCGCACATACATTATTCCCACAATCGGATTCGTTGCAAATGTTTCCTGGAGGCAGAGGATACGCATGTGCTAGCGCAAATGGACAAGTACATATATGCGTGCAAGCGATATTTCTGCCAATAAGGGCTATATACATCTTCCAATTAGAACTCCGTTCTATTAAGTTGTATATTTATATCCCTTACTGAAACCAGGTTATTCAGTACATTACTTGGCTACTTTTCTGTAGCCAGACATACGGCATTTACGTTCTGCCTTCTTATAGGCATTTTTTCCTTTCTCCCGATCGGAAGTCTTAGTGTCCTACAAAGGCTTTGGCTGGAAACTTCTCAGAAGCATTTCTATTTCCTAGTAGGGAACATTTAATATAAATGCTAGTTTACCGATCGGAGACGGAGAAGTACGAACGTTTTTTGTCCTAAGAAGGAGAAACCTCTGTTACGAACGTTTCCAACGTTCTCCAACTGAGTTCCGGACACGACTTTTAAGTCGAATTACGCATGTATACTTGTCATGCGCACAGTTCGGTGTTACTACTCAGTAGTACACGTATGCTCTCTACCCACCCAACAATAGATTGAAGATACGTCTCAATCCCCTTTTGGGTTTGGTTGGATGCATTCGGTGATTACCGTAGTCTCTTGTCTGGAAAGCGATCTCTATGGAGATTCACAATTATAACATAAGCTGTACTGATTAACTGGTTTACCATTTGGTATCGGTCTTATTCGGCCAACCACACTGGATTAGTGGCAGTTGGAGGGAGAACAGGCTGTTCCTCTTCGTTGTAAGAACGTGCAATTGGTTATACCTCTCGACATCATCTCGAGGTATGTGTTTTGCTATGCACCCCCCCCCCACCGCTGGACAATCCGCAGATGATGGGGGCAGACGAGAGCTTCCGCAAAGAGGCCTGTCTTCCCGTCTTCCCTCTGGACCTGATGCTCTCTATAATTCATCAAAAGAGAGAGAGAGAGAGGGGGGGGGGGCGCATATGCCATACCATTCCATCCTCGTCTGTTGGTCCGATTCAGAAAGGTACTAACATTCACCTCTCTTAGAGAACCATCTAGCAGTACGAAGCCTTAGATGGACAGAGGACAACTAGTTGCCCCCATCTGCTCGCGTCATTCCTGGTATAGGAATGTGCTTGCAAAACCACCCTAGTGTCTTGGAATCATCTTGTATCCAACAAAGTCTTAACTTTGTGGGGTTCCCGACTGTGGTTATGCTCGCAGCGGCCCTGATCTTCAGGCTCCCACTCGACCGTTCCCCAGGACCTCAAACAAGATGTATTCCAAGATCGGTGGGGCGGCCTAGAGGTGTGCCTTGTTTTTTCCCCCATTCAGATTGGTGAAAAAGTCCTCAGCCAAGTCAGGATAAGCAGGATCTTATCAACGACTCCAATAGCTTCGCTATGGCATCCCGCAGAATGGTTCCCAACCTTCTGCAGCTCCTGACGGAGCTCTAATAGCTTTGCTATGGCAACCCGCAGAATGGGTCCCGAACCTGCTACAGCTCCTGACGGAGTTCCGTGGGATCTTCCTCCACGGCACGATCTTCCAAGTAGCCACATGCGAACACTTTCCTAAGCCGTAGCTTTGCTTCGACTTCTCACCTGGGACGATCCTAAACCACCCCTCTCAGAGAGGCCTTTCACAACAGGTTACGGAAAAGATGTCTAGGCACCTCAGACCCTTTTCAGCGTCGGTCTTCTAGGCGAAGTGTTCGGTCCTTTTTGACTGATGTCGTGGTAAGGGATTCTCTCCCATCGATACCTTTACTTATGCAAGTGTGAGATAACTTGTCCCCCGTTGGATCTCAACCTCTTCCCGGGAACGCGGTTCGGGTCCTTCAGTCTCTGAAGGCCCCTCTCTACAAACCGTAGGCCCAGCAGCAGATCGCTTCCTTACACGGAAGACGCCATTTCTACTCACTTGGGCTTTTGACCAAGAGAGTTAGTGTGTTGTACGATCCAACCTCTGATGTCTCCTACCCTAGGAGACGGGGAGAAGTAATCCTCAGCGGCGTCCCTGAGTGGATTGCCAAGACTCAAATTCGAGTGTGCTGTACCCTAGGTGCAGCCCATTTCGAATAAAGTGTCTTCGTTCGGTAACCGGTTATCCATCAACTGGGGATTTTCCGAAGTGAGGAGTCTGTGGGGTTACCTTAAAAGAACAATACCAGCTCGCGCCCGCGTGTCGGCACTGTTGACCAGCACCGGGAAGGTCAAGAGGAGGACCTCAAGGATTTCCTTCCCCTCTGGGATCGGAAGGCAATTGAGGTTAATCTTGATCTAGACTCTCCTCCATCCTAAGACCCAGAGCTCGTAACGTCACTGGCATTGCTACGTCCCTGGCTTTCAAGAAACTACTCTGTGGTACAGATACTTTAAGTGGGCATGTGGAAGCGTCAATCGACCTTCACGACCCACTACCTGCAAAGACGTAACCCACAAGAACATGGAGACCTTTTCCATTGGTCCTGTGGTGGTCGCAGAACAAATGGTCTAAACACCTCAGGCTCCTTGATGGACAAGTAGCAGAGGGTTGAGGGCTGAGGCTACCCGGATTAGTCTGGGGTGAATGAGTAAGAATGCCTGGCTCCTTTCTTCCTTTCACCTTCTCCCCTCTGGGGAAAAAAGCTCTGCAAGCCTCAGCATAGCTGACCTCACCTCACTGCAGGTAAGGCCCATTTCCCTTGTGCCTCCTAAGTATAGAAGAATACTTTGTTACGTCCCCAATACCTTTTAGAGGGAGGGTATTGGGTAAGTTTTTAAGAACAATAGGTTTTGTACTCGAGTTCCTATGTTAAAGACAAGCCACACTGTTAGTTCCACTCACACACAAAGCTTCTGGAGGCCGCTATCAGTGCAATACTTCATATCGGCACTTGATTTTAGCGAGGGTAGGGTCCCTTCTACTCTCGATCACAGATCGAAATAGAGAGGACCCCGGGTCATGACCAAGGCCAGTTGGTGAGGACTTCCTCCCTCCTAAGAGTTAAGTCACACTTTTATAAATAGCGAAGGTTTGTATCTGTGTCGGAACAAATAACAAATTTGGAAATAATTTGTATTTTTCCTAGCATACAAACCCGGAGCTATTTATACAAATTGGCCCGCCACCCTGTCCCCCGAGAAGTCCTGCCATAAAGCAAAGTGGTTACTCAGCCGAGAGGTGTGAGTGAGCGGGGTAGCCAGTCTACCCCACCCCCCACCTGCTATCTAGCGAATTGGGTAGATATCCCTCTCTAAAATTATCATGGCTCGTCTTTCAGCTGTGCCAAAAGTAATACCCTATTATAAATAGCTCCAGGTTTGTATGTTAGGAAAAATACAAATTATTTCCAAATTTGTTATTTTACTATGTTTTGAGCATTGTTTTCCTGTCTGGTCTTCAGATGCTGACTTTCATCTTGATTTTTCGGATAGAAACTTGGGGTCTTTTAAATTCCTTATTACTAATCTGGATGTTAACCTTTGGCACCATCTGTAAGTTAGTTGTTTATGCATGTTGCCTAAGATTTTTCTTAATTTAGACCATCCATTGCATTTAGATCTTCCCAGACTGTACCATCCTTTATGTAGTACAGTACTACAGTAGGTATGCTGTTGATTTTATTCATGCCTTCTCCATTTTGAGGGTACTGTCCGCTATGGTGCTTGACATAACAACTAAGTAATCGAAAATGGTTTTATTTTATCTATAAATGCAGAAACATGTCGTACATGCTCTCCAGAAGTTTCACCTAATTATTTTTACAAATAATGAAGACAATGCGGTCTTTAAATGATGACGTCATCCTTACTGCGTCGTCTGTATGACTTGAGTTATACAGAATCATCTTTGCATGCTCATTTTTGCATATATATAGCAATTATTTCACATGTTACGAAATTTCATACGTCTGCTAGAGATGGAAGGCATTGGTAGAGGGTAGGTGAACGAAAACTACGATCTACTAGAAGACCAGCCAGAGTTGCCAAAGACGTATAGAAGTTTTGATGCGCGTGTGTTTGTTTAATTGCAGTTTGTATATACATTGTGTTTTCACAACGTACTTGTGAATTTTATAGCAAGGCCAATGTTACCTAAGGTTAAAGAAAGAACAAAAAGTAATAAGAGAGCAATAATAAAGAACTAAGAAGAGAGGGAAACATGAAAAAGAGTACAATGCTGGAACATTCTAACTAAAACTCTGGCAACTCATGACACCCGGACACCAAGTGTATTAGTAAACATAGGGTTTAAATACCTCGTTCAGGGAGCTTTCATGTAGGAATAAAGAATAAAAGTACAAAGTTAGGTTATCATAATGTTATTTTGATTTTTCTAAGAAAAAAGCAAAAATTTATAGCAAATCTTAGGGAGCTCACTACTCAAAAACATACTTATTCACACTTCAGTACATTTTTATCGGTTATTTAGTTTTCAGTTTTAGAGAGAAACATATAATTGAAAAGAAGAATAAAAATCCCACAATTTTGTGTGACAGAATTTTGATTATCCTTTTTATCTTTTTTTCATGATTATTTTGTGTCAAGAAGAAAATTAATAAAAAAAATAATAAAAATAAGAAAAGGGAAAATAAAATAATCTCACACAGAATTATTCGGTTTTTAAAGAAGTTTTGATGGTATGATTTTCAATACAATTTGTGTCATAGTAGTGGAGAAAAATGTACCTAAATTTTTTTTTTGAAAATCAAGATTTTTGCTAATAAATCAAAAAGATTTTGATCAAATGATTTGAAATTTGTATATGATGAAGGTATTATATGTTTAAAACATATAGAAATGGTGAATTTTGAATAAATATAAAAAAATAATGCAGGACATAGCGGATGGTCCCCTTAAAGCACAATGATAGCCCAAACAGTATTCTTGGAGTTTTATTCTTACTTTGACCAGATTCTGGAATGATCTCCATAATGTGGCTGTTGAATTGGTGGAACTTCAGAAGTTCAAACTTTGCAATTACTTTTATATTGACCAGGTTGACATACGTCTCATTGTGTAGTTTATATGTTTTGTTACTGATCTTAAATATTTTATAATTTATATTTATTACATACTTATGTGTAATGTATTTGCTATTTCTATATTTCTTTTCCTAACCACTACTTTTATGAATAGAACTTACCTGGCAGTTATATATATATAGCTGAGTCTCCGACTGCGGCAGAATTTAATCGAAAATCGCGGCAACCGCCTTGTGGTGGTGTTGTGGTTAGATGGTTAACAACCCTTACAGGGTGGTACTTGGAATCATTCCCATTTTCTGTTCCTCAGATTATCTCTGCCGGCCGAATCGACAACATCGTTGGTCCGCCTTTCAGAGTTTTTCGGATCGCTTTCCCTTCATCGCCTTTTTGGACTTCGTTTTTGGTGAAGTACACTGTGTTGGGATTTGGCAATCGTGTTGTTTTTGTTTTTTGTCTTTTTTCCTTTATTATCATGAGTGAGAAAATTCTTTATCGTGTTTGTGCGAATGATATTTGCAAGGTGAGGTTGCCGAAACTTTCGGTTGACCCTCACACTATCTGTATGGGTTGCAGGGGGTTTGAATGTGCTTTAGATAATAAGTGCAAGGAATGCGAGGTTTTAAGTGATGATGATTGGTTAGCTATGCAGCGCTATGTGCGCAAACTTGAGATTGATAGTTAGAAGAGCTAAATCAAAGTCAAAGTCTGCTAGTGAGCCTAGCTTAGATTTATCTATTGACCCTTTGCTTGTAACCCCTTTGGAAGGTATTCCTTCCCCAAATGTAGTGACTCCTGCCCCTTCTACAGGACCTGTGCCTACGGATGACCCTGGGTATGCTAAATTAGCTGCTGAATTGGAGGCCATTAAAGCGCAGTTGGAGGCCTTTAAAGGTAAGGGTGTAGGTGAAATTAGTGCTTGTGAAAGTGCAGTGGAGGTGGCGACTGATCGAATCTGTCATACCCCTAGGTCTAGACCTCTACCAAGCTCCCAGGACCAAGGGAGAAGGTACGTCGAAATCCGAAAGGGGGTGAGAGGTGCTTATCCTCGGTCAGTCGTCGCCTCAGACAGTCCTGTTGCGATATCCCAGGCTGCTCTTGACCGCCGTAGGAAAGGCGTGTCGGATACGTTTGTGTCTTCGCCTGATCGTTCTCCCAGACGTAATTGGCGTTACGAATCAAGACCAATGAAGAGAGGGTGGAACCGGGACGTGCAGTCTCGCTTTCCCTCTCCCGGTTCGAGTAGCAGAGACCCTCATCCTTCGGAAGACGATTTCGATGTTCCTGTTAAAAGGGCGAAACAGAGAGTCCTTCGCCCAGTTAATCCTGCTAGACTCCCTGCTTCTTCTGCCAGCGCTCCCAGTCAAGCCGTACGACAACTGCCGTCTTCGGCACCGCGAGAGCCAGCGGAGGTTGCTAAAGCTTTCATGGTTGTTATGCAGGAACAACTTTCATCGTTAGTTAAAGCTTTCAGCCACCCTTCTCAGTCCGTCAGACGTAAGGACGTCTCTTTGCCTGTTAAGAGATATTCTTCTAAGAGAGATTTTAGTATCTCTCCCAAGAAACCTCTGCGCACTTCGTCGGCCGTACGACAACGTACACCCTCTTCATCGGCACGCTGCCAGGAATTTCCTTCCCCCCTCTCCCGGCGCCAGGACGATACTGCCTCTCGTTCTCGGCGCCGTGACGATTCCGTTTCCCTTTCGAAACGCCTGGACGTTACTGCCTCATTTCTTAGGAAACAGGATGAATGCAGTCTGCATTTTCAAGGCGACGGCAGCCTGCATCTTCAGGACGCTTCCGTTTCTCGTCATCGTGACGATACTGCCTCTCGTCATCGTGACGATACCGCTTCTCGTCATTGTGACGATACCGCTTCTCGCCGACTGGATGTTAGCGGCGCTCGGCGCCAGGATTCAAACGGCTCTCGCTGCCAGACTGCTGGCAGCCCAACTCTTCGGGATGTTATCCTTGAGCAGGACCTCGAAGATATTTCGGAAGAGGAAGAAAAACCTGCCGACTATTCTAGCGATTACAAGGTTCTTTCTCGCTCTCTTTTGGAACTTTATGGGGAGGAATTTCAACCTTCGGCCCCTCGTTCTCCTCAGTCTCAATTTACCAGGAAGAAAGCTACTAAGTCTTCGGCCTTCATCAAAATGAAACTTTCAATTTCGGCCAGGAAAGTTCTCGCTAAAGTGGATGATTGGATGAAGGAACGGAGACAAGCTGTCAAGACCACCTTTTCTTTTCCACCGTCTCGGCTTGCTTCCAAGGCTGGTATGTGGTATGAGACAGGGGAACCTTTGGGGTTAGGAGTGCCTTCCTCCTCCCAAGGTGACTTCTCGGCTCTTGTGGACTCAGCAAGAAGGCATGCTTTAAACTCTGCCAAGGTGATGTGGTCCATGTCGGAGCTTGATCACCTCGTCAAGGGAATTTTCAGGGTTTTCGAGGTTTTCAGCTTCCTGGACTGGTCTCTCGGGACTCTGGCCAGGAAGTCTGAACTCCTGGAGGACACGAAGGACCTGACGAGTATCATGTCCTGCATGGACAAAGCTCTAAGGGATGGAGTTAATGAATTGGCTTCCCTTTTCTCAGCAGGGGTCTTAAAGAAGAGGGCCCTTTTGTGCTCCTTCACCTCTAGATCTGTGACTGTTGCCCAGAAGTCGGAGCTACTTTACGCCCCTTTTTCACGTCATCTTTTTCCTGAAGCTCTGGTCAGAGATATCTCCCTTTCTCTGGCTCAGAAGGCTACTCAGGACCTTTTCTCTCGGTCGGCTAGAAAGACCTTACCTGTTGCTCCTGCTCCTCTGAAGAAGGAGGAGAAGAAGTTTCAACAGCCCTTTCGGGGCAGGATCTTCTCGAGAGCGGATTTTAGGGGGAGAAGACAAGAGTCAGGGCCAAGGACCAGCAGGGGTGCGTTTAGGCCCCGGTCCAAAAAATGAGATGGAAGTCCTCCAGACACCAGTAGGGGCAAGACTGTCTCGTTTTTGGCAGTCTTGGAAAAGGAGAGGGGCGGACACCTGGTCCCTCTCAGTCGTCAAGGAAGGTTACAAGATCCCCTTTTTAAAGAAACCACCTCTCTCAGACTCTCCCCTGGCCTTAGTGGCTCAGTACACCGACGCGGGGAAACGAGAGGCTCTTCTGGAGCTAGTCGACCAGATGTTGGTCAAGGGAGCAATAGAGCCAGTTCAAGACCTCGCCTCCCCAGGCTTTTACAATCACCTGTTTCTGGTTCCCAAGAACTCGGGTGGATGGAGACCAGTCCTAGATGTCAGCTCTCTGAACGCCTTCATGGAGAAAACAAAGTTCTCCATGGAGACGACTCAGTCAGTGCTGGCTGCAGTTCGTCCAGGAGACTGGATGGTTTCTCTCGACCTGCAGGACGCTTATTTTCACGTCCCCATTCATCCGTCTTCGAGGAGATATCTGAGGTTTGTGTTCCAGGGCAAGTGCTTCCAGTTCAGGGCACTTTGCTTCGGTCTCAGCACAGCTCCCCAAGTTTTCACCAGACTAATGGCGAATGTGGCAGGCTGGTTACACCAGGAGGGGATAAGGGTCTCCTTCTATCTAGACGACTGGCTGATCCGGTCACAGTCGAAAGAGAAATGTCTGGAGGACCTAATGAAAACTTATACGATCACTCAGGACCTGGGACTCATCGTCAACTGGGGGAAGTCTCAGACCGAGCCGAATCAGACTATTCTCTATTTGGGGATAGTTCTGAATTCAGTTCTTTTTCAGGCTTCTCCCTCCCAGGAGAGGCAGACCAGGTGCCTGGACAAAGACAAAGACTTTTTGAGGAAGCAGGAATGCTCAGCGAAGGCGAGGATGAGTCTGCTGGGAACTCTATCCTCCCTGGAGCAGTTTGTCCCTTTGGGGAGACTGCACCTAAGGCCTCTGCAACACTTCCTCGCAAAGGTTTGGAACAGAAAGATCCAGGAGGACACTTTTTCTTTTCCCATTCCGACAGAGATCAAGGATCTTTTAATGTGGTGGCTGGACCCAGCTCTGTTGGGAAAAGGGATCTCCTTGTTCAAGAAGAACCCCGACCTAGTGTTATTCTCAGACGCGTCCGAGTCAGGCTGGGGAGCAACACTAGGGAACAAAGAGGTCTCAGGTATTTGGGAAGGGAGTCAGGTCAGTTGGCATATCAACAGGAAGGAATTGATGGCCATTTTGTTAGGGCTCAAGGCCTTCAAAACCTCGGTGTCGGGAAAGACTGTGGAGATCAATTCCGACAACACCACAGCTCTCGCGTACATAAGGAAGCAAGGGGGAACTCACTCCCTCTCCCTGTTCTCAACTGCAAGAGAGCTTCTCCTCTGGGCGAACGAGAACGAGACCCAGCTGTTGACAAGGTTTGTTCAAGGGCAGAGAAACATCAGGGCAGACATGCTCAGCAGGAGGGGACAGGTCCTTCCTACAGAGTGGACTCTCAACCCTCATGTCTGTCGGAGCCTCTGGAAGTTGTGGGGCAGACCAGTAATAGACCTTTTCGCCTCCGGTCTAAACAAGAGGATCCCCAACTACTGCTCCCTAGTCCCGGACGGGGAAGCTGTTGCAGTGGACGCCTTCTTGATGGATTGGACGGGGCTGGACATGTATGCCTTTCCCCCGTTCAAGATCATCAATCTGGTTGTCAGGAAGTTCGCTCTCCTCGATTCGGGACGAATGATACTAGTGGCTCCATTCTGGCCTGCGAGGGAATGGTTCACCGAAGTGGTAGGGTTACTGATGGACTTTCCAAGAAGACTCCCGGCAAGTCCAGATCTTCTCAGACAACCCCACTTCGAGAGATTTCACCAAAACCCCCTCGCTCTCAATCTGACTGCCTTCAGACTGTCGAGAAGCTCGTTAGATCTCGAGGCTTTTCGGCACAAGCGGCGAAAGCTATTGCCAGGGCAAGGAGGATCTCTTCACAAAGAGTCTACTAGTCAAAGTGGGAGACCTTTAGAGCTTGGTGCAGGAGGCGCAAGGTTTCCTCGTCCTCTACCTCTCTAAGCCAGATTGCAGACTTTCTTTTGTACCTCAGGCAGGATGCTAAGCTGGCTGTATCTACCATTAAAGGATACAGGAGCATGCTCTCAACCGTCTTTAGGCATAGAGACTTAGAGTTATCTCAGAATAAGGACTTGCAGGACCTCATTAGGTCTTTTGAGACAACGAAGCAGGTGCACTTAAGACCCCCTTCTTTGAACCTGGATGTGGTGCTTAAGTTTTTGTGCTCCAGGAAGTTTGAGCCTATCTCGCAAGCTTCTCTGCGAGATGTGACTAAGAAAACCCTCTTCCTTTTGTCTCTAGCGACTGCCAGGAGAATCAGCGAGGTCCAGGCAATCGAGAAGCGTGTAGGCTTCACCCTAAATGGAGCGGTTTGTTCCTTGAGGTTCGACTTTCTCGCCAAGAATGAGAACCCTTCGAAACCCTGGCCTAGGACTTTTGAAGTCCCTAACCTCACGAATCTAGTAGGTCAGGAACAGGAAAGCCTCCTCTGCCCGGTTAGGGCTCTCAAGGCTTATTTGGCCCACACTAAGAGCATTAGGGGTGCTTCCAACTCCTTATGGTGTTCAGTGAAGGATCCTCAAAAACCCCTGTCAAAGAACGCTTTGTCCTTTTTCCTGAGGGAAACTATTAGGGAAGCCCACCTCTTTTGTGAGGAAAAAAACTTCGCCCTGTTAGAAGTACGGGCTCACGAAGTAAGGGCCATTGCTGCTTCGCTGGCATACCGGAAAAATATGTCAGTTAAGCAGATCATGGACGCAACGTTCTGGAGGAGCAACTCTGTCTTCGCTTCTCATTACCTCAGAGAGGTAAGAGTGGACTATGACAAGTGTTATACCTTGGGCCCATACGTAGCTGCGGCTTCTGTATTAGGCAAAGGAGTTACTACCCCCACTCAACCTTAGTTTATGTACTTGTATATGGGTTTGTGTTTTTTATGGTTGTCTGAGGTCCTCGTCCTGTGGTACGGTTCCCTCAGTCCAGATAGATAGTTTATATCTATTTCTGCAAGGTTAGATGGTTAGCTTTAGTAAGGTTGCAGGTTTTTTATATGGGAAGGTAGTTTTCTGAAGTCTAGTCAAGTTGTTGGTCCTACCCCTTTGACAGACTCGATTGAGTTGTTTGCAGCGTAGCAGGTCTACTCCTGGCTGAACACTCCTAAGGGAAAGCGACTCTAGAGGCAGTTACCTTTGAAGTCAGCTACCTTAGCAGGTAAGGAATTAAGGTGTTTGTTCTCCTACAACTCTTTTGTTGTTTCCCCAACTATGTTTTTCTGTCTGTTTCCCTCCTCCAAATGTGTGAATCAGCTATATATATATAACTGCCAGGTAAGTTCTATTCATAAAAATGGAGTTTTTATGATAAAACAAAGTTTTATGAATACTTACCTGGCAGTTATATATATATATATTAAAGCCCACCCACCTCCCATCAGGAGACAGGTCGGGCAAAGATAATCTGAGGAACAGAAAATGGGAATGATTCCAAGTACCACCCTGTAAGGGTTGTTAACCATCTAACCACACAACCACCACAAGGCGGTTGCCGCGATTTTCGATTAAATTCTGCCGCAGTCGGAGACTCAGCTATATATATATATAACTGCCAGGTAAGTATTCATAAAACTTTGTTTTATCATAAAAACTCCATTTTTAGCTCTCAGCTTTTCTAACAATGGTTGTGACTTGGCTAGTAATAATAATTATGATAACAATTAGTCAAGTCATGAAAGGGATCAGCAATAACTTCATAAGAGGATTTTTATGGTTTTTATTCCATGAAGAATGCTTTTGAGCCTCATTCACTTAATTTAGATGGTTTAACCAGAAATTTAATGCTTGGTGAATTTTTATGAGGAAAAAATATTTCTTAAGGCTAGTTCAGCAGTGTCAATCTCATTTAAGTAGTTTTGTATGAAGCTATAGTTTTGCTTGGCTATTATCTGGAAATTATATACTGTAATAATCAAATGCCAACTATTATATCAAGTATTGAAATTACTAGAATTATTATTATTAAAATTATTAAGATAGGTTTATTAGAATTATTGCTATTATGAATATTATTAAAACTATTAAGATGATTAGAGATAAGTATTATTAAAATTATAATAGTTATTAAAATTATTGTTATTATTATTAGAATTATTATTATTATTGAAATTGTTAAAATTATATTAAAAATGCCTGGACCTCCCTTGTCCTAGCTTGAGTGGAGAGGGGCCTTGGCCGCTGATCATATAGATATATGGTCAGTTTCTAAGGTATTGTCCTGCTAGCTAGAGCATTGTCACTGTCTGTCCCTTCCCTCTACCATTCATGAACAGTATGTAAACCTTTGCTGTTCTGTAATTCTTAGAGTGTAGAACTAAGTCATATATTTTCATAGATATTTTGAATTTTTATTACAGTAGATCCACTTATTAATGAAATAATTTTCCTTATAGGACTATCAGAATGACAACTACTGTTGGGAATGCCATCGTGAAGGTGTATTCATATGTTGTGAAATGTGTCCCAGAGTATTTCATCTTAAATGTGCTGGGATGGAAAAGGAGCCAGATGAGGACTGGGCATGTAGCGAATGTCATGCTGTCATGCAGGCAGAGAATATTGAAAACAGGTATGTTTATTGAGTTAATTTTTAGAGTGTATTATTATGGTATAAAGTATCAGAACTATAAATTGGGACCTCTTTTGCTTTGAAAAAGTAGTTTGTTCCTACGCATATTGTCCTTATAGATAAGGAAATGACAAGACGACAATTCCGTGGCCTTATGGTGCATTAAATACACACTTCATGTACAGTACAGTACAGTACTCTCGCAGCGCACTCTCCCCCTTACTGCGTGAGGTCATTGGCACGGTGCGGGCTTTCTGAAAAACAGGAACATGATCAACTTAAGATACAATCAGGCTTGGCAGTTATTAGGTTTCAAAGTATCTACATCATAGTTTTCTACAAAATCTTTTACATTTAATTGATGGACATGAATTACTGTATATTGCATTTATCTATTAAATTTCTACCAATCATGTTATTTGGTGAGTGTCCCAATGACTATGAATTCAGTATCTGAATGATTTTGCTATATATACTGGAAATTTGCATTTTTGACCTTCCCAAATGCTTCAATTATTACTTAGTTATACAGTAATCTGCAATTTAGTCCTTCAGTTCAGTAATGTGTAATTAAACTTCTCAAAATCATCGTACTTGAATGTGGAAATAGCTAAACCTGTGTCGATTTCAAATAAAAGTGGCTTATGATTCAATTGACAACTAACATAAGGTTGAACAGAAGTTTTGTTTGCTATACAATTTAAATCCAGTGACTCTTCATCATCGGATCCCTCTTCTTGGATTATAACTTCATGAGTCTTCTTCAAATGAGGTTTCATCATTTGCGGTATTCTTGTATTTTTTTTGGCTTGACCACTGGACACCCTGTCATGGGAGTTGCTCTTCACCTTGTGCTTGCACACTGATGCTACTTGGCCAGGCTTGCCACATTCATAACAAGTAGCATTTCTCAGACAACAGCCCTGTTCTGAATGGTTCATCTTGCCACAGACCTTATAGTTTTCTCTTCTTAGCCCATTAACACTTTGAACCTTCTACTTCAAGTATGCTGCTTCCAGATTGGATAAGGCTGCCAATAAATCACCCACTGTATTTTTGTGGTAATGAAAATGTGATAACTTTGCTTTGAAATATGGTTCACTCCGAGCAGCAAGTAACAATTTGTATTTAAGAAACTTCCTTGCTTCCAAAGTCACACAGTTTGGGTAACTTATTCAAATCCTTGAAAAATAATTTATATGTGTCTTCTTTCAATTTATTGGGGTCTTGAAATTCAGCCAAATATTTGACAATTGTCTTTTTAGGTTTGTACAGTAACTTCAGGGTAGTTTTCACTTTGGTAAGGGAGAGGGCTAATGCCGACCCAGGAACAATCAAGGCAATAATATCGTCAAAATATTGAGTTGGAATGTGAGTTAAAGTCAAGCTTACTTGATGAGATTCATCAGTAATCTCTTGAGCTTGGAAGGCAAAGGTCATTAATTCCAACCAGTTATCTAAGTTTTGTGACTGGCACAAGCTTTTGCAAACGGTCTTCCATTTTTTCATTAAGCCTGTAATTAAAAGTAAATGCTTGAAATCAACTGTGGAATTAATAATAGTAATGCAAAATTCAGTTAAACATTAAAACTTACTTAGACTAACTCGGTTATTGCCACTGAATTTCGGCAGCAGTTGCCTAAACTTGGGCTACTTGTGTAACGGAAGGCCATTTCATTCACAGATCCCATCCCGACTTCACCGACATACCTCTTTTGTGGGCTTAAGGTGGATTAGATACACACATCATGTGGAGTGCTCGCATATTTATTGTCTCTTCGCTGTGTTACAGATGATGTAATCTTTGACTCATAGTGTTACTGTTCTTATCAGTCGCCCTTTTTGTATACTGTTTACATCTTTCGTTCTTTTTGACCGGGGCCTGCAGCGTTACAAAGTATAAACATAGTAATGTCTCGCAATAGTAAAGTTTTGCTTTATCAGGGTTGTGCGTGGGTCAGTATTCCTACCCACCTGCTTGTCAGAGGCTCTTCACTCTTCTGCTGCCGTAATGAGTACAGACCTACTGCTGTGACCTAACCAAAGGCTTTGATCTTTTACCTTTCAGAAAGTGAATTCTGGCTCTTATGTATAATGGTTTTGAAGCAAAAGATTCGTATTTGCTGGGATGGGATGGATGCTGCAACCAGTTTATTGCTAAACTGTCTGTTGATCCACTCTCTCTGTGCTTCATGTAGGTGACATGGTTGTTAGCTATCATCCTGTATGCTGAGTGGAGATCATGGCCTCCTGTGCAGTGGCAGGCATATGCTTTAAAAGAGAAGAAGAAAGGTAATCTTTCTCTGGTGTCCATTTAGGCAACGCCCAGGAAGTCTGCTCTTTCTTTCACTCATCGAGTATGACTGCTACCGCGGCTTCTGTACATACACCCCTGGCTTTGTCCCTCCCAATGATGCCTTTGACTTATGGAATGCTTGAACCTCCTTAGGTCTGGCAGATAGTCTCTCTGTGTCTTTGTGAAGGGAGCTGGTAGCTGTGGCTACCTGGCCCCCGGTATCCCCACTGCCAATATATCCTGTGGTGATGCCTGTGATGAAGAATGTCTGTGATGTGACTCCAATCTCAGTGATCTCAGTGGTGATTCCCAGTTGATCCCCTAACCCAAAAGGACTTTGTTCCGATAAAAATACAAACTATTGTCCTTTACATAGGAGAGACAAGAGCCGAACTGGAATACACAAGAGTTAAAATTATATGACTAGCTGTAAACAAGTGGTCGGTAATTACTGACCGGGAGCGGGGATGCTTGTAGAGATATGGAAATGTGTGGGGGGAGGTTGTAGAATCATAATTGTGCCATCTTTATGAGTGTGAAGGAGATGGTTCCTCACCTCTTGTGCCAGACCTGCAGAGGACACTACTGCTGTCAGGATTGTCCTTATAACGAGCGTTTTGAGTGGTCACCCTCCCAGTGGGTGTTGTATGGCAGGAGGAGGAAAAAAAAGTCGAAAAGGAATTCTTCTGATTCCTGGTACGCTACCCTTTAATCCTTTCCTGTCAAAAGAAACTGTTCAGTTAAGAGTGGTGGCTCTTTAACTCTAGGACAAAATTTAGGTCAATAAGACTTAACTGTTTCTCATAGCGAAACATGAGGGGTAGAGCTATCCTGGGGGGAGTCTAGTAGATTGATGACACCCTGCGTACTTTGTTGCCCTCCTTGCGACTACAAGGTCCTCCTTCCAAGGAGCGGTTAGTGGAGGTGTTCTCTTTGAAGGTACTGCAGGAGAATGTTGCTGCTCCTGTCAGAGATGTCATCGGCTTATCTCATTTAAGAGCAGACATGAGTGTGTCTCTCCTTTTTGGGCTCATGCCTCCAAAGCAGACCACCTCCACCTCTTGAGATTGCCAAAGGAAACAGGTCTCCTAAGTGCCCTTCCTCTAGAAAGCACGATTCTACGACAGCCTGTGATTTTGGCTCCTAAGTATCCCAACATGCAAGCATGTTCACCCTTAGTGAGCGTACTAGCTGTTCGGAGCATGTACTTGTTCCTCAGTGTGTACGCTAGCTGCCAGGGCAATCACAGAGGGAGAAGCGTACTCTCACCTGAGCGCATTCACAAGGTTGCTTGCTATCTTGTCTGATCCCTCCTTACCTAATCCTGAGGAGGTAACATGAGCTGCAACATGTGCTGATGTGCACTCAACCTCCTAGAGAGAGGGAACATGGGAGATACTTCACTCGCATCTCGCCAACTCGCGGTCAACCCAGACGTGCTTCATCCTCATTCGCATCGCCCAGATGTGCTCCAACAGATCAAGCCCCATTAAGCAGCGCTTTGCTGGTGTGCAAGATACCCTTAGAAATGACACAGGATCCTAGACTTGCACCTAGGACATGCACTGCTCAGTGTGATCATCAAGGAGATCCTCCTAGGGTGGAGGGTCTTTCCTCAGAAAGGACCAGGGCAAGTGTTCCCAACGTGCTCTCCCTCAGTTCAAGGACGTGGGAAAATTATTATTATTATTATTATTATTACTAGCCAAGCTACAACCCTAGTTGGAAAAGCAAGATGCTATAAGCCCAAGGGCTCCAACAGGGAAAAATAGCCCAGTGAGGAAAGGAAATAAGGAAATAAATAAATGATGAGAATAAATTAATAATATATCCTTCTAAAAACAGTAACAGTGTCAAAACAGATATGGCTTATATAAACTATTAACAACATCAAAAACAGATATCTCTTATATAAACAATAAAAAGACTCATGTCAGCCTGGTCAACATAAAAACATTTGCTCCAACTTTGAACTTTTAAAGTTCTACTGATTCAACTACTCGATTAGGAAGATAATTCCACAATTTGGTAACAGTTGGAATAAAACTTCTAGAATATTGTGTAGTATTGAGCCTCATGATGGAGAAAGCCTGGCTATGAGAATTAACTGCTTACCTAGTATTACAAACCGGATAGAATTGTCCAGGGAGATCTGAATGTAAAGGATGGTCAGAGTTATGAAAAATATTATGCAACATGCAAAATGAACTAATTGAACGACGGTGCCAAAGATTAATATCTAGATCAGGAATAAGAAATTTAATAGACCGTAAGTTTCTGTCCAACAGATTAAGATGAGAATCAGCAGCTGAAGACCAGACAGGAGATCAATACTCAAAACAAGGTAGAATGAAAGAATTAAAACACTTCTTCAGAATAGATTGATCACCGAAAATCTTGTAAGCCTTTCTCAATAAGCCAATTTTTTGTGCAATTGAAGAAGACACAGACCTAATGTGTTTCTCAAAAGTAAATTTGCTGTCGAGAATCACATCTAAAATCTTAAAAGAGTCGTACAAATCTAAAGAAACATTATCAATACTGAGATCCGGATGTTGAGGAGCCGCCGTCCTTGACCTACTTACAATCATACTTTGAGTTTTGTTAGGATTTAACTTCATACCCCATAATTTGCACCATGCACTAATTTTAGCTAAATCTCTTTTAAGGGATACACCAACCCCAGATCTACATTTAGGGGATGGAATTGATGCAAAGAGAGTAGCATCATCTGCATATGCAACAAGCTTGTTTTCTAGGCCAAACCACATGTCATGTGTATATAGTATGAAAAGTAATGGGCCAAGAACACTACCCTGTGGAACACCGGATATCACATTCCTATACTCACTATGGTGCCCATCAACAACAACTCTTTGAGATCTGTTACTTAAAAAATCAATAATAATGCTAAGAAACGACCCACCCACTCCCAACTGTTTCAGTTTGAAAACAAGGGCTTCATGATTAACATGGTCAAAGGCAGCACTAAAATCAAGGCCAATCATACGAACTTCCTGACCACAATCAAAGGATTTCTGTACAGTATTGGAGATTGTATGAAGGGCATCACATGCTCCAAGGCCTTTACGAAAACCAAATTGCAAACTAGGGAGTAGGTGATTACCTTCAGCAAACCTATTAAGACGTTCAAAAACTATAGATAATGTGGAAGTTATGGAAATTGGGCGGTAATCAGTGGGGCTTGAGCTACCACAAACACATTTACATAGAGGAGTAACATTACCAATTCTCCAACAAGTGCTAAAAGCTCCTCTTCTTGCTAACTTGTGCAAAATAACAGATAACTTTGGAGCTAAGAAATCTGCTGTCTTTATAAAAAACAAAGGAAAAATACCATTTGGGTCTACACCTCCATAAGCATCAAGGTCCATCAACAGAGCTTTAATCTCACGAGATCGAAAAGCTAAACTAGTTAGTTTAGCCTCAGGAAAACAGGAATGAGGAAGTTCAAGTTTTTCATTACTCTGTTTACTGTCAAAAACATCAGCCAAAAGGGTTGCCTTTTCCTTTGGACTGTGAGTGACTGAGCCATCTGGTTTAAGTAGAGGAGGAACCGTTGCATCTACACCAAAGAGTGCAGATTTAAGGGTAGACCACCATTTATGTTCCTGAATTGTACCAGAACAATCGTATGTTGGAGCAAATATTCCCATAAGAATACACTGTAATTTATATAATTCGTTCCACACCCCAAAAACCTATAATAAATCTTTAATGAATTACTACATTTAATTACACATAATAACATAACTGCATAATATGAAAGAAGGATGTAAAAAAGATAATTATAAAGAAATAATAAATAAAAAATGTGCTTTTATTGCCACTTTACCTTAGAGACAGGCCAACACAGGTGTAGGATTTGCTACGCCAGGAGGAGCCAGACGATCGGCGAGAAGGTAGACATGGTGTTAACATGTTCTTTGAATAAATACTCTCTCTCTCTCTCTCTCTCTCTCTCTCTCTCTCTCTCTCTCTCTCTCTCTCTCTCTCTCTCTCTCTCTCTCTCTCTCTCTCTCTCTCTTTTCTCTCTCTCTCTCTTCTCTCTTCTCTCTCTCTCTCTCTCTCTCTCTCTCTCTCTCTCTCTCTCTCTCTTCTCTCTCTCTTCTCTCTCTCTCTCTCTCTCTCTTCTCTCTCTCTCATCTCTCTCTCTCTCTCTGTTAGAGACGTCTATTAATTTTTTTCTGAGAGAGAGAGAGTGAGATTAAACTAAAGTGTGTTGTGTACATATGATTTTTAACAAGGTCAACGAGTAGAAAGACACTTAAATGTAACTAGAAAAGCAATATCAGCGAATCTGAATTCCAATATTAACTAAAACAAATATTGATACAAACACACTCGTGTGCGTATGCGCAAACACACACACATGCAGGCGACACGATCGGCGAGGAGGTAGAGATGGTGACTGCGATAACGTACAGTAATTTACTCTATGGAAACTTTAATCTAACTTAGCTTATTTATTATTTTTTATTTTTACATTTCATATTTTTTACATTTATGTTTCTTTTGATTTTTAATTTTCATCACTTTCAGTGACGAGTTACGGTACGTTATCACAGTCACCATCTCTACCTCCTCCCCGACCGTCTGTCTCTTACTGTGTAGCAATTCCAGCACCTATGTGTGTGTTTGTGCATACGCACACGAGTGTGTTTGTGCATATGCACACGAGTGTGTTGGTATCAATATTTGTTTTTAAATATTTAACTTAGCCGGTGAATATATAATAGCTGAGCCTCCGGCGGCTCGACAGAAAAACACACAAAAACTCGCGAGCGATCGCTATGAAGGTTGCGGGTGTGCCCACTAGCGCCAACTATCGGCCAGATACCGCATATACATGTAAACAGACCCAATTTTTTTCTGTCGGCCTTAACGACAAGACGTATCAATACTCGCTGTATAACCTGGAGTTTTCTCAACATATTTGGTGAAGTACTTCCTTTTGGTTTGAGCTTTCGCAGTGCAGGTGTTTTATCTTCAACTTAAATCTTGAACTCGTTTTTGGATAGATTTAATTTTTGATGACTTTGGATTGTTTTTTGGACTTTCTTTGACTTTTAAATGGCCGACCCTTCCCTTAGTACGGAAGTGTGTTTTAGGCTTTTAGCAATTATCTTATCACGTTATAAATTAATTATAGATTTTCCTCTATATATTTTATATCTCAACCGCCTTTATTAGGCCTCATCGATTAGCTTTCCATTTATAATAAACATCAAGATAAATTTTAATGATTTGTTTATATGCGACCTTTCCTATTCCTCCTCTAATCCGAGAGTAGGCGGTCCTAACTTGGAAACCGAAGTTAAACAACGTTGAGCCCTTTCAATCGTAAATAACTTTTACAGAGCAAATGATTTAAAACTTATTATATGAATATTTTTTAGTAGATATTTTATGAAAGATTTTCTTTGAATAGTCTTCGTACTGTTTCAAAGATGAACTAACGTTTAGTTTATTTATGCTACGCAGTTTGCGCTCTATCGTTACTATAGAGAGAGAGAGAATCACGGTTTCACTTTGCAGAAAGAGTAAATCGATTCTGACGTTTTGTTCATTCTTCTTTCAAACTTAAATGTTTTAAATACTGTTTTAAAGGAACTTGTTAATTGAAAAACCTTTCAGTTTTTTCCTTTGGTCAAATAACCTGTTTATTGACGAAAGGTAAGTGGGCTCTTCTCTTCGGTGCGAAATCAAGAGAGAGAGAGAGAGAGAGAGAGAGAGAGAGAGAGAGAGAGAGAGAGAAGAGAGAACGTTCCGATCTTTATTCTCGTCCCAAGCGAGTAACGTTGTTCTCGAGTCAGTTTTTTACTCTCGTCCCTAGTCTCTGTACGGGGAGAAAGGATAAAACGTTTTTAGTTTTTATTCTCGTCCCAAGGCACTGTACGGTGAGAGATTGAAAACGTAGTTTTGAATGAACTAGTGTTTAGTCTCCTTCCCAGCCACTGATCTTTTTATCTTAATATATGTTTACTGTTTTTTTGCTTGTATTAATGTTCTTACATTATACGACTGATTTCGCAATTATAACCTTTTGATGAGGGTAGAATTGCGTGCTTCAGGTAGAAATCAGTTTTATTCATACCTAATGTGAATTGTTGAAAAATTCGATTTCAGTGAAGTAAGTGCAAAACAGAAAATCGTAGTGATAAAGTGATAATTGCGCAAAGTGTTATCAGTGTTGCGACCGAGGGTTCGTCTGTTCGTGCCTGTCGTTCGCCTAGTCCGAGACCTCTTGCAAGCTCCCAAGCCCAGGGGAGAAGTAATGTCGTACGACTTATGGGTTCGAGAGGACTTGATCAGCGAACAGACGTTCCCTCTATGGTTTCAGGCGTGTCTCATCAACACCGCCCCTACCATAAGACGAGCGAGACGATTTTCTCCTCGTCATCCGAAGGCTTTTCGCATAAGAAACCGTGGAACAAGGTTTCGAGGCCCTTTAAGCGAAAGTCAGTCCTTTCAGGACAGGTCCAGGGTCCTAGTTGTAGCCATTAGGACAGCTCTGACCCTATGCAGTCATCGGAAGACTGCTTGCCGCCTAAACAAAAGCGTAACACAGGCTCCGAGAGTCTTTTTGTAGGCAAGGTTTTGCAGTCACAGACGTTACCCTCGTCTCTTACCGCAACCATTCCCGTTGATCCTAAATGGGTTGTACGGCAAGACATGCAGAATAAGCTTGCCTCTCTTATGGAGGACTATTCTGTTGAGCAGGTTCACGATGATCCTCGCCGCTTAGCTGATCGAGATCTTGGCCGTCAGCCGCCCAAACGAGCCTTTGTTCGTCCTGTTGACATTGACGTTACAAAGTCACGTCAATCGTGTTTTGTAGAGCCTCTCTCGATGCAGTCCCGTGTTGACTCTCAGCCGCTTGTGGACGTTCAGCCGCTGCCGCTTGCTCTTGTTGACGTTCAGGACGTTCACCAACCAGCATAGTTGACTTGTTTTGACGTTGAGCGTCAAGCACCGCAGTCAAAAGTTGTTTTGACTGCTCAGTCTAAGCAGTCAAGGCAGTCTCGAGTTGACGTCGAACGTCCTCCCGCACCTGTTGTTGTTACTGGTCAGTCCTTTAAGCAGTTACATGACATAGCGTCCTTGACTGATACTGTTTCTTTTTTGCGTGTGGACTCTGCTTGTCAAGCATTGCCACCACGGCAGGTCTCTCCCTTGCTTGAGACTCAGCTATTGTCGGACAAGGTTCCTTCAGATGAGGAAGTTGCTGATCCCCCTCCTACTGATATTCCCTTGAGGACTCTGTCAGACGGAGAGGAGCCTAAAGCTGCTCAGCCCTCTATGGACTTTAAATAAATCATGCTGATTTTTAAGGATCTTTGTCCGGATCTTTTTGTAACTGCTGCTCCTCGTTCGCCTAAACGTCAGAGTTTACACTAGGCCTAGCTACTTCGAAGCCGTTGTTTTATAAGCTAGTGCTCTCTCGCTCTTCTAAGAGAGCTTTACGTTTGCTAGGCAACTGGTTAATCACCAGGAGGAGTTTGGGGGAGACAGCCTTTGCTTTCCCTACTTTTAAGCTGGCTTATAGAGCGAGAGTCTGATATGACACGGGAGAAGTTCTCGGCTTGGGAGTTCCTGCCTCTGCCCAGATAGACTTCTCAAACCTCATAGACTCTCCCTGGCGCCTGGCCATGAGACGCTCCAAGATTTTATGGTCGACTTCAGAGCTAGACCATCTCCTGTTAAGAGTTTTTTCGAGCGTTTGAAGTTTTGCTGTACAATTATGTCATGCATAAACAAGGCTTTCAGGGATGGCTCCAATGATCCGACAGCCACGTTCTCTGCAGGAACAAGTCCCTCAGGGATGGCTCCAATGATCTGGCAGCCATGTTCACTGCAGGAGTACGTAAGAGGCAAGTGCGCTCAATGTGTTCATTGTCAAGACAAACTTCACGATGAAGTCTACCAGGCTGTCTTGACAGCATTAATGGAAGGCGACTGGATGGTCTCTCTCGACCTTCAGGAGGCATACTTCCACATTCCTATACACCCGGATTCCCAACCGTTTCTGAGGTTTGTTTACAGGAATGTGGGGGTACCAGTTTCGAGCCCTGTGCTTTGGCCTCAGTCCTGCTCCTCTCGTGTTTACGAGGCTCATGAGGAATGTGGCAAAATCCCTCCATCTATCGGGGATCCGAGCCTCCCTGTACTTGGACGACTGGCTTCTCAGAGCATCGTCCAGTCTTCGCTGTCTGCAGGATCTACATTGGACGTTGAGTCTGGCCAGGGAGTTGGGACTTTTGGTCAACCTAAAAGTCCCAACTGATCCCATCCCAGATTATTCTATATTTGGGTATGGAGATTCGCAGTCCAGTTTTTTCGGGCTTTTCCGTCTGCCACCCGAATAGAACAAGCCCTGCTCGAAGTCCAACTAATGCTGAAAAGAGAACGTTTGTTCAGTCAGGAGTTGGAACAGTCTCGTAGGGACTCTCTCATCCCTGGAGCAGTTTGTCTCACTAGGGAGACTACACCTGCCTCTCCGGTTCCATCTAGCCTCTCACTGGAACTAGGACAAGACGTTAGAGACGGTATCATTCCCAGTCTCCGAACCAGTAAAGGCATGCCTGAAATGGTGGGACAGCAATATCAGTCTGAGAGAGGAACTATCCCTAGCAGTCAAGAACCCAAACCACGTGTTGTTCTCAGACGCGTCGGATTTGGGTTGGGGTGCGACCCTGGACGGTCGGGAATGCTCGGGTCTGTGGACCTCAAGTCAGAAGAGCTTGCACATCAACGGCAAGGAGCTATTAGCAGTCCACTTGGCCTTGATGATATTCGAAAGCTTCTTCGAAACTAAGTGGTAGAGGTCAACTCAGACAACACCACAGCTTTGGTGTACATCTCCAAGCAAGGAGGCACACACTCCTTCACGCTGCTCGAGATCGCAAGGGACCTTCTCTTATGGTCAAGAAATCGAGGCATCTCCCTGTTGACGAGATTCATCCAGGGGGACTTGAACGTCTTGGCAGACTGTCTCAGTCGGAGGGGTCAGGTGATACCCACGGAATGGACCCTCCACAAGGACGTGGGCAAGAGTCTTTGGGCTACTTGGGGTCAACCCACCATAGACCTCTTTGCCTCCTCGTTGACCAAAAGGTTACCAATCTATTGCTCTCCAGTCCTAGATACAGAAGCAATCCACATAGACGCGTTTCTACTGGATTGGTCTCTTCTGGACTTATATGCATTCCCACCATTCAAGATAGTCAACAAGGAACTGCAGAAGTTCGCCTCTCACGAAGGGACAAGGTTGACGTTGGTTGCTACCCTCTGGCCCGCGAGAGAGTGGTTCACCGAGGTACTTCAATGGCTGGTAGACTTTCCAAGAAGTCTTCCTCTAAGGGTAGATCTGTTACGTCAGCCCCACGTAAAGAATGTCCATCAAAGCCTCCCCGCTCTTCGTCTGACTTCCTTCAGACTATCGAAAGACTCTCAAGAGCTCGAGGCTTTTCGAAGGAGGCAGCCAGTGCGATTGCAAGAGCGAGGAGAGCTTCTACCATTAGAGTATACCAGTCGAAGTAGGAAGTCTTTCGAGACTGGTGCAAGTCAGCATGTGTGTCCTCGTCCAGTACCTCTGTAGCCCAAATCGCAGATTTTCTTTTACATCTGAGAAAGGTTCGCTCCCTTTCAGCTCCCACGATTAAGGGCTACAGGAGCATGTTGGCTTCGGTCTTTCGACATAGAGGCTTAGATCTTTCCAACAATAAAGATCTCCAAGATCTCCTTAAGTCTTTCGAGACCTCTAAGGAACGTCGTTTGGCAACTCCTGGAGGGAACTTAGACGTGGTCCTAAGGTTCCTCATGTCAGACAGGTTTGAGCCATTACATTCAGCCTCCCTGAAGGATCTCACCCTCAAGACACTTTTCCTAGTGTGCTTGGCTTCGGCTAAAAGGGTCAGTGAACTTCATGCCTTCAGTAAGAACATCGGCTTTTCTACAGAAAAAGCCACTTGTTCACTTCAACTTGGTTTCCTGGCCAAAAATGAACTGCCTTCTCGTCCTTGGCCTAAATCTTTTGATATTCCTTGCTTATCAGAGATCGTAGGCAACGAACTGGAAAGAGTATTATGTCCTGTTAGAGCTCTTAAGTTCTATTTAGCTCGTACTAAGTCATTACGAGGTAAATCTGAGGCATTATGGTGCTCAGTTAAGAAACCATCATTGCCTATGTCAAAGAATGCTTTGTCATATTTTATCAGATTTTTAATACGAGAAGCTCATTCTCACTTGAATGAGAAAGACCGATGTTTGCTTAAGGTTAAGACGCACGAAGTTAGAGCTATAGCAACCTCCGTGGCCTTCAAGCAAAATAAATCTCTGCAAAGTATTATGGACGCGACTTTTTGGAGAAGCAAGTCAGTGTTCGCGTCATTTTACTTAAAAGATGTCCAGACTCTTACGAGGACTGCTACACGCTGGGTCCATTCGTTGCAGCGAGTGCAGTAGTGGGTGAGGGTTCTACCACTACATTACCCTAATTCCAATATCCTTTTTAATCTGTCTCTTAAAATGTTTTTAATATTGTTTTTTGGGTTGTACGGAAGGCTAAGAAGCCTTTCGCATCCTGGTTGATTTGGCGAGTGGTCAAAGTCATTTCTTGAGAGCGCCCAGATTAGGGGTTTGATGAGGTCCTGTTGTATGGGTTGCAGCCCTTAATACTTCAGCTCCTGGGAGTCTTTCAGCATCCTAAGAGGATCGCTGGGCTTCGTGAGGAAGACAGACTAATAAGGCAGAGTAATCGTCTAAGTCAACGTCCTTACCAGGTACCTTTATATATTTGGGTTTTGTTATGATATAACTGTCAAAAACTCTAAGCATATACGCTGTAAACTTAATTAACTCTGGTCTCTACCCACCACCATGGGTGTGAATCAGCTATTATATATTCACCGGCTAAGTTAAATATTTAAAAATTATATTTTAATTATAAAATAAATTTTGGAATATACTTACCCGGTGAATATATAAATTAAAGGCCCCCCCTTCCTCCCCGATAGAGACCCAGCGGGATGAGAAAAATTGGGTCTGTTTACATGTATATGCGGTATCTGGCCGATAGTTGGCGCTAGTGGGCACACCCGCAACCTTCATAGCGATCGCTCGCGAGTTTTTGTGTGTTTTTCTGTCGAGCCGCCGGAGGCTCAGCTATTATATATTCACCGGGTAAGTATATTCAAAAATTTATTTTATAATTTAAATATCATTTTAGTTAATAAAGGAATTCAGATTTGCTGTTATTACTTTCTTAGTTACATTTAATTGTTTTTCAACTTGTTGACGCTGTTAAAAATCATATGTACTCTAAACACATTTTTGTGTAATCTCTCTCTCTCTCTCTCTCTCTCTCTCTCTCTCTCTCTCTCTCGGAAAAAAATAATAGACGTCTCTAACACTATAACAGCGAAGAAGAGCAAGAGAGAGAGAGAGAGAGAGAGATTTTATTTAAAGAACATGTTAATGCTATGTTTAGAGAGAAACAGAAAAAGAGAGAGGACTTTTTCCTTGCTTCACTTTTTTCTTTCTTTCTGTTCATCATGCTGGCCCTTCTCACAAATGATCGTTGCCAACAATCTCTTTGTCCTTTATCCCTATCAACAAAAGGCGTTCTATCTCTTTCAGGGTATTGCTACGATGTCTTGTAATAATGGTGATCCCCTTCGATGGTTTATCTGCTTTAATGGCTGACTTCTGCTTGATGATCGTCGAGATCATAGGCCTATTCCGGCCATATTGTTTAGCCATATCACTCACATGCACACTGCTCTCATGTTTTTCTATAATTTCTTGCTTCAATTCTACTGAAAGAATTGCCTTCTTCCTTTTCTCACCACTACCTGTACTGAAACTTAGCTTTTTAGGGACCATGATCATAGGTAAAATAAAAAAAGAAAAGTGAGATAAGGAAGAAAATAAGCACTGTTAATAACAGACCAAACAGAGGACAACACACGATACACAGAAGAACAGAGAACAGAGCACTCGACGCTCAATGGCGTCCCTCTTACGTGGTGCCATCTACCGGCGTAAACAAGATCTATATCGGATGTTGGAGCATTACTTCGAGTGTCGAGACAAATTTGATGGAATTTTACTTCGGATGTTGGAACAATCGTATGTAGAGGTTCCACGTACTTTTTAAAAAAATTTATTTGTAATAATTATATATTTTAGATTTAGCTTTCATTTACTTTTTTGGAAGAATAGAATATTCTTTAAAGTTTTTTTTAATAGTAAAAGATTGTGAATTGCTTCGTAAATGAATTTTTTTGTGACCTCGGGTCGAGGCCGACCTATCAATACCTAATTAAGGTGGTCAAATAACAATACCTATCCAGGATAGAGATCTAGCTAAAATTAGTGCATGGTGCAAATTATGGGGTATGAAGTTGAATCCTAACAAAACTCAGGTATGATTTTAAGTAGGTCAAGGACAGGAGCTCCTCAACCATCAGATCTCAGTATTGACAATGTTTCTTTAACTCTGTGTGACTTGAAATTTTAGGTGTGATTCTCGATAACACATTAGGCCTGTGTCTTCTTCAGTTGCACAAAAAATTGAATAATTAAGAAAGTCTTTTCAAGATTTTTGGTGATCAATCAGTTGTGAAGTGTTTTAATTCTTTCATTCTACCTTTTTTTGTGTATTGTTTTCCTGTCTGGTCTTCAGCTGCTGATTCCTCTCCTAATTTGTTGGACAGGAACGTACGATCTATTAAATTTCTTATTCCTGATCTATATATTAATCTCTGGCACCGTCCTTCAATTATTTCATCGCGCATGTTGCATAAGATTTTTCATAATTCTGATCATCGTTTACATACAGATTTTCTTGGACAGTTCCATCCTGTTCGTTATACTAGGTATGTATTTAATTCTAATAGTCAGGCCTTCTCCATCATGAGGCTCAATACTACATTGTATTCTAGAGGTTTCATTCCAGCTCTGACAAGAGTGGAATGATCATCCTAATCGGGTAGTTGAATCTGTAGAACTTTTAAAGTTCAAACTTGCAGCAAATGTTTTTATGTTGAACTAACTGACATAAGACTTTTTATAGTTGATATATGAAATATCTGTTTTGATGTTGTTACTGTTTTTAAGATATTTTTTTTTCATTGTTAGTAATTTCTCATATCGTTTATTTCCTTATTTCTTTTTCTCACTGGTGTATTTTTCCTTGTTGAAGCCCTTGCACTTATAGCAGCTTGCTTTTCCAACTAGGGTTGTAGTTTAGCTAGTAGTAAAAATAATAATACTAGTGTGAGGTCTTACCCTCCCATACGCTCCCCTTGCTAACTATCTGTGGGTAGTTACACCTTGCTTAAGTCTTATGGCTGGTTTCAGCATTAGCCACTAGCCAAAATATATCTCAACTCCACTGTAAATAGCTCAAGGTTTGTATAGTTAGGAAGAATACAAATTGTTTCCAAATTTGTAATTTTTATTGCACGACCTTAAGGCAATTAAAGAATGAAATGGAAATTTTCTCTTATGATATCCTCTCTTTCCTTTCCATGAGCAATCAGTCAGATTAGTTCCTTGACACCTAAACAACCATAGGTCTGTAAGTTAACCTATTTGAGCTCCCGGATTTGCTATCTAGGATTTGCAAGAAATATATGAATTGGCTTTGGTTTGGATTAAAAAAATATTTTATATACCGTATATTTCCGCGTATAAGGCGACCTTTATATAAGACGAGGTACAAAATTAGAGCCAATTTTTATGAATTTATCTCATATCGGTAGTATAAGATGACTGCCCAATCATAAAACCATCTGTGTATAGCCTAGGCTAGCTTTTGCAACACCAGGTATCTTATGAAATATAGGTTAAGTAAAGATGAGGATATTACTTACTATGTCCTTATAAATTCAAAATAAATAAAATAACAAAGCAAATCCTTTATTGTTTTCCTAGAACATACGTTACTTAGCCTGCATTGTTTTGTTTACGCTTATCAGCTGCTCACATACGAAATGCCCGTTCCTCCTCTTTTTCTTCTTCTTCTTTTATGTTCTTTGATGTTCTTTGCGAGTTTATTATAAAAGCATGGGATAATGTAAAGGTGGAAAGTGTCATAAAATAATTTTAAAAATGCGGGATCTCAAATGCCATGGATGGCAGTGAGGACAATTTATTGTACGAACGCAAAAACGAAGCCAAAGTCGACGCACCGGAACAGGACTGGAATCCTTACGATGATGGCTTATACGGTAAATCTCATGATATGTTCGAACAGTTTTTCGAAACAGACAGTGATAACTGTGAGGAGTTTTATGGGTTTTAGATATGTACATGTCGTAGGTTTGATGTTTAATATTGATTGGAAATAAAGTTTTACAATTTTTTAAGTTTTAAATGCAATACTGTAACGTCCCGTAACTTTTATTGAGAAATGAAGGTTGTACCATTTGTAATCCAAAATTGTTATTTACAGCTAAAAATAATAATTTTTAGATAAATAGATAGTATGATATCCTATATGTTATTACTATCGTAATTAACACTAGCATTAAAATTACTGAGAGGTTAGCGAGAGAAAAAGTTGCTAACAATGCAACCAATACTCGATGTTGACATTTTCTCAGCTGTGCTCGTATGGTTAAAAGTTTGAATTATTTTTCGAATTTATCATTTATACCATTTTTGTAGATATGCCAATAATACATACAGTAAAAATGGTTTTATTACTTTCATTATACATTTATATATTAATGTAAATCATTTCATGTGTGTCGATGGTTATTGCACCTCAACCTAGGCAAGCCTACTGAGAGACCTGTCGTAGAATTCAAGGTGTGATTTTTATAACGTTAGTATAAGACGACCCCCCATTTTTAATGGTTACATTTTGGAATATAGGGTTGTCTTATACGCGGAAATATACGGTATATGTACATATATACATTTTTCTGCAGTCAATTAAAGGCTTTTCTGAGATATATATTTGTTTCAGATCCAGAGCTATGCAACTTATATCTGTGGAACAGCTTTGCACACTTCTGAAATTTGCTCTAAATCGTTTAAAGACGATGCCAGGGGTAAGTTTGTGGTGAATATGCTAATTTTGGCAAATTTTTAAATTGTTTTCATGTGCCATTTTGTGTGGTTGTAGATTACTTAAGGGGTAAAAAGCATGGATATGTTTTATTTTCAGATCAATTTTTAAGGTTTATCTGTTTGATATAAATGGCATCGTCAAATGATAGCTTTCTTGTCTTTGGCATTCTATATCAATTCTTATTAAAAGGTCTAAATAACAAAGACAGATATATAAAAAAGGAAAAGTAAATTGTTTTCTAAAAGTAAGGTCCTTTGCTGAGTTGTGAACATTATTGGTAAAATGCAGAAGAGAACAATAAGGAGAGTAGAAATTGGGGAAAAAATAGGTAAATCCCAAAGTATTGTCAGGATTTATTAAATGTTTATCAAAGCTCATGCTATATAAATGAAGAAACTCAGATTGAAAGTTATGAGACCAACCATAAAAAGTTATCGTGTGATCAGCCTTAGTGACCCTATTCCTTTTAACTTGTAAGAGGTTACATTTATGTAAACTAGATCTACTCCCTCAGGTTACACTTGATTTTTTTTATTGGCTTAACAAATGGCAAATAATCTCAAAAAAAGAAAAAAAAAAAAAACATTTGAAATGCTCACTTACCACTTTATGGTCCCAAATCAGAATTGTTCCAACACGAATACTTACCTCGAACTACTTTATTAGGAGTTACCTGTAATCTCCTCTCTACCAACCAGAGTTTTGTGTAGGGTACCCTCAATCCCGTTTTCTATGGAGGCCTACCCCGGCATTAAAGAATGTGCCCCGAGGGTAGGCTTAGCGCTAGGTCGATGTCCGCTTGGGTCGAAATCGCCAGTAAGTTCTCTGGTCGCGACGTGTCACCACGTCGCTCTCGTTCTCTATCGATCTTTTGTGTGCGTTGTGTGTGTCCCACGTGTCTCCCGCGTGGTAACTTGTGTTCCTGTGTACTGATCCCTGGTGTTCCTGTGTGTTCACCTTCCACCCTTGTGCTTCCCCCGTGTATTCCTTGATTCCCTGAGTTCCTGTGTCTTGCGTTTGTGCATTATGGAGCAAATCCGCCGTTGTCCTGGGCCTAGAGCCGGTAAATCGTGTGGAGCGTTCCTCTCCAAGCCTGAAGTGGACCCTCACTCCCTTTGCTCCTCCTGTAGGGGAAAGGTTTGTTCGTCATAGGATACGTGCCCCGAGTGTGTAGGTTGGAGTGATATCCAGTGGGTACGTTACGGAACAAAGAAGAGAAAATCGTCGAAACGTTCACCCAGGAAGGCTAGTGTTACTTCGCCGCTACCGTCACCCAGTGAACGGTCCGACGGGGCCTCTGTTTCGCCGTCCCCTACCCAGAGTAGGGGCCGAGGTAAGTCCATCGTGGAAAAAGAACCGAGCGATCTTCCCCAAGAATCTAGTGAATGTGCAGTGGGGATTGCGGGTCCTTCTCGGGCTAGTGAAGAGCCCAGCAGTGCGTCTGGAGACTCGGCCCTTGTGCTTGGGGGGCACATGTCCTCCGATGACCCCTTGTGGGGTAGTAACGTTGTGTCTGTGTCTTCGCCCCCTTCGTGGGCCTGTGTTTCAGGGTCTTCGGCAGGCGGCGACAACCAGGGTAAGTTAGGTTCTGCAGGGAGTGATGCCTTCGGTTGGAAACTTCCTAAGACACCAGGTAGGTCCCCTTTGCGAATGGAAGAGGGCCTGGATCCCTGGTTTCCTGGCGTTGGGCGTCAAACCTCGTTCCCAACCCCGCTCACGGAAGTTCCCGAAGAATTCCTACAGCCTTCTACCTCGGGCACTCAACGAGTCACGAAGTCCCCCGCGGTCCCCGCTCCCGCCCGCCGTACGGTAAGTGCAGTGTCGTCGGGCTCTTCAGAGGAGTATTACTCGTCGAGGGAAGACGCCAGGAGGAAACATCGCCGTCGGAGGGAGCGGTCCAGGAGCAGGCGTTCCCGTTCAAGGTCGCGCTCCAGATACAGCAGGAAACACTCCCGCTCTCTAAGACGAAAATACAGAAGGAGTAGGTCACCGGATGGCGATTGGGTCTTCGTACCCCGTAAGGCAGAGGTACGTTGTTCCCCGGACCGCCGGTCCAAGGAGTTCTCACCAAGGAGACCTCCCTCCAAGCACGGTTTTGACCCTCGCAGGCAAGTTCGCGAGAAGGACTCTACAGGCAGGCATAAGACCGCGAAGCCTCCGGTTCACCCCGCCCAGCGGGGGGAACCGCGCTTCCTTTCGGGCAGCCTGGCCGAACCAGCCCAGCTGGTGCGGCCCTCGGGTCGGAAGGAACGGTTCCCGCTGTTGGGTCAGCCCACGGGAGCCGCGTACTCGTCCCCCAGAGACCTTGAGCGGATGCTAGTCCTCGCTGGGTCGATGATGCCTGCGCTAACCCCCGCCCCTGGTGCGGAAGCCTCCGCCGAAGAAGTCCAGTACCTCGGTAGGGCAGCGCCCCTTGCATCAAGAACAAGGCGTCCGGTGGGTGTGCCCGGTGACCCGGCTCCCCGGGCTCAAGCTGAGGCCTCGGCTGACGGTAGGGAGGGTTCCCCGACGGAGGACTCGGCCTATAGAAGGGTGATTGGCCTTATCAGGAGGCATCATAAAATTGAAGAACCTGCAGCTACCGACGAGGACTACTGGAGGTCCAGCCTTGTCCGGTTAATGCAGGCCCCTACCCAGCCTAAGACCTCTCTGGCTCTCGCTCTAGCCCGGGATCTTGTCCTAGGGCAAGAATACGTAGACAAAGTGGTGGCTAGTAATGCCGAGGCCCCCAAAACTCAGAGTTCTTCAAAATTACTCCAGGGGCTCAAGACTCAGGGCAAGGTATATGTACCGGAAGGGCGTCGACCAGGCTCCTGCAAAGTAGAACCTTCCCTTGACATCCTGGGTCAGGGCGTCTCGGAGGATAGAGCCTCTTCGGCCCCAGTTTGTTTTTCTCCATCGGAGGCTGCATGATGGAAGAAATGTCGAGGGACCTGGTGCACGTCTCCTCTTGGCTGGACTGGTGGGCTTCCAGCTTAGTAGGGGTGCAAGCCACGTTTGACCCCACGGACCCGGAACAGCAGAACCTCCTGAGGGAACTTATTACCTCCGGGGGCAAGACCCTAAAGTTCCTAACGTACCAGTCTCTCTCCTTGACAGCGAATTGGGTACTCCGCAAGAGAGACACCATCCTGGCTAAGGTGTCCCGAAAGGTCCCAGACAGGGAAGCGCGGGCCATGAGGAGCCTGCCCTTGTGGGGTGACTCCTTGTTCCCCTTAAAAGACTTAAGAGACCATTATGGAGAAGGTGGCGAAGAGGAAGGATTTAAGCACCCCCAGGCCTACGCCTACAAGGAGACCGCCCTACAAGAGGTCCGTCTCAGACAGTGCCGCGACGGCTCAGGCCTCCCCCAGCATGACGAGGAGAGAAGCTCCTTCTTCCTCCTGGTCCTCAGCGCCTCAGCCCCCCCGTAGGGGGGCCCCAACATCTTCAGCCTCCTTTAGGACAGGTTATTCTGCCTCCAGGAGAGGCCGTTCAGGCCGCTCCTCCAGAAGGAGATAGAGTGAGAGGCCCCCTATCCCCTCCCAAGCCTCGGGTTGGGGGATGCCTCAGACTATTTTGGCAAGCATGGAAGGCTCACGGAGCGGAGCCCTGGACAGTGTCCGTACTGAAGGAGGGCTACAGGTTACCGTTCTTAGCAGAACCACCCCCTCTAATCCCGGCCAGCCGGGCGGAGTGGCTGGTCCCCAAGGACCCGTTGAAGAAGATCGCCCTTCAAGAGGAAGTGTCCTCCATGTTGGAGAAGGGCGCCATGGAAGAAATTCTACACCTAGGCCCGGGTTTTCTACAGTCGCCTGTTCTTGGTAGAAAAGGCGACGGGGGGATGGAGGCCGGTTATAGATCTGTCGGCTCTCAACAAGTTCATAAAGAAGACAGACTTCAAAATGGACACTCCGAAGTCAGTCCTACTGTCCTTGAGGGAGAATGATTACATGATGACCATAGACCTCAAGGACGCCTACTTCCAAATTCCGGTCCACCCCTCGAGTCGAAAGTTTCTCCGGGTGAAATGGGGTTCCCAGTTCCTGCAATTCAAGACCCTTTGCTTCGGATTGTCAACAGCGCCCCAGGTGTTCACGAGAGTCTTCACGACTGTCTCAGTGTGGGCTCACGAACGAGGCATTCGCCTCATCCGATACCTGGACGACTGGTTGCTTCTTTAGTCCTCGAAGGACCTCTTGGAGGAACAAGGGATGAAACTCCTCCAGTTTTGCAAGGATCTGGGCATCGTGATCAACCCGGAAAAATCAAACCTATCCCCATCCACCAGAATGACCTACCTGGGAATGACTCTAGATACCATTCTGGGAAAAGCCTTCCCTTCAGAAGACAGAATAAATAATCTCATGGAAATCATTCGCCCGTTCCTATCGGGGCGCCCTAGGAGAGCAAAGGACTGGCAAAGACTGATAGGGCACCTGGTGTCGTTGGAGAAACTGGTTCCCCAAGGGAGAATCAGACTCGAGCCGTGCAATGGAACCTGAAGAACCTCTGGTGCCAACTGGACTCGCAACAAGTACTAATCCCAGTTCTACCAAACACGAGGCCCTCCCTGGAATAGTGGCATTGCCGGTCGAACTCACTCAAGGGGATGCCCTTCGCCAACGACCCCCCCGAGTTACTACTGTTCACAGACGCCTCCAACCAGGGATGGGGAGCCCATCTCGACGAGACAGCGCGAGGAACCTGGATAGACGGGGAAAAGGAACTCCACATCAATGTCCTAGAGTTGAAGGCAGTCCAGAAGGCTTGCCTACACTTCGCAGATCTACTAAGGGGAAACACCGTGGCGTTGATGAGCGACAACGCCACGGTAGTAGCATACATAAAGAAGCAAGGAGGTTTGAAGTCAAGGGAGTTGTGCGATCTCACCATAAAGATTCTGGATTGGGCAGAAGAGAACCAGGTTGTGTTGTTAGCAAGGTTCATTCCCGGGAAGAAAATCGTGCTGGCCGACGGTCTCAGCAGGGTGGGCTAAATAGTAGGGACAGAGTGGTCCCTCCTCCCAGAAGTAGCCAAGCTCATCATCCAATGTTGGGGTTCCCCGGTGATGGACCTCTTTGCAACCAAACTGAACGCCCAACTCCCCGTATATTGTTCTCCTGTACCAGATCCGAAGGCAGCCTTGGAGGACGCCTTTCAGCACAGGTGGGACAACCTAGACGTGTACGCTTTTCCCCCCTTCACGTTGATAAGGCAAGTGCTCAACAGAGTAAGGACGGCCCGAAACTTAAAGATGACTTTGGTAGCGCCCTGGTGGCCGGAAAGAGAGTGGTTCGCAGACCTAAAAGACCTGGCGTGTCAACCTCCGTGGCCTCTACCCGACAGGTCAGACCTTCTACATCAACCACATTTTCTCAGACTTCACGACAACCCACAGTCCCTACGTCTTCACGCCTGGAGACTATCGAGCGACTCCTGAAGAAGGAAGGGTATTCTTCAGCCACTGCTAAGAGAATGTCGCTATACCTGAGAAGGTCTTCAGCTGCGGTCTACCAAGCTAAGTGGGCCTCCTTCACGAAGTGGTGCGCTGCGAAGCACATAAAGCCCCTCAATGCCTCTGTCCCGGACATAGCGGATTTTCTGGTATATCTCGGAGACAAAATGGGGTCCTCTAGGCACATCGCGATGCTTGTCAAGAGCTTCGAGCAGTCCTGCCCCCCACAAGCAGGTAGGGTGCCCCAGTGGGACTTAGCTAAGGTCCTGAAGATGTTGAGTGGCCCCCCCTTTGAACCTTTGAAAGATATCGTGGACAGGGATCTCACTCTCAAGGCAGTCTTCTTGCTGGCCTTGGCGTCCGCTAAGAGAGTAGGTGAGATCCATGGGCTGTCGTATGACGTCTCTCATTCGAAGGGGTGGAAAGAAGTATCTTTCAAGTTCGTTCCTTCTTTTGTGGTGAAGACCCAGAACCCAGCTGTCTGGGATCCTAAATTCGAAGGTTTCTCCATACCAGCCATCCTTGAGGATTTAAAATTATGCCCTGTCCGTGCCATTAGAAAATACCTTGAAAGAACGGCTCATCTCCGGCCAGGCATCAAGAGCCTCTTCGTCTCCACGGGTGTTACTAAGAAACAAGTATCCAAGAACACCATTTCCTTCTGGTTGAGACAAGTTATTGCCAGGGTCTACAAGGAAGAAGGTCTGGCCGTGCCAGGCGCCCCCAGACCTCATGACATCAGAGGTCTGAGCACGTCCTTAGCCTTTGAGAAAAACATGGCAGTGGATCAGATCCTTCGGGCAGGTACTTGGTCTAACCAGTCGACCTTTACTGCCCATTACCTCAAGGACTACTCGAGGAAGTCCTTAGACGGGTTCTCCATTGGAACAGTCATCTCCGCCCTCCAAGTGGTTTAATGGTAAAAGCCCCAGGCTCAATCGCGGATAGCAACCGGGAGACACAGGTGCGTTTCCTTTCATCCTACCCAGTTGTTCCCTATCCTCATCGGAGATTACCAACTTGTACCATTGGATAACACGTTCTTCACAACTACGTTACTGGATGCAACATCAGAAGAAGTTTTTCAAAGGATGAGTACTTAGACACTAACGTGAGCTCTTTGTGTAGTTACCCTCTTGTCCGTTTCCTAGTATGTACCGTTATACCTAGGCCTCTTGGCCTCCGCTTATTGGGTCTGTAGGTCAGAATAGCACTCCCGCCTCCTAAAGTGTAAGTCTCCTAAGAAAGTAGTTCGAGGTAAGTATTTGTGTTGGAACAAATCAAAAATTTTAAGTAATTTTTATTTTTCCTAACATACTTACCGAGAACTACTTTCGGGTAATGGCCCTCCCTTCCTTCCCCGAGTGCCTCTCTTCCCTTGCAAGTATTGTGCTACATCAATAGAACTTACTGGCGATTTCGACCCAAGCGGACATCGACCTAGCGCTAAGCCTACCCTCGGGGCACATTCTTTAATGCCGGGGTAGGCCTCCATAGAAAACGGGATTGAGGGTACCCTACACAAAACTCTGGTCGGTAGAGAGGAGATTACAGGTAACTCCTAAGAAAGTATGTTAGGAAAAATAAAAATTACTTAAAATTTTTGATTTTTGTATTATAGACTTATCCTCCAAATGGCCAGAGAGATAATCCTCGCTCTGTATTTTTCCAGTTTTACTTTTATTATCAATATTATTTTTTTGGGTGGACACGTCATATCTCCTTATAGGTCTGATACTCCACCATTTTTTTATACAAACAATTTATTAGAAGAATTTCTTTTACAAAATTAAAATTAGAAATAAAATTATTTTAAAAAATGACTTTAATTTTATACAGTAATACAATTTACAAATTACATTTTCATCATTTCCTAGCAACTCCAAATGCTTGTCCACTGTCACTTACGTTTCAGCAAAAGTGTAAAGTATAAGAGCTTGAAGAAAACCAGTTTTACAATCATATAACATGAACAATTTCAATCTAAATCTGTGATGTTTGCAAGGAAAGTACTTTCTAAATAAATTACCTCTCCATTAAATGAGGCTCTCATCTGTAACTACATTCCGAAAGGGATAAGATGCTTCTTTGCATTTATCTCTTATACGATAAAAAAAAACTGCATGAATTTTGTTTATCTTGAGTTGGTTTAATATCCTTTGAGATTAAGAGAAATGTTGTCATTATGTGCTGTGGCAATTGAATAATAAATGATGAGAGGCGGTGTATTAGACAACTTTTACATTGTAAGAGGATTTATTGCTAGTTAATTTTCACAGAAACATGAGCAGAAATCTTCTTCAAAGTGAATAAATGATTCAAGTACATCAACAGAACTCTAACTTTTTCTAATTGAATAATTAAGAAAAGTAGCCACTGAACAGTGCAGTAAGCCCTTGGGTGAAGAAGAATTGTTTGGTAATGTCAGTGTTGTCAGGTGTATGAGGACACAGGAGAAAATGTAAAGAATAGGTCAGACAATACAGTGTTTGTGTGAGCAAAGGTAAAATGAACTGTAACCAGAGAGAAGGATCCAATGTAGTACTGTCTGGCCAGTCAAAAGACCCCATAGCGGTAGTATCTTAATGGGTGGCTGGTGCCCTGGCCAACCTACTACCTGTAATCAGGAAATTTATACTGTATGTATGAACATATATGAATACTGCATATCTTATTAAGGAAACATATAGAGGTGTGTGACTGCAAAATAGCAATTACAATTTATACAACAGAAAGTAACCTTCATATTTTTAAAATGACTTAACTTGTCTATATCATACAGTCCATTAGTAAATGTAGTCTCCTTACAAAGATAATGAATGCCCTCTTATGTAAAACCTACACTCTGGCTCGTTCATTGGATTCTCAGTCTGAAAAGGATCTTAAGATATAGCACTGGTAGCTACAAATACATTGCAAAGTCATTATGTTCCTTACCATAAAAGACAATTACAATCAAAACACTAAATTACATAAAAGAAACATTTAAAATAAACATAATTCCTAGGAATATCACCAATACATGTGCAAAGTTCCTCAACATCTCTCTCCATAGATACTTGCGTATCCCTTGGATATTTCCGGATCCACTGCAGTCATTATTAAATAGTGATAACAATAATTATTACCTATGGCCATAAAATGCAAATAAATCACAAGAAAAAAACATCATCATTAAACATCATTAAACATAATGAAATAGTATTTAATATATTCAAACAGCTTTATCACAAATTAATGCGTATCACAATCAAACAGTTAACCAACTGTATTATACTAATAAAAGGTATCATCAAGCAAAGTTCTATTCCTTCTTTTGGAATACTTCTGCAGGCTCCTGCAGTTATCTATGCAAAGCAAAATCAACAAAATGGTACTAGTATAACAACTCATTCGAGTGATACCTTTACTCATTATGAGGTTAGGCATGCCTGTGGCTCCCAGGAATCACTCCCACTGCTGGAGTGTTCCCCAAACCCACACATCCATTGTGTGGATTCAGGTGGCGGTCATCTGGGCAACAAAGCATAATCTACCGAGATGGGTTTTGCCAGCATATCTAGTGTGGCCTCCTTCCCCTCCTCACACGGGAACAGGTACATATATACATATACCAAGGCACTTCCCCCAATTTTGGGGGGTAGCCGACATCAACAAATGACACAAAAACAAAAAAAGGGGACCTCTACTCTCTACGTTCCTCCAGCCTAACAAGGGACTCAACCGAGTTCAGATGGTACTGCTAGGGTGCCACAGCCCACCCTCCCACATTATCCATCACAGATAAAGCTTCATAATGCTGAATCCCCTACTGCTGCTACCTCCGCGGTCATCTAAGGCATCGGAGGCAGCAGCAGGGCCTACCAGAACTGCGTCACAATCGCTCGCCATTCATTCCTATTTCTAGCACGCTCTCTTGCCTCTCTCACATCTATCCTCCTATCACCCAGAGCTTTTTTCACTCCATCCATCCACCCAAACCTTGGCCTTCCTCTTGTACTTCTCCCATCAACTCTTGCATTCATCACCTTCTTTAACAGACAGCCATTTTCCATTCTCTCAACATGGCCAAACCATCTCACCACATTCATATCCACTCTAGCTGCTAACTCATTTCTTACACCCGTTCTCACCTTCACCACTTCGTTCCTAACCCTATCTACTCGAGATACACCAGCCATACTCCTTAGACACTTCATCTCAAACGCATTCAATTTCTGTCTCTCCGTCACTTTCATTCCCCACAACTCCGATCCATACATCACAGTTGGTACAATCACTTTCTCATATAGAACTCTCTTTACATTCATGCCCAACCCTCATTTTTTACTACTCCCTTAACTGCCCCCAACACTTAGCAACCTTCATTCACTCTCTGACGTACATCTGCTTCCACTCCACCATTTGCTGCAACAACAGACCCCAAGTACTTAAACTGATCCACCTCCTCAAGTAACTCTCCATTCAACATGACATTCAACCTTGCACCACCTTCCCTTCTCGTACATTTCATAACCTTACTCTTACCCACATTAACTCTCAACTTCCTTCTCTCACACACCCTTTCAAATTCTGTCACTAATCGGCCAAGCTTCTCTTCCGCGTCTGCAACCAGTACAGTATCATCCGCAAACAACAACTGATTTACCTCCCATTCATGGTCATTCTCGTCTACCAGTTTCAATCCTCGTCCAAGCACTCTAGCATTCACCTCTCTCACCACTCCATCAACATACAAGTTAAACAACCACGGCGACATCACACATCCTGTCTCAGCCCCACTCTCACCGGAAACCAATCACTCATTTCATTTCCTATCCTAATACATGCTTTACTACCTTTGTAGAAACTTTTCACTGCTTGCAACAACCTTCCACCAACTCCATATAACCTCATCACATTCCACATTGCTTCTCTATCAACTGTATCATACGCTTTCTCCAGATCCATAAACGCAACATACACATCCTTACCTTCTGCTAAATATTTCTCGCTTATCTGCCTAACTGTAAAAATCTGATTCATACAACCCCTATCTCTTCTAAAACCACCTTGTACTTCTAAGATTGCATTCTCTGTTTTATCCGTAATCCTATTAATCAGTACTCTACCATACACTTTTCCAACTATACTCAACAAACTAATACCCCTCGAATTACAACTCATGCACATCTCCCTTACCCTTATATAGTGGTACAATACATGCTCAAACCCAATCTACTGGTACCATTGACAACACAAAACACATATTAAACAATCTCACCAACCGTTCAAGTACAGTCACACCCCATTCCTTGAATAGCTCAGCTCTCACACCATCCATACCAGATGCTTTTCCTACTCTCGTTTCATCTAGTATTCTCCTCACTTCCTCTCTTGTAATCTCTCTCTCATTCTTATCTCCCATCACTGGGACCTCAACACGTGCAACAGCAATTATATCTGCCTCCCTATTATCCTCAACATTCTGTAAGCTTTCAAAATATTCCGCCCACCTTTTCCTTGCCTCCTCTCCTTTTAACAACCTTCCATTTCCATCTTTCACTGTCTCTTCAATTCTTGCGCCAGCCTTCCTTACTCTATTCACTTCTTTCCAAAACTTCTTCTTATTCTCTTCATATGAACGACCCAATCCCTGACCCCCACGTCAGGTCAGCTGCCCTCTTTACCTCACTTAAATTTGCGCTTTACTTCCACATTTTTCTCTCTTTATTTTTCATACTTCTCTACACTATTACTCTGTAGCCATTCTGGAAAAGCCCTCTTTTTCTCTCTTCCACTTTTACCTTCACTCCTTCATTCCACCATTCACTGCCCTTCCTCATGCGGCCTTCAACAAACTTCTTGCCACACACATCATTTGCAATCCCAACAAAATTTTCCTTTTACTAACTTCCACTTCTCCTCTAAATTACCAGTTTCTCTTACTTTCACTTCGTCATATGCCATTTTCAACCCTTCTTGATATTTACTTTTTACCCCCGTTTTTACTAGCTCTTCAACCCTCACTACCTCCCTTTTACATCCACCTACTCTATTCCCCCACTCTTTTGCTACAACTAATTTTCCTTCCACCAAAAAATGATCAGACATACTGTTAGCCATACCCCTAAACACGTGCACCAAAAAATGATCAGACATACTGTTAGCCATACCCCTAAACACGTGCACGTCTTTCAGTCTTCCAAACATTCTTTTAGTTATCAACACATAATCCATTAATACCCTTTCTACCACTCTTCCATTTGCCACTCTTACCCATGTATACTTGTTTTTATCTTTCTTTTTGAGAAAGCTAGAACTTATCACCATCTCTTGCTCAACACATATCTACCAGTCTCTCACCACTCTCATTTTCACCTGGTACGCCATACTTCCCAATGACAGCTTCTACCTCTCCAGCGCCCACTCTAGCATTTAAGTTACCCATGACAACTACCTTAATTCCTTCTACCCAGTCCTTTTATACACCTAGTTAATTCATTCCAAAACTCATTCCGCTCTTCTTCCCTTTTCTCACAACCTGACCTGTACGCACTGACAAAAGCCCAACATTCCCTACCCAACCTAACCCTTACTCACATTAACCTAGACGATATCTCCTTCCATTCCACTACTTTACCTGTCATCCATTCACTCAGCAATAAAGCCACACCCTCTCTTGCTCTTCCTCTTTCAATCCCAGACACTCTACCAGACATTTCACCAAACATCACTTCACCCTTCCCTTTTATTTTTGTCTCACACAAAGCCAATATATTCATCCCTCTATTCCTAAACATACTTCCAATCTCACATCTTTTACTCTCTATCGTACTACATCCACACACATTCAAACACCTCAAAACTAGAGTGCGGGGAGCAGTCACTCTCCCTCCAGCTCCACCTCTTTGATGAAGTCTCACAGGATTGAAATTACAGGAGAGGGGGTTCTCAGCCCTCTCGTTCCGTCCCTTTTAGTCGCCTCTTACGACACGCAGGGATACGTTGGCGTTATTCTAATTGGCTTTATGCCCCCGCGGCCACAGGGGGCATAATAGTTATAGTTAAAACTTCTGTAACTTCTGTTTGGAAAATTTTTATATTTTATCCCTAAAATCACAATTGTTAAAAAAAATAGTTCAGGTATCTGAATAATAATCATGATTTATTAATATTGTCTTTGTAAAAATACAAAGAAAAGCTTTGAATGCCCGTATCTGAAAACTATACTTATTGACCTTCAAATTCTATCTTCTCCCTTAGTTTTAAAGATATGGCTTTGAAATTTGGTATATAACTTAGAAAGACATTATAAAACAATAAAATAGAATCCTCTTTTTTCAATTTTTATTTCATTTATATTCTAATTTTTTTCCCTCGAAATATAGGGTTAATTTTTAACCATAATGAAAAAAATTATATCTAGCAAAAAGAATGACTCAGAAGAAAAACTCTCTATTTTATTTTAGGTCTATATCATGTCTATGTAGGGTATCAATCCAAGGTCTCAATATTAAGTATTAAGGGAGGAGATAGAATTTGAAAAACTAATTTTCAAGATAAATCTTCCTGGCATCACAAAACTGAAGGTAAGAGGCAAAAATTCTATGCAGTTTGGAGATTTCTTAAGTTACCTTATTATGTGGTATGAATGTCAAAGTCCTGTTCTTTAAAAAGGCATTAGCCAGCCGGTCCCCTTCGGCAAACAAGTAAATACCTTCTCACAACAACTCTGTTGTCTGGCTGTCATGATTCTGGGATGAACAAAAGACAAACAGATCTTACTGTCAGCCCCGTGCATCCCAGACAAAAAGAACATTCTAGTGGACAATCTGTGCAGGAAAACTTGCATAGTTTATTCCTAATGGTCTTTTGATCCTCAGACATCGACCAAAGTCTGACTTTGTGGGGTTCGCCGCTAGTAGACTTGTTCGCGACGTCTCAATCTAAAACTGCTTTCCAGTACCAGATCTGCAGACAATGTTCCAGGATGCCTTCCAACATCCATGGGATGATCTAGACGTCAATACGTTCCCCCCAGTTGGCCAGATCCGGAGGCTCGTCAACAAGGTAAGATCATCTTTCAGTCTATCAATGACATTAATAGCTCCCCTATGGCAACATGCAAATTGGTGCCCAGATCTTCTTCTGTTGCTGGATGTTTTGAAGGAGTTGCCTCCTTTATATGACCTGCTACGTCTACCACATACGAAGATTTATCACAGGGCAGTCACATGCCCCTACGACCTAGTGCCTTAAGGTTATTCAGTATCTCGCTCATAGAGGATTTTAGCAATCAGTGACAAATCAGATGTCTGGTTACCTCAGGAAATCCTCTGTCACAATCTATCAGGCAAAATGGTCAAACTTTTAAATTTTTTTGTGGTTGGTGACGTAAAAGGGTCCCTCCACTCATAGCCACTAAACCCTGATTGCTGAGTTTTTGTTGTATCTCAGAGAGGAAAAACTTGCTCAGTCTCAACAGTGATAAGGCTATCGCTCAGCCTTAAGCCAGAACTTTATATTGAAAGGGGTTCATATTTCCTTTTCAGCAGAATTATCTATGTTCATACGGATCTTTTAAGATATCTTGCCCTCATCTGGAAGTGAGACCCTCTCCTTGGAACAGGGTGAAAGTCTTGCATTCCTTAAAAGAGCGCTTTATGGACCATCGAGTCGAGCATCAGATAGCGACTTGACCCTTAAAATGTTTTTTCCTCACCTCGGCCTCTACAAAGAGGGTCAGCAAGTCGTATGGTAGTGGCGGGTTGCACACAAAAGCAACCCCCACACCCTTGAATCTTTCTTACTGATAATAGTCCCCTCAAAACAAACTTTCTACTATCGTGATCTTACAGCTGGACTCTTGCACAGAAGGGAACAGTAAAACTTAAACATAACCTTAAAACTATATTTCCTTACAACTATAACAATCACTTAATACGAAAATCCAACATTCAAATATAGGTTGTTATTAATCCTTAATACTATGATTCCTAAAACTAAAACGATTCACCAATCAAAATAATAATCACACAACTTAAAACTAAATCAGACAAAATTAACAATAGCATGCACCACAATATTTCATATATATAATGGTACGTGTACGTACATGAAAACTGTTTCCAATAATCAGAGAAAAACAATACTCGAGTAAGCACTCATTAAAACCAGCACCGACACATTCGCACAAAGTACCATAAACTCGTAACAAACTTAAATATGTTGCACGTGGACACCGTAGTCCATACAAAGCCAAACTGTCTCTTTCTTGAAATACTACCATTGCTCTGTGGTTAACAGCAGCCTACACTGGGTGGCAATTTGCCACAACTGCTTCCTTGATTGTGGTCGTGGTTATCATCATCATCATTATCAGCAGCAATCGAAACATATCAGGCCTGGTCATCAACAATAGATCCACATAGAAAAAACTCTCCAAAGGAGGAATTACGACCTGCAATAAAAAGAAAAACACTTACGAACACTCCTAGCTAACTAAACTATCGCACTATAATCAAAGATAAATGATAAACTTTCCATCATTCATAATCGCGCCTAGCAAAGATGAATAAAAACACTGTACTTTTACAAATTTTTTTTCTAGGCTGGTCGATGAACAAATAAAATAATCCAGCATTCGGGACTCAACTGAATCCTGCTGCAGTTAAATAGAAAAAGCATTTGCCCAACACATTCACCACCGCCCTAACCTAGCTCTAGGTTTGAACTCTTCCAGATTGTGAGTATATGGGAGGGAGGTAGCTGATGATACTGATCAACTGTTACTATGTCCTTTTAGGGTGCTCTCTCAATCGTTCCGGACAGGCTCATCCACACAACAACCAGCTGTTTGTCAGTACAGGTAGGGTCAAAAGGCGTATTACACAGAACACGTTTTCCTCCTGGATTAGGCAGGTCATTGACCGTGCCTGGCATTCAAAAAAGGAACTTCTCTGTGATGCAGGTGTTACATGCGGACGTATAGAAGCACCAGAGAACCTGAACCACTCACTAGCTGAAAGACTTAACACACAGTTAGTTCCCCTGACACATTTTTTGTATGGCCTGTGGTGGTTGTTCAACGTTCAACAAGTAGTATAGCTGCCTTAGCTTCCTTACAGGACAATTAGCCGTCGGTCAAGTGTAGAGGTTGTGGTATTGGTCTGAGGGGAATATAAAGGAATGACTGGACTTTTTTTTTTTTCTTTACCTTCTCCTCTCTTGGGATACAGCCAGCTCTATTGACTGCAGGTAAGACCCATTTTGCAGGTTGCCTGAATACATCATGTTCATACAGTATACGAATATACTGTATTTCGTTGCCTCCTCTATCTCCTAATAAGGGGTAGTTGAGTTTCTTAGGTCTTAGTGTGTATGATAGAAAGCTTATGGTTTATACATAAGCTCGATATCGTCACTGATTGGGTTCCTCACACACACATCATTATTGTATGGGCCCTTGTCCTCTGGTATTATCAAACCAACAGGATACCCATCCCAAGCTTCCTTAAACTCAGGTGTTGCAATCCTGGGACAAGTTTTTAGCCAGTTGAATGGACTCCCTTCAACATATTGGCGAGTCTCCTACATAAGGAACAAGTGTTTGTATTTGTGTTGGAACAAATAAAAAATTTGGAAGTAATTTGTATTTTTCCTAAATAAGCAAACGTAAAGTTCTTTACACACAGTTTTCAAACTCCCACCATTACCTTTGCCCAGTAAGTCTTGCATGCAATGAAAAGAGATTGAGTTAGTGAATGAGCAGGTGGACCTGGCTTTTCCTTCGCTACTACCCCTGTAACTATCGAGATGTTGCCACTCGTAGAAAGTTATGGCCAGAATGATAGTTTGCGGTGAATTAACTCCTATATGAAGAACTTGAGGTTTGTATACTTGGGAAAAATACAAATTAATTCCAAATTTATATATTTCATATCTGTAATATATTTTTCATTCAACAGATGGAGCCATTCACAAAACCTGTAGATACTACAGAATTTCCCACCTATGAAGATGTCGTGGTCCATCCAGTTGACTTTACCTCCCTTGAGCGCAACATAAAGAGGAAATTCTATGGGTCTACAGAAGCATTTTCTTCAGATGCCAGATGGATTGTACATAATTCTGTGATATTTAATGGAGGTGAGCTGTCAGTCTAATTTAAATAAACTATATTTGTTCCGGCACTATTTACAAACCATTACGCTCTTTACAGTGGAGATATATTTCGGCGATTGCTGAAACTACCCACTAAACTTTTTACGCGAGGTGTAACAACCCTCTGCTAGTTAGCGGAGGGGGAATGTGTGTAGATCGACCATCCTACTCACACCCGGACTAGAAACAAAGCGCCTTTTTTTTTATCTCTGCTCGGGTAGAATGCAAAAACCTTTAAACGTATATTGGCTGAAAACTGGCCTAAAAGCTAAAAAACTTTCCGTTCTTTTCCTTTTCAGGTGTGTCTGCCCGTCGGGATCAAAACCATGCTGGTTTGTTCTGGCATCGAAGGGCGGTGATGCAGCACCTTCATGCCAGCATTGGAGACCAATCCTCACAGTCTCTATCTAATGTACAAAGTCCACTCTTGCACATAGGAGTCTCCTTGTAGCGAGGGGTTGCCTTCCCAGTGGGTGAGGTTTGGTAGGCAACGGAAAAAGGTAAAGCAGGAGTCTTTCCCTTTGGGTTCATCGTCGAAGGGAAAGACACCTTGCCATTAGACTCCATCGGCTCGACCTCTCTATCCTGACTCTGTTCGGTCAGCTTCCCTTGGAAGTCGATCGAGTTCGAGTGGTGCCCATTTGACTCCTTGACAACCTTGTGTGCCGGGGCCTCCGTTGCTTCCCATAGGGAAGCACCGCTGGCCGCCACTGTTTTGGAGTCTCTTTGCTAATGCGATGCTTCAGGTGGGGCATTCCTTGCGGCTTACAGGTTCTCCGGGCAAGGAATGGTTACTTGAGGTCTTTGGGGTTGGATTCACAGTGGGAGCTCATAGTCTCCCCAAGGGTTGATTCTCATCTTCCCCTCGTGACTCTGTAGTGGTTTGCGGACTGTGGCCGGATGTAGTGCGCAGACTGCCTAGTACAGGTATTGCTCGACTTACGACCTATGCGACATACGACTATTCGACTTTACGACCATTTTTTCAGGGTGATGATGTCACAAGTTTATCGGAAATAGGACGAATATTTCCTTGAAAATAATCTATTTTCTTGTATACATATCAACTCATTTATCTTGGTAAATTATTATTTTCTTTTATTGTTAATATTCAGTATTTATTTTCAGTTAAAAATAAATTAAGAAAAATTTTAATATCATTCGAGTTCATATTATATGTCTGGTGACGTCACATCACCGGCGGAAAGCGTCCGGGCAATACAGTGATTTTCTTCCAACAGGCTAACGATTAATATTAGTATTTCCATTATCGAAATATTAAATAACGATACAAAGTATTTTGAGGGAATGTATCGGTTGTCATGAGTCCTACGTAGCGTAAATTTGACTGTACGCTACTTTTTTAATCTCTACTTTTTTAATCTCTGATAATGGATCGATGTTTAAAGAAAATATACTATTAGGGCAAATATTTTCTTGAAAATAATATATTTCCTTTTACATTATAAGAATAAAATACTTTTGTTTGTTAAGTTAGTATTTTCTTTTCATTTCTTGCGAGAAACAAAGAAAATGAATTTACATATTTTGCAAGTCATTCTTCGTAGAGATTACTGTACGTCACGTGACTTGTAACGTCATGTATCTGGCGGAAGCGCGCTGACAAACCGAATGATTTCCTTTCATTGTTACCGAGTAATCTTATTACAGCATTCCCATCATCGAAACACCCAGTAACGATATCAAGTGTTTTAGTGGTCTGTATCATTAGTTATAAGATTAGTACAACTTACCGTAAATTTAAGAAAAAAAGTCTGATGACATCATATTTCTGGCGGAAGGCGAGAGGCAAATCAAGTGATTTCCTTCCGATGCGTTACTATTCCCATAATCAAAACCTCGAATAATGATATATAGAATTTTTTAATAATTTAAAAAAAAAATTTGAAGATACCACTGAATTAAAAACAAAATGCAGAGAGAGAGAGAGAGAGAGAGAGAGAGAGAGAGAGAGAGAGAGAGAGAGAGAGTGAGAGAGCGAGTGAGAGAGCGTATTCCTTTTATAAATAATAATAAGGTCTATAAACAAACTGTATGGAAAATGTGATACCCTATAACATATTGGCGCTGATGTAATATGCATTATGAAGAAATTTCAAATGTCAAGAAAATTATATAAATTAGTGTTATTCGAACTATATGTATGTGCTCATAATAGTAATACGGCAGCGTGACCTTAAGATCAGCTGATGCCAACCAAAAGTAAATTAAAAGTATTTGTTGATTATTGATATGCTCAAGAAATTGAAAAATAAAATATAAACGTTCTTTAATATAACACAATTAAACACAGTAATGTCTAATGAAATATAAAGCTTAGTATTGAACTACAATACTGTATGAATCTTTAAAAAGGAACTACCCGTATGCGATTGCGAGAGCGAGCACACACACACACACACAGAAAGAGCTACAACGATTTCGCATTATACCTAATGATTAGACGAACTGTATGGAAACTGATTTCCTGTAACATATTGGCGTTGATGTAATATTCATCATGAAGATATTTAAGTTAAGAAATGATAAAAAAATATGCCATACGTATGTACGCCATATTTTGATACGGTAGGTAGCGGCACTTTCAGATCAGCTGATCATAACCAAAGGTAAACAAAATTTTCAGTACTCGATTGTAAAATGCTTCCAAAATTGATGTATAGAATACAATAATGCATTTATAGAGCATATGATATCCTATGAAACAAGAAAATGGAATAATGATAGACAGTAAGAAAATATTGACAAAATATGATCCAGATGATTGCCGAATCATAACGTATCAAAATAAATCTACGGAAACTTCACTTTTCTAGTTCGACATACGACCAACTCGACTTACGACTCATCTCTCGGTCCCTATCTTGGTCGCAAGTCGAGCAATACTTGTATCTGAATGCTGACCACACTCCATTTCACTACACAAAAAGAAACTGTGAAATACCCAGAAATCTGGATAAAAGGTAAACAATCAAGGATGAACTGGGCACTGGGCACCACCTTTGATTTTGTACTGGGCAAGGGAACCCAGCTAGGTTATTTTTTCTTGGGTTTCCCGTCTCTCTTTGCAGTGCTATGCACGGAGTCCTAAATAAGAGGAGCAGTATGCTTTCTAGGTAAGATTTATTTGTTTATATAGGTAACATTAGGAGAGTAGATGAACTAAAATATTACAAGGGAAGAGAAAAAAATCTTTAGGCCAGAATAGGGGACCTTTCACATGAAGAGCATATTGAAAGAGGTTCAACAACAACATACATTTATCACAAATTGAAGAAAAAAAATAAAATATGAAAATGCAAGTATACAAAACCAGGAGAGGCATAAATATCTCCACATAGAACCTCTTAGGAATCAATCCTTACAAACATTCAATCCACATATATATGAGTACAACTAAAGCCCAACATAACTGTAAATATATTTGGGCCAAAATCCAATGTAATTTGAATAAGGTTCATTATGATCAAAGGTATTATAAGACCAGGTTGCACATCTGACCTGTCTCTACATTCTCACCTTTACATCAGAAAGGCAAAAAATTCTTTAATACATTAAGAAAAAACCTATCATCCTCAGTGCTACACGCAAAAGTTATGGCTAAAGATCGCATACAGCATCAAGACAAACTTCAAGCCTAATGGATAACCCCACCACATTGCTGTTCAAGATCCACACAGTGAGTGAACAGTGTTTGGACAAAAATCTCTGACTATCTACTCATCTGTAAAGTTTACTTTCACTAAAGTGTCCACTACACTAATATCCTGAGAATCCCCCACTGTCAATAATTGCTTGTCCTCGCCTAGCACTTTCAAAAGCAGAGGGGAGGCGGAATTGCTCTTGCCACTTAACTTTAATATGCTTCAATACAGGACTCTTTAATTCTTTGTTTAGCAATCTTCATCTTGAAATAAATTTCTAAAACATGAACCCCGCTGGGTGCAGTGCACCCGCTACTCTGCAATAAAAAGAATAATTTTTAGTGATGGACTGGCGATAATCACATTAAACAGTAAAAAGTTATTGAAAGATTATATAAATCAGTGTCCAAATACAACTTAAATAATAAAATGAAAATAAATAAATCTAGAATTAATTTATATTTTCCCTATGCATATTTCTACAACTCCATAGGTGTTGCACTGGAATAGTCTCTTTTTTTAAATCAACTGTCTCGACCTCAGCACCTGCTCACCTGCACGTTTATTTTACTTTGACGGACGAGCATGAGCAGGTTATGACAAATGCCCCTCGGGATTACTTGTCAGGGCATCCCCTAGCCGTGAACCCAGGAAATAGTTTCGGCTGCATTCTAACGGCAGTTCACAATGCCAATCTTTTAGCTGGGTTTGCTCAGCCGAAGGTGAAGCAAATTGCATTGCCTGGAGGTTCGCCTCCAGGTGTTGAGCAACCCACCCATCCACGGGGGAGTTTTCCTCCACTGACCGCTGGTCAGCCGGATTCTCGCTTGCAGGAAGAGCTCTCTGTGCAGTGGTCAAAGGTGGAGGTCGGTCATGATTCGGTAGTAGGGAGAGCATGGGGTACCCTCAGTCTCGTGGAAGAGTCTTGCATGCAGTTGCGCACCCAGCCACTTTGTAGGTGGACAGGCGAGCTCCTCTGCTTGATAGTATTGTGCGCTGCTCACCATGGCGAGTTCATCTTACCTTATTTGCAAGTGCTACTAGGTTTGACTACATGAGGGCAGGTGAATGCTACCTTGATAGCGCCCTCAGCACGTTATGGGCAGGTGACAAAGCAAGTACAGGTAGATACCAGCTTACCTGTACGCGCTGATGTAGGTGTGCGCACTAGAGTGCCTCATTAGCCCTTGCCTCACCAGACCTCACCTCAACATTTTTCCTCTTATCAAGGGAAACAGGCAACTTCTCAGCATGTCAGTCGAACAGACGGTGCTCTCTTTCCTAGGGAAGCGGAGCATAGGAAAGGGCATGAGGTTCCTTCCTTTCATGGATTACCTTTCCTTGGTGCTCCAGGTAAGACAAAGAAACTCTTAGCACCCCTTCTGGGAAACTTTTTCTCAAAGGACGCATCGTGGTTCTTAGACTTGGTGCAGACAGTCTCAGGACTGACCAACACTCCTACGATAATACCATCACCGGGTACACCTACTATCCCTCTGTAGGCTTTGAGTTCCTCTAAGGGAAGTGCGGCTCGGTTAACCCTAGGCGTAGCAGTGCTGCTAAGCAGATTTTTCCTCCAGTGGTTCCCAGTCTTCCTTCCCCTCAACTGTCCTAAAAGTACCAGAAGTATCTGAGTACCAAGGCCTCGAACATCTAACAGGACTCTGAGTGGGAGAGATTGGGCATTACACTAATCATTCTGCCAAAGAGGAAACAGGGTCATCGCTGTTCCAATCCTCTTTCGGGGGATTCAGTTCTTCCGAGGACTAGCAGAGGAGGTCTTGTTTACTGACAACTATAGGCTGTGGCCTATAAAGATAGACTGAGAGGATCCCTCTGCTTCGGTAGTAGTGGCTCCTCACCCTCTTTCCGTTCCCTCCAAGGCAGAGAGGAATGAGAATTCCTCTCTGCTTGCAGACTTCATCCTCCGCCCATTAGAGAGGAAGAATGCTAAAGTTATCTCTAAGAATTTGCGCTCGACTTCTGAACACCCAGTTCAAAGGGAAGGTCCGTTGGTTCCCTCTAACAGCTCTATAAGACCGGGGCACAGCGGCCTCCCTCCAAGAGCACATTCCTCTGCTAGACGGACTTCTGTTAGCAACCTTGATCCTCCCCGGGCTACTATGGAAGCAGGATCGGAAGAGGAAGAACCCTTTGACGACAGCACAGAGCATTCTGATTTGTTGCTGCCTAGGTCCACCAGCACCAAGAATAGAAAGGAATAGGAATAAAAAGACACAGACCACATCTTTCTTCGGGTGCTTTCGGAAAGATCAATTCCTTGGGGGAACCGGATCGAGTTCCAGCTGAGGGCAAGGACATGGTTAGACCTCTAATATGACACTCCTAGGGCTCACCAAGACTAAGGTAGCTGTGCCCTGGTCTATGGGGTCAAGGCGGTAAAGAAGACGGCTTATGCCCAAGCGACAGGAGCATCACAGTCCCTCAGGGTTTGGAAACTCATCTCATTTGCTTCCTCCATCATATATACGGCAGAGGAAGTACTATGAGATTGTGGAGGACGACCCTTCTCCACTCCCTATAGATGCAGCCATCCTGGCTTTGACACAGAATACATCCCTGGATAAACTGGCTACTTTGCTGGTGACTTTCTCTGCAGTGGATGCCACAAACATGGAATGGGTGACGAAGTGTTCTTTGCAAACCGTTTCATAGTTAGTTTACTGGTTAGGGTAGGTGGGGAACCTTTGCAATAATGATGATATCTCCACCACGCAGAATAGAGAGGCTATTTTGGCCTTCCTTCTCTTGGGCTCCCGGACGATGGTGGTCTTGACCCATAATATCGTCAACTAGTGGATCAACTGGGTTTTGAGAAGACTCGATGCTGTTATCTCAAAATTGTAAATGCATGTAACAAGGAGGAAGGTGATGAACCTTCTCAATGGATGGCCCCTCCTTCTTCAACATGGAAGACATTGAGCCAGTTGCAGACAGATGGAGGAAGGCAAGCCAGAACTCCCTCCTTCATAGGGCCATGACTTCTTGCCCATACTCCTCAGTGCTACCGCTGCAGCGATCATCTCTGATGAAGCACCACAGTCATAAGAAAACAAGGGATCACAACCCCAGAATCAGGCTGCGCAACAGCAATGTTCCAAGAAGCCCTTTCGATTCAGGGGCTCCTAGAGTGGAAGAAGAAACAAGAGGGAAACAAAGACATTCACACTATGGGCGGCATTCCCCAACCGCCCCACCGGTAGTTGATGCCTACAGAGCAGTTAGCAGAGGACGATGCTCCACGGGGCCAAACCTTAGTCTCCATATTCAGAGCAGGATACACCGTCCCATGTCTCGTTCACACTCTCTCTCCCTCCTCTTATCCGCCATCTGATGACGTTAAGTTCCTATGCAAAGGGATCCGCATAGGAACAGGCCTTTCAGGTCGAAGTCCAAGATCAAGGTAGAGAAGGATGCTCTCCAGCAGGTCCTAAACAGATCAATAGGCTTCTACAGTCTTATATCTCTTATGGAAAAGATGTCTGGGGCTGGCGACCAGTTATCGACCTCTAGGCCATGAATGAGTTTGTCCAACGAACCCTGATCAAGATGGAGAAGGTCAGACAGGCCGTCATACCAGAAGACTTTGTGGTTTTGTTGGACCTAAACAATGCGTACTTTCAGATCCTCATCCATCCATCATGAAGGAAATTCTAAGATTCATGTTATATGAAAAGATATACCAGATCAAGGTGCTGTGCTAAGGCCTGTCCACAGCTCCTCATAGGCTAGCAGCCAAATGAAGTTTTGGGTGGTAAACCCCTACCCATGGTAGAACAAGTCACAACCTATTTTTTCTTAAAGAGGGATGTTTGGACTTTTAGAAAATCATGGTTGTGAGTCTGAGATTGTTGCACAACATATTGAAAACCACGTTTACACGTGTATAATGTAGACTTCAATAATGGATTTCTTTTCCACAGATTCTGGCACATATTAGCTTATAAACTATATGAGAAGTAATGAATAATTAAAAAAAATATTTTAAGAACAATGAAAACATTAAAACATCTTTCAAACGATAGATAGTTTCATGGATGGTATCTTTTCTGACTACTTCTTTGAAGATTACACTCAAACCATTAAGTTTTTGGTTCTTAACAACCCTTTGGTTTTTAGGGTTGCATGGTTTAAAACATAATGCACTGGTCAGTGGCCATTTTATGACACTTTCCAAAAGGTGGTATCAGATCCATATTGCAAGTTAATTGTCAACAGCAGCATCTAAGATGAAATAATTAATGATACTGGTGCTACATACATAAATGTGGTACCAAAATGTGCAGAATGATAATGTACATATATCTAAAAAAAAAAGTTTTGATATTAGAAAGGATTTTGTGTAACCTACAGGCAAAAAATTTTTTTGTGCAAAAAAATCAGGTCCGCGTACTAATCTTTATAGACTGAACAATTAATTTCTTCAGAGGTAATCGAGTTGTATTACTACATATTACATCAAAGTAATCTTAGTTCATCTTCTTTTTTTGAGATATGAATTATAAAAGTAAATAAGTTGATATACTTGTTATCAAAACGATATACCATCCGCTATAAGTAACCAACATTGTATATTTATAATGCAAGCATATAAATTAACCAAATAACGATGATTTCAATTCTAGTGGAAGATAAATTTTCAATGTTGATTGCCTCTTTTTACAAATATAAATGTATACAGTAGTACCTTGAGATTTGAATTTAATTCCTTCCATGATCGCCGACGTATCTCAAAAAAATCTTGTCTCAAAATAATTATTTCCATTTGAATTAAAAGAAACTGAATTAATCCATTCCAAGGGAAAGAAATTTACCCAAAACAAGCTCAAATTATGCTCAAATTACACTCTACAATCACTAAAGAAAGATAAATATAACAGTAATAAAACGAAATTGATATATAATAATAAATGTTAATAAAAACAATAAAAGAATAGAGTTTTACTACACCGCGTTGGCAATTGCTAGCGTACGGGATGCATGCAAGGAGGAGGGAGGCAGAGAAGCAAGGCTACCATGCACACGTTCACGATATGGTAGCTGTAAAAAGCGACAAGATAAACACAATTAAAACGTTGTATGAGGATACTGAATGCTTAATATTCGAGGCTTTTATTTTTTAAGAATGAGTAGAAAATAATAAAGAAATAAGAGTTGTACTCACCGCCTAGGTGAGTGCTAGCAGTGTAGGGGATGCATGCCAGGAGTAGGGAGGGGGAGAAGCAAGGCACCCACATACACGATATTGTGGCTTTAGAAAGTGGCAAGATTATACACACTTAAAAACGTTGAATGAACTTACTAAATGCTTTATAGTTAAGTCTTCATGTAACAGAAAGGATGAATAAAAAAAAGTATAGAATAAATTTGTAACCAACTTACCATGGAAACAGGGATGAGTGGCTAACGAAGGTGAGCTAGGAGGAGGAGGAGGCAGCTGGGAGAGAGAGCTGAGATAGCACAGTCTACCCTATGATACACATACACACACAAACACAAACACACTTTTTTCTTGCTTTGTATTTTGTATATTTTTGGGGAGCTTTTATTTTGTAATTTTTTTTGCTTTTCTTTTTTTTTCTACATGGGCTAATACTTCCATTATCACTTTTGACCCTTTTGGCCTTGTCACCTTCAACACTTGGACTGCATGGTCGTTTTATAAGAAAGTGATCGAGAGAGGTCTGCTTTTGCCTCATTTTTTTAAGATGTTTCTGATGTGTGTTAGGCATGTACCATTATAATAGGCACTCGCTCTCCTTGTATGCAATTTCTCAGGGTGTCTTTTCAACAAAATCAGGTACTTTTTGCCACATGCCGAGGATCTGATGAATTTCTCCAAGTTAGCACCTCCTCTTCCTCGACCTCCTTACTGCTGAGTTCCTCCATCACCTCCATGTGGGAAATCTTATGTAACTCCTTCAGCTCCTGCATTGTGAGTTCTGCAGCATGTTCTTCAACCAACTCCACAACATCTGCCATATCTACCTCCAGCCCCATTGAATGACCAATAGAAACAATTTCCTCTTCAACAGGTTGCTCTGGTTTTTTATCGAACCCCTCAAAGTCGTACTTGGCAACAACACTTGGCTATAGCTTTTTCCAGGCTGAGTTCAAGGTTCTCCTGGTAACACCTTGCCTGGAAAGATCAATCAGTTTAAGGCAGATTACGATATTATAATGATCTTTCCAAATTTCTCTTGAAGGTGAGGTTGGTGTTTTCAGTAACCTCGAAACACCGTTTGAATAGGTGCGTTGTGTAGAGTTTCTTAAAATTCGATATCATTTGTGGGTCCATAGGCTGGCGGATAGATGTCGCGTTGGCTGGCAGATACAACACTTTAATGATGTTATATTCATCCAAAATGTCATCCTCAAGACCTGGAGGAGGACCAAGAGCATTATCCAACAGAAGAAGTCATTTAAGCAGGAGACCATTTTCTGGTAGATATTTCTTAACAGCAGGACCTAAGGCTAGGTTCATCCACTCGATGAAGAACTGCCGTGTTACCCAGGCCTTACTATTAACATGCCACATGACCTGTAGCACTTATGGGCTTTAAAGGCCCTGGGATTCTCAGAGTGGTACACCAACAACAGCTTCACCTTACAATCACCGGTAGCGTTAGTGCAAAGGGCGAGAGTAAGTCTATCCTTCATAGGCTTATGTCAGGGAAGTTTCTTTTCCTCAGCAATGATATAGGTCCTCCTTGACATTTTTTTTCCAAAAAAGCCCTATCTCATCACAATTAAATACCTATTGAGGTATGTAGGCTTCCTGGGCAACAAAAGAATTAAAGCATTGAATGAATTCTTCTGCAGCCTTCACGTCTGCACTTGCTGCTTTGCCATGCCTAACGACTAAGTGGATACCAGTTAGTTTTTAAAAATTTTCAAACCAGCCATGGCTGGCTTTAAACTTATCTCCAGTGCCTTGCAATGATTCTCCTCCCTCCTCAGCTGCATCCCGTTTAAGGTCATTGAAGATGGCAACAGCATGTTCAGAAATTATAGTTTCTGTAACCAAGTCTACAGCTAGTTCCTTTTCCTTTATCCATATAAAAAAGTAGGCACTCCATCTTATGCAAATCAGAAAGTAACTTTGACATAATTTAATAGTTACGCATTTAGGAGCCTGAACCTTCTTTACTGGGTCCTTTTGTTTGAGAATGGTGGATATGGTGGACGCATTGCAGCCATATTCAGCGGACAAATCACAGATTCTCACACCTCGTTTATGCTTTCCTATTATCCCATGCTTTATTTCCATTGACATAATTTTCTTGGTTTTTTTTGTTATCCCTATACTTATCCTTAGACTTAGGAAAACACAAGAAAATTGTAAACACAACAACACAATGTTTTCTATATGACGACAACGAACACTCTGGTAGAGAGAAGTTTGGGTAACCTCGGGTGCCGAGTGAGCATTCTGATCGACTCGGGTAGCCGAACAAACAAACTGCCACCTACCGATGGCATCACGCAACTTTTGAAATCATATCTCAAAAAAAAATCGTTGTATCTTAGGGTGTAAATATAGATGCATTGTATCGTCATATTTAAAAAGAATTGTATCTTAGTGCTTTCATATTTCAAGGTATTACTGTGCTTTATCATTAATTGTTTCATTTTA